>NC_059328.1:84407500-84739687 GCF_018350155.1 Leopardus geoffroyi | reverse complement strand
TGAAGTCTTAGCAATTTCTTCCCTGTTTCGAACTAGACCTAAAGGACCATTAGCCTTCCAAATCAGCCAGAGAAGCCTGAGGCCAAGGCTAAGATCAAAGCTGAGGCTCCGTACAATCTCTATTTCTCTATCTCCATTAATTAAGTTGACAGACCTCTTGACCAATGTAACATTAATACAGCACAAATTTATTAAGAGCCTATTATCTGCTCCTTGCTATTTCTATTGCTCTAGATGGTGGAGTTAAAAAAAAATGAAAAAAAATTATCTTAATTATCTCCTGGTTTAACTATCTAAAGTGTCACTAGAACCAATATTGTCCATGAGACTTAAACATCATTGAATCTAGCATCAGTGAATAAATTTTTTTCCTACATGTATGAACTTCAACTGGAGGCTAGACACCTAATGAGAACCTAGGGTGGAAAAGCTTCAAGTGTTTGTCTCTCTAGTATACATTACCCAATAGGTAACTACTTATCTTTCTATGTTTTCCTGAGAACCCCAAATCTTTACAGTTGGAAGCTCTTTATATTTGAAGCATGCAAATCTCAGTTGCTACAATGCAAGTGTCTCTGGATCATTGTACAGGAGGCAAAAACACTTATTCATACTTTAAGGCATACCCAACTGTCTCAATAAAAATTCCAATGAATTTCACCCTAATAGTCTAAATGAGGTCACTTATTTCCAAAGATTGGATTATCCTTTGATTCATCTTTTCTTGTAGGACATGATTTTTTTAAATTTCATAGATGGCCTAATTGAAACATGGGAAGATGTATAATTTGCACCCGATAGCTGCTGCTGCTGAGTTCATATATGGTACCATAGAATTCCGAAAAGTCAAGAATGGCAGGGTCTCAGAGAGTGTGGACTGACCAACATCCTTAGAGAAAGGACTTGCAACAGAGTGTTAAACTAGTATATAGAAGTTGTTCAGTAAATGTGAATTTTCTTCCACTGACAAGGTTAAGTAAGCAAATGCTTTCCATTTTGTGTGTGTATGTGTTGCGTGTGTGTGTGTGTGCCTCTATCAATAAAAATGAGTGTGCAATCCAATAAGCACATGTTTTATGTATTTATGCATTGAAGCAAATTATTACCGTATGCACATTATAAAATATACCAAAATATGTGGTATGAAAAATCAGAAAAATAAACTCCTTCCAAGGAATCTAGTAATGTCTGAAGCTACATAGAAAGTTTACTTTAGATAAGATGATGAGTTGATAGGTGTTGGCAAATGGGAAAGAGAAAGCTCATTTACTAGGCATTGCATTTCCATTAGAAATTGTTAGCCATATTATATAATTTGTACATAACCAAACAGTCACAAAAACTAACATGTCCATGGTATTTTCACCATTTTACAAAGGTGGAAACTGAGGCTTGGAGGAAGTGAATTACTGGCCCAATCTTTGCTAGCATGGGTACCTTATGTAACTAAAAGTGTTAAAACAATGAATTCTTTGTTTAAATATCACCTCTCCTTGAAGTCTCAAATATTAAAAAATCCATAGGTATGCCTTAGATCACAAAATGAGTATAATTAAGAGATGAGGACTCATAGACCTTGGAGACTGATTTAATCCTTCCCTGTTCAATAATCCATGAGACAGGGCGACATATTTGATACGACATTCATCAGCACTTACTTTACAAATAAAAATGTCTCCCCTAGCAGGAAAGAGAAAGTCAAAGATGAATTTATGTTCATATTAATGCTGTTTTATTCCATCTATTCAGTGAAAATTTATTGAAATTCTACTATGGCCTAGGAAGTATGCCAATAATGGTTCCATATTATTTCCCCTAATTTAACTAAAAGGCACATAACAAGCAATCAATAAATATTTATTAAATGAATAAATGTCATGAAGGTACAAACAGATTACACCCTGGTATTTCATTGTAGCTCCCCTTTTTGGAGAGTAGTTGTTCTAAGATCGGTCTCTTTGGATTCTGTGTATGTGGACCTGGTTTCTGAAGCATGATTAAGACTTTATAAAATGGCAGTTTTACTGCTAAGGCAATTGAACAGCCCAGGCTTTTGGTGAGGACATTATATCATAGACAACATATTCACACATAGTTCTGTTATTCCCACTCCCAAACAATACTCTATTAAATGAACTGATACCTCATTTACCTTTTCCTTAAAATACACTGATTTTAATTACCTAGATTTCTTCTTCGCTTTATTCTATACCTAAGGGGTCTAATGTCAGTTCTAGAAAAATGTACAGAAGCCATCTTGTTACAGCAAATAAGAAAGCAATTATTCCCCTTCATGTTAATGAACATAAATGCTTTATGATTTAAAAACCACGAAAGAGTAATGGACCTATAGGGCAATTGATTCAGTATCTAATTACTGATCAGGAAAAACACCTCCACCTTAACTGTGTCAAAATTAGCATCTTTATCCTTGGCTTCCACATTCCAAAACCCATGACCATGAGGAGATTATTCCATTGCATAGTTACCTGGAAGTATATTTCTCGGCTAGTTAATTCTAGAAGAAACCATAGAAAGCTAAGATGCTCATAATTAGACATTTCACACTTTATTTTTTTCCAGTGTTTATTGTTTATCTTTGAGAGACAGAGCGAGAGAGAGAGAGAGAGAGAGAGAGCGAGAGAGAGACAGCATGAGCAGGTAAGGGACAGAGAGAGGGAGACACAGAATCTCAAGCAGGCTCCAGGCTCTGAGTTGTCAGCACACAGTCCGAGGCAGGACTCAAACTCATGAACCATGATATTGTGACCTGATCTGAAGTCAGACACTTAACCGACTGAGCCACCCAGGCACCTCAGACATTTCACACTTTAAATACAAACTTTCTTTTCTTTTCTTGTGGCCAGCGTAGGAGAATAGGACTACTTGGGTTTCAGGCACATTCTTGGACCTTCTTGAGTCTCAGTTACTTAATTTGTAGAACAGAGTTAATATCTACTCCTTAGTTGGATTTAAAGGATCAAATGAGACAATATATGTGAAAAATTACATTATGCTATAATAGAAAATTCAAAGTTACTTTGTTATTGATGATATAGATTATGTTCTTACTCTTCAATGTATCCTCTTTCCTTTTCTGTCTGTCAGAGACCTCATGTAAAGCAAGTAATTGTGAAATTATTAGTGGGGAGTTAGGCAATGAGAAGGAAAAATATCACTTCCAATCTTATGATCTATAGCTGTAACCATGCTTTTATTTTTCTTAAATATCTGTATTCTTTTCTTTTAAGTTTTATTTATTTGTTTTGAGAGAGACAGACAGCATGAGTGGAGGAGGGGCAGAAAGAGAGAAAGAGGAAGAGAGAGACTCCCAAGCAGGCTCCACACCATCAGCACTGAACCCAATTCTGGGTTTGATCCCGTGGACTGTGAGATCATCACCTGAGCTAAAACCAAGAGTTGGATGTTTAACCAACTGAGCCACCCAGATGCCTCTAGCTATAAACGTGCTTCTCAAAGAGGCTAACAATTTGAAAAAGCAGAAGATCCATCATCCATAATGGCTTTAAAATATTGATTATTGCAATGCAGTATCATGAAATGTGTGCCCTAGGTATTTAGGTACAACTTTCAAACAGCTAGCACAATTTGCTCACATGCAGAATTAGAATGACCTGTATTTTAAGTGTTATAATCCAGGGGGAAATTTTCTAATATGAGGAATTCTAGAAATAGTAATAATTAGGACTGAGCATTAGAACAGGAGTCAGGAGACTCACGTTCTATTCCTGACCTTACATTAACCAAAGCGTGTCTTTAGGTAACTCAGTTAACCTTTTCAAGCCGCAATTTTCTCCTCTGTGATAGAGGAATCAAACCAGATGTTCTTGGAGTGCATGATTATTAGACTTAATTCTGTAATACAACATTGCTTTAACTTTGTTTTTTAAAGAGAGGTTGCCTGAAAGCCTGTGCTGTGCATAATATTTGTAATACATTCCCAACATAAATAGTAACAACTGTGCCTTAAATGCTTTTTATTAACAAGCCAGTTTAGACAACCCAAATGCCTAAAGGAGTCTCCATGATTTGCTCACAGACTGGATCTCCATTACCCTCACGTGCACTTCACTCCTACCGTCTATATTTTCTCCTAATCCCCCTTGGCCTGGCTTCTCTCTGTTTCTGTTCTCTTTTGGAGATCCCTTCTTCCAAAGAACTGCATACTCTCCTTTTCTAAGCTTTATTTCAGTTCCAACTCCTCCCTGTCGCTCCATCCACAGCTGCTTGTACGGTCTCCACAGGAGACTCATGGATGTCCTCTGTGCCTTCCCAAAGGAAGCACCTTTATAGGTGGACAGATACTGTGTCATCTACACCTCCATGTCTGGATGAAATAACTTACTATGAGAAGGAGATAGCACTAACGGAGCCAAGTATAGCAGATGAATAAAGAGAACAACTTTATTCTACAACTCAAAGGGAACCCCAACCAGACATCTTCCAACTACCTGCCTTCAGACACCATGAAGCTAGCCCAGCATCACAGAGCCCAGTATCCCCATCCCATTGCATTTTCACATTTAGCCTTATCATGAGAGCAGGTGTGATAGAGGGCGGTGTGATGGCAATGTGAGAGTGAGATGGACCAGCACTCAAATCCTGGCTGCTTCACTTCACTGCTGTGTGTCTCCAGAAATATTTAGCTCTCTGAGCTATAGTTTGCTGATTTGAAAAATAGGGATAACAGGGGTGCCTGGGTGGCTTAGTCGGTTAGGTGTCTGACTCTTGATTTTGGCTCAGGTCATGATCTCACTGTTCATGAGTTCGAGACCCATGCTGTGCTCTATGCTGACAACACAGCCTTTTTGGGACTGTCTCTCTTCCTCTCTCTCTCTCTCTCTCTCTGCCCCTCCCTAACTCGCTCTTTCTCTCTCTATCAAAATAAATAAGCTTTAAAAAAATTAAAAATAGGGATAATAATACTTTCTTGGTACTACCTTAATACAATATTAATACTACCTTCTAGGGTACTTCTCAGTATTTTTTTAAATGTTTATTTATTTTTGAGAGAGAGAGAGAGCACAAGTGGGGGAGGGACAGAGAGAGAGCGAGACACAGAATCAGAAACAGGCTCTAGGCTCTGAGCTGTCAGCACACAGTCCGACACAGGGCCTAAACCCAGGAACCATGAGATCATGACCTGAGCCAAAGTCGAACACTTAACCAACTGAACCACCCAGGAACCCCTAGGGTAGTTCTCAGTATTAAAGGTATCATATGGACAGGGTCTGTCACATAAAGGAGGTTTGAAGTTGATTATTCTGTTTTATTACTATTATTATTATCATTATTTTCAATCTCCTTTGAGGTTTGTAGAAGCCAAATATTTTTTTTTCTTGTTAGAGAAAAGTAGGGCAAAGAACATTATGAGTGACTTGGCCATGGAGACACAGTAGGATGGCATTGGTGCTTAGGAATAGCACAGATTTTCCTAATAGCAGGTTCTGCCTATTTCCAAATACTTGGTATTTGTGGGAATGTCCTCATTTAATCTCTCTAAAACTTAGGAATCTATTATGTTCTCCATTTCCTTCTTGTTTCTCATCAAAAGACTTTGCACGTTGTGACTCTAAAAGAGGAGGAACGATTTGTCAGCTCATCTCTGTTGGCAATGTTTGCAGTACTTTTTTGAGCAGACTCTTTCTCCATGCCATCTAGAAAAGGGAGAAACCTACAGCTACTATTTTGGTATGTGCAATGCACAAATGTGATTTTGTACTTCTTACGGATGCCAAAGTTTATGTAGAAGAAAATAAGCTAGCTATATTTCTCAGCAGGGGGATCAAATGAGTTATATAATTTTCACATAGATCATGAGCTAGAACAGAAATCTTGTGAATTAAGGTTTGCTACAACTAAGAATCTGTGGACACTCTCCAGTGGGCAGGAAAAAAATCAGATTAATGTTTTGTCAGGGCACGAGAATATCTGCACATGGTGTTCAGACTGACCATGGTGTTCTGACTGATACAGGGTATCTGTGCTCAAACAAAGGCTTTTGGAACTTCTCCAGGTAGGACAGCCACTGAGAAACAATGGCTTTTACTCCTGAACACATTGTCTGGTTACCAGCCCTATAGTAATTAGCCTGCATTAACAAAATCCTGAAACATACCCATTGTTAAGTACAACATTCAAACTAGTGAAAACTATCCATATAATTTCAAGTTTGCAATGTTTAAAATATTCGAATATGTAAGGCTTCAGATACTATTACTTTATGCTTAATGGAGAGAGATGATATTTTCACTCCACCTATGTTTGTGCATGACTATGTGTGTAGGTGTGTGTGTGTGTGTGTGTGTGTGTGTACAAAGAACAAGAATTTGAAACTATGTGTATCTGTAGCCCTATAAAAATATCTTTGCATGTTGGTTAAACATAGCTCTTCTATCTCCATAAAATAAACAATAGATTAATAATAAAAATGTATGTCATAAAGCAGAACATTTAAATGAAAAGAATCTCTTTCCCATTTACTTATTAAGAAATATACCTTGTGGGCTTAGAAGTATTTGTCATTTGTTGCCATTACATGCTGAATGGATGTGAACCCATTTCTTTAAATAGGATGACTAATGAGAACAAAATAGTGAGTCTGAGCATAGGTACAGCCATTATGATGGCTTGCATAAAGAAAATGCATTAGGCACACACTCAGCTTTATCACATGTACTACTGGGTGATGAAGCCTGAAAGACCTTTTACTAATTCTAGGTATGCTGTGGCTGCAATTGTCATCGTAAGTGATACAACCACCAGTTGGAGAGTGCTTTGGAACTTTAAAGGTAAAGGAAACCTTTTCTTCAGTGGAACATTCTCTTTTAACCTGCTTTTCTGTTGAACCTGATAAGGCTTTGGATGTGCTTGAGAGTTCCTTTCAAGTTGAACAATGCCAAACCGAATAAACAAACTTGTTCATAAAGTGAGGCATCCTGCTGGAAATCATCATGTGTTTTTAAAGTCATCATGTAATATTCATGTATTTAGTTACCGTCAACCATAAACTCCTTTATCAGCAGACAATTGGCAGTATAAACCAAAGGTGTACAAAAAATTAATGCTCTCCAGTAATTTAATGTTTGCTTAACATTGAGTTTGGTGGTGATGTTAGAGGTTGAACACCTCAAGCCAGCACCCACAGGATATAATCTCCATGCTCTGACACTCTGCACATAGTCTGCCAGGGTCTCCACTCTTTCCCCTGTTGTGGGGACACTAGCCACTAATTAGTGAGTCAGTGTGGGGAGTATACACTGTCCATCAAGCCTTTGCACCTAGAGGCAGCCTGAGCTGGGAAAGCTGGTCTGTTATCAGGAAAAACTGTCATCTTTATCAACATGTCGTTACTTTAAACTACATGTTCCGATGTTTACTAGTGGGAGACCATAGGCCGTAACTTTACCTACGTGAATATTCTTTCAACATGTTGAGAGAGACAGGTGGTGCAGTGGTTAGGAGCACGTGTTTTGAATCAACACTCAGCTCTACCTTTGGCCTTGCTTTTAAACCCTGGCAAGTTGTTGAATGTCCTGAGTTTCTGTTTCTTCTTCTCTGAAACAGACATAATAATGGCATCTTTCTTAATGAGAACCTTTAAAAATTGAATGAGATGGTGCACGTAAAGCATTTAGCTTTCTTTATTCTTAGTATCTATTAAGTGCTTCATAAATGGTTGCCATCATCCTTGTACAAACTGTAAATAGCACTCAGTTAGTTACTCTTTCCATTCAGACAGGTCAATTTCAGGAATGCTCTGGAATCCAAACCAGCTCTGGAAATTGGCAAAGAGGTGGCTTAAATTTTTGTCTGAAGTAACAGAGAAAGGCTTGAAATAAGTGCTTTGGGCTGATCTGTGAGGGAAGATTCACTCATGTTTCACTTTTCTATTTTAATTACTAAGGTCCTGGGAAACTATGTTGTAAAACAAAGTGTCATTATTCTAGAGCATTTTACTGACATATTAATTTGTGCTATTTATTCATCCTCCAAAGGAGATATAAAGCTCATTCTCACTGGTTTCAAAATGAGTCATTCCAAAGAAGCCTGGTAGGGCATCCTGTCAACCCCTTAAATAATTGGTGTACTAATGTCTTCTCCCATTTTCTAGAGGCTCTTTAGTGGTTCATCATGCATTGAAGTTTCAGGGAGATAATTTGCAATCCAATTTTGTGGCTCTCCCTTTGAAATCTGTTACCCCCAAGATGTAATGTCATTAATGCTCAGTCAAACTCCATGCGTAGTCTTCAAGTAATTGTTTTATAGCTTGCCTTGCTAAGGAATTTGTAGAGGGTATCTGAATAGGTCAAAGGGAACGTAATGATTTGGGGGCTATTTCCATTCATAGAAAAAAAGTAACAATTGTGAGATGTTTGTTCCTAGAGACAAACTTCATTTTCAGGTTTTGGTTTTTTGTTTGTTTGTTTTTTAGTAGGCTTCGCACCTAATGTGGGGCCTGAACTCAGGACCCTGAGATCAAGAGTGATCTCTACCAACTGAGCCAGCCAGCTGTCCCAATAGACACATTTCAAATGCATTCGTGCACACACAGACTCTTTAAAGGCATATTCTTAATTCTCTGGTTTGCATCCTCTTTCAAAGAAGTATTTTCCTTGAAGCCATACAGCCGCAATCCGTATGTAGTCAGCTTGTAGCTGACCTCAGGTGTGCTCCATCCTGGAGGTAGAACCCAGAAATGAACTGATTTCTCCTAGAACACATAAGGGGTCCAGACGTGAATGAAAGTGCTTTAAACCACAGTGGATTAGCAATGCGACAAGTGGCCTGACATGATTTAGCTTAAAGTCAGTTATCCCATTTTCTATTTATTTTCCCTTTTCATCATGGAATCCTCTGCTGCCCACATTTTTCTTGAGAAAACTCTCTGTTATATTTCAACAAAATTGTCTAAACCATGGCCTCAAAATCCCTTGTGAAAGAGAAAGGCCAAAAATAAATGACTCAACTAATTACTTTAAATAAATAAGATATCTTTTTTTTCCCCCTATGGATCATGGATGAAGGAGTCACCCATCATTTTTTCTGAGACTTATGCAAGTCACATACATCTTTCTGATAACTGAAACCGTTTTTAAAATTTAGGACACCCAAGACAAATTTGCAAATATACTGTTCTGTACAAGAAACAATCTGACAGTGTCCCTTCCCCCAGGTTTCAAGGCTGTGGCTGTCCCTCAATATAGATAAGCCTCACAATCATCAAATACAGAGTCTACTGTCTGTACTTGGAAGTGCTAAACCTCCATATTTGGCTGAAAAGACAGCCAATGAAGGATTTTTTTAATTCAGCAATAGTCTTATAATTCTCTATGCAATCAGGCTTCAATTACAGAACATACATTTGTGCCTAAAACCATCTAATTTCCCTAAACCTACCCAATGCATCTCTTTTTTTACCTATGACTTAATAAACCTCTTGTTTAAAAAATGTCTTCCTAATGCAATGGACCATCGTGCATGGAATCACTGTACCTGTCAATCTTTATAACCCTCCCATAAATTGTTCCTTTCTTAAATACTGCATTTGGGTAAGTTAGAGGTTCATTATCACTACAGCTCCATGTCAATCGCTTATCTGTAATACTGCTCAGCACGGAAAAAGTGCACATGTACA
This sequence comes from Leopardus geoffroyi, assembly GCF_018350155.1. Taxonomy (NCBI): domain Eukaryota; kingdom Metazoa; phylum Chordata; class Mammalia; order Carnivora; family Felidae; genus Leopardus; species Leopardus geoffroyi. The sequence goes on along the minus strand of NC_059328.1, from coordinate 84,730,029 downwards.
AATCATGCAAAATCAGATGATGATTTTAAAAATACTACAGATATATATACACACATATGTATATACATAATACATATATACACGTATATGTGTAATTTTTGTTAACCATGGAAAAGGGCCGATAGGTTGATGCCTAGGGATGCAGACCCAATTTTAGAAGCAGATGTGAGCACCATAGAAATCATAACAGGGGAACGTTTGTTTGTTTGTTTTTTAATAAAGCAATCAGTGATTCTAATGCTCTATAAACATCCCCAGACCTCATACATTCTGAGCATGGCTGTGTGCATTTGCATTCTTAGCAAAAGCTCACAGAGTTCTAGATACGTACTTGTAGACGCAAAACACACATCCCAAAATATCGGCATCATGGCCCCTGTGGGCCGCGGACGCTATGCACACAGGCGCTACAGGAGGGCCAGGGAACTAGCCCCACATTCACTCACACAGGTATCTCTTCCCTGCAGGCCACCTAGCAGCGACACCGCTAGTGATAATCACCCCTGGCTGGCAGACACTCACAGGGACACTCGGGGGAGCTCCGGAGAAACCTAGGGGAAGGGGGAGGGTCGGGCATTTTAGGGCAGCGGCGCGCACCCCGGCACAGTGTCCGCGCCTCCAGCACCGTCCAGGACCCGAATTCGCTCCGGAGCTGCCAGCGAGATCTGCATTACGCCAAGGCTCTGCACCAACTCACCTCCACGAAATAGAAGCAGGGCAAGAGGGTCACGCTGTCCTTGATCACTTTGCCCTTTGGCCTCTCCTTCGCCGACATCCCGGCCGCCTGCCGGAGTCCGCGTCCTCCCCCGGGCGAGGTGTGCACCGCGCAGCCGAGGCGAGCTGCCTTCTCCAGCCTCAAGCGCCCGGCGCCGCTGATGTCACATTCCCCGCGGGCACCGCTGGAGCCAGCGCGTTGCATGCAGCGCCCCCGCCTCTCCCCTCCCCTCTTTGCAGCAAGAGGCTCCCTAAACCGGCAGGTCTCCTTCCTCCCCTACTCTGGCCCTCGCTCCCGGTTTTTCTCCACCTAGAGACGTCCAGCTCCCTCCCACAAGCTGTTGCTGCAATGGCTTCCCCTCCCTGCCACCCTCCCTCTGCTCTCCACCGCCCTTGCGAGGCTTCGCGCTGTCAGAGCTTGACGTCAAGAATCGGAAAAGGGGGGACGCACCCCTGGATATTGCAGCAGAGAGGCTGAGGAGCTCAGACACCCACACCCGCCTGGAAAGCCCCCTGGGCCACTCGAGGAACGCTTACTTAAGGATTGCTGGAGAGCAGAAGCCCAGCTCTTGCGCACTGGCCCACGGCATCAACACAGACCTCTACCTGCGTGAAATTAAAACTTGGATCCCATACTGAAAAGTAGGCCGTGGTGGAAACTTATTAAAGGCTGGCTGCTATCAAGGAAGGACGGCACGACCCCTTTTGAGGATTCTCTGCTTAGGAGATTCCCTGGCTCCCTGCAACAGCGACTCTTCCTGCTGATGAACACCATCACCTGTCTGGGGATGGTGAGAGTTCCCTGCAACAATGGGGCAGATGTGTGGGCATACCCATTGAGCCCAGAGGCCAGGACATGTTCTGACCTCAGCATCACACCTCCCCAACAAAGCCAGCATCACAGAGGCACCTCTTCAGACATCAACAATCTAAAATAAGTCCTTCACCTTGTTGGCAGTGTGCCTGGCTGGTCTCAATTTTGTGATGATTCTGACAACTTAGAAGGGTCAAGTAATACAGAGGGGGGAAACACACAGCAAATAAAAAACACTGTATTATGTAATAAGAAAGATAGCTCACTTCCATGATGATGTGCCTCTGGTCATTTCCAATATCTTATAAGTCTCTATTTGAAGCATCTGACCACCAATGCCAACATTCTCAGTCCAATTCCTATTCTCTCATGACCTCATCTGAACAGTTACTTCTCAAATGTCCCCTCCAAATACCATCACATTTGGGGGGGGGTAGGGTTTCAGCATAGGAATTTCGAGGGGACACAGATATTCAGTCTATAGCACACTCCAGTAGATCTTTGACAGTGTGGAGACAGTCTGATTTTCTTTTTCTTTTTTTCATTTTCTTCTGGCAGGCTTGGGTTCCAGAGCCCCACTGTACAAAACTCCATTTCCACCTCCCTAAGCACCACACTTCACTTGCAGAATCCCAGCCCAAACTAAACCCAATTACCTGCCCTCACCGGAACAACTGAAGGTGGGTAGGGAAGAACACACAGCCATGTGGTCTTGTCTCACATTAGACTGATGACCACAAACTTCAAACAGGCCCTAATATCCCACAATCCTAGTATTTTTCCATAGTCTGTTCACTTTCTACTCTCCGAGGAACAACTCACACCTTCTCCTCTTTATTCAAATCTTGTCATTCTCAGCTCACGACTTAACTCATTTCACTCAGAAAGCAGAAGTAATCAGAAGAGAGCTGTGTTATCTTCCGAAGCTGATGAATTGCCCCATCCCTCACCCTCCACAACTACAACCATCTTTTTCCTGGACTGGCACAACAGCCTCTTAACTGTTCTACCAGCTTCTACTCTTGCTAGCCCTATGTCCTACAAATCATTTCCTTTACAGGAGCTGGAATGATCTTTTGAAAAGTAAATCCAATTGTGTCATTCTTCTGCCCAAACCCTCTAAGAACTCTCCATCACACCCAGGAGAAAAATCTAAATTCCTCACATTTTTCTTAAAGCCCTATCCAGGGGCCCTGCCTGATTCATGGACCTTACTGATGTTGCTTTATGCCTTAATGGTCTGACAGTCCCAGTCTAGCTTTGTACTCCCTCAGGGACTTTGCACTTCCTGTTTCTTCATCCAGGAATGCTCTTCTGTCAACACTGTGTGGTTTAACCTCTTACTTAATTCATACCTTTGCCCAAATTTAAACTCCTTAGGACTAGTCACTCCACCTATATAGCACTAATCACCTCAGGCCTCCATTACTCTTTATCCTTACTCATTATGTTGTTTTTCTTCATAGGACTTACCACTATCTGATAGTTTAGCAAGTATTTATTCGTCAATTTTTATTGGCTTTATCTCCCACTAGAGTGTAAGCTCTAAAAGATTAATATGTCCTGTCTGGTAACTGGAATTGTGCCTGGCAAATAACTGTTCAGTAAATATTTGTTGAAGGAATGCATGAGCCAATTAAATTAAATGATGGAGGTGAGTGGGGGTATGGTGAAAAGAAATAAACAATGCATATAAAACCATCTAACATGGTTTCATCCACATACTAAGTGTTCAATAATTGTTAGTTGATCCTGTTTACCAGTCATCTTGCTATTAATCAGTGACTATACTTCTCATTACTACCAAAATTCTCCTGCGTGTGTTTTCTGTTTTCAACTTTCTTAGTACCTCAACAGAATTTGCAATTTGTGGTGGCGGTAAAAAATAAGTTGGAAGATTTTTTAATTTATCATCCTGGAAACTCAGCTCTTCTATATAAAGAGGAGGTAAAACATAAGGCTAAAACGATAGTCCCCTATTTTTATTAGCCAAGAACTGAAAGCGTGTGAGAAAATATCAGAGATGCATGCTGACCACACCTCAATAATTCAATAAATTATTGAAACATTAGGAAGGCACTTTCCTTCTCCTCTAGGTGGTCGGACCAGCTTGATCTGACCACATGGTATAGGATCAGGAAATGCTTCAGAATTCGAAGCCAATTCCTATTGTAAATCTTTTATCCCTCCCTTGACCAGATGCTCTTTTCTTCTATCCCACTTGTTTTAAAATATTTTCTTTCCCCTCCAAAATCATTTCACAAAACAATCCAGCTACCTCATACAATCCCTCAAATACTAAACACAATAATAATTTTACATTGAAGTAAGAGTGTGATGTATTTTTTTTAAATGTCTTTTACGTACTTTAACTTTTGATGTTGAAAACAATGCAATGAACAAGGCAAATTCTTTTATAGAATAATCTTGTAGAGAGGATTCAGAGATGGAAAACATTAAGTAGTAAAAGGTCGAACCAGAAGAAAATGAGATTTGGAGTCAGAGACCTGAGCTCAAGTCCAGGATTTATAGTTGAAGTCTGCTCTCAAGCAAGTCACTCCAAGTTTCAGTTTCCTAATACATAAAATGAGAGATGTGTTGGTGCCACCTGACAGCAGCACTTGGGAGCTCAAATGTGACAATATATGTGAGAGCACTTGGGATGTTATCAAACTGGTCCATCCATTCATCTGTCCATCCATTCAACCTACAAATATTGATTGACCCCTCCCCACCACTATGCAAGAGGCACTTTTCTTCCTGGATACCCGCTGGATAAAATAATAGAATACGGTTCCTGCCCTCACAGAAACGAGAGTCTAATGCACGTGAAAAGGAAGAAGACACAGGATAACAAATTTGCCATAACAACAGAAAGCACTTACATGATGCTCACTATAGACAAGTCACTGTTAAAAATGCTTTGCACCTTTTACCTCATTTAAAGCTTACAACATCTTTAAGAACTGGATACCATTGTGTCATATTTTTCGGTTATAAGACCTGAGACTCAGAGAGGTTAGCTATTATATTTAAGGGCAATGACTGAAATTAGCTGAGTTTTTGAACCCAGTAGATTGCCCCAAGCTCTGTGATCTTAAGGGCCACACACTCTGCCTCTGGTAACAAGCATATAATTACCTCTTGTGATGTACACTACTGAAGAAGCAATTAGGGTGCAGTTGTAATTACTATGGAGAAACTTCTTAAGTGTGGTGGCCAAGGACGGCTTTGGGAAGAGTGGACCTTGGAGCCACTTCCAGCATTGAGGCTACTAGAGGTGATCGGACCTCCAGCTACTAGAGGACAATCCTGAACTAAAGAATGCTCTATTCCACATTCACCATGTACGTCCATATTTGGGCCAAGTGCAGAACTTGTGTGTTGAATGTTGCTAGTTGTAAGTCTTCATGATAATGGCGGCATTAAAAACAATTTAACATGCCTCACAGAACTTGAATATTTTTCATTGGAAATCCTATTTCAGTGCATTCAGATGAAAAACGGCACCCATTGAACATGCAGCGCTCTGACATTTCACAAGACAGAGTACTTCACGGCACAAATAACCTGGAAAAAAATATGCCTGAAAATGCATTTGACATGATTATTAAAACTGTCAGACTCCTGAGATAAGAAAGAAGTAGTTTTCCTATGTGTTGGTTTTGGGTGCTCACAGCCAAATACAAACTCTTTTTCAGCTCTTTGGCAAGTATTCATCCTTGGGATATTTGTCTGACATTTATCTTTAAGGTTGAAAAAAAGTATATTTTATTTAGTAATGTATTTCTCAGACACCAGCCCACTTCATAGCATTTTCAGGAGACAATGTAAGATATTATTTCATTTTTCTAAAAGAGAGAAGGTTAAAAGAACTGAATGTATGAAGGAGAAAAAGAAGCAAAATGAGGAAAGTTCTGACAGATGGGAAAGTGATGTTCTAATTCTGGCCTCATCATTGATTGAAGAGAACATCTTACCTCAGGGACTTGGTTTCCTCACCTAAAGAAAGAGTCAGAATGGTAAAATGAACATCTAACAAACATCTTATTTGTCCAAGACCCATTGTTCCTTCTTGTGATAGTATCTTGAATTTTCATGAAGAACTGTCCACTCCTGCAGTCAAAGCTGTAATTTAGGTATTCAGTCCTCTCCAGGTCAACTAGGGGAGTGGGGATGGGCGCCAAGTGAAAACAAATGGAATAAATTCCCCAAGAATTGGAACTTTGAAGGGAGTGATTGCAAGATGGAAAACTCTTGATGTTGATTCATGGCAACTGCAGAGAGAACAGCAATTTCTTTTGGTCTTTCAATTCTCAGAAGTGACATGTTCTTTTCCTTTGAGAAGTATGACTTTCTTCTTTCTTCTGTTTCTTTGAAAATTTCCCATATCCTTTAAAATAAATTCTTGCCTCTGTCTCTCTCCCTCATCCCCTCTCTCTTTCTTTCATAAATTTAGCCAGAGTCCACGCCTGTGGCTGCAACCAAAAACCCCTAAATAAGACAAAGGGATCACAAGACACTTATTAACTTAAGGATTAACTTAAGAACTTAAAAAATAACACCTAACAGTATTCTCTGGCAGGAGATAATTTGTAAGTGGGTTTTACATTTTCTACTATCAATGACTTTTGCCCACCATGGTCCCTCGTGGTTCCCTACCAGGGCATGATAAAAGGTGACTTACCCAGTTCTAGTGAGTCCCATTCCACAGGAATATACATTTTCTCTGAGAGTAGTGGTAATCCCAAGATATCCCATAGTGGTGACAGCAGGAACCAAACAAAAAGTTGCATTGTGGAGCTTTGCTATGGGTGTGCATTGACATACTGATGTGTTGAGAATGGGTTACAACTACCCCCCAAAATACTTATATTTTAGGGGTATGGCAGGGTCTGTGCAAGTCCTTCAGTGCACGTTGCTTCTGTTTGCAAGCATTCTGGTTAGGGTGGAGCATCATACAACAGCATGCCCAGAGAGCTGCAAGCCATCAGAAATCGATGTTCCACCCCAATGCACTGAACATGGCCAAGAACTGGAAACCAACTGGACATGCCATCCAGACAATCAGTGGCAGAGCATGTGAGCCACAGACTTCCTCACCCCAACGTAACTTTCATGGGGTGAAAATGCCCTAAACACACACATACACATTTTGGAAATAAGAGCACCATTTTTGTTTTGACATATTTGATATAAACATTTTAATTGGATTTAAAATATCCAAGCGATTACAAGAAGGGTGCCTGGGTGGCTCAGTTAGTTAAGCATCCTACCCTTGATTTCAGCTCAGGTTGTGATCTCATGGTTCGTGAGATCAAGCCACTCTTCAGACTCAGTGCTGACAGCACAGAGCCTGCTTAGGATTCTATCTCTCCCCCTTTCTCTGCCCCTTCCCCACTTGTGTTCATGCTCTCTCTCAAAAATAAATAAATAAGCTTTAAAAAAGTGACCACAAGTAGTTTAGACGTTACTTTGGTCAATGAAAGCAGAGTTGTTGGATTTGTCCAATCTAATTTCAAAGGTTGTTATATTTTCAATGCTTGTAAAGCAATGATTTTAGATTTGTAACAGCTACTTGTGTAAAGATTTTCTTCAGTGGTAACTATCACAAAGTTAGAGAGATCAAAATTAAAAATTTTGATCAGAAAATGTATGTATCCATTCCCTGTTACAAAAATCATATTTTTGGAAGTAAGCTCAAGTTTCTCATTAAAAAAATTGAATAGATTTTATTTGGAAGTTTTATATTTAATGTATTCCCCTAAAATTTGATTTGTCTTCATGATTACACACTGTAAAAATATAATTAATTTTTCCCACTAAGTTTTCTATAGCTGCCCTTAATTTTCTTTTACTTTACCATACTGTGCTGTATTAATACATTATTTTATGTATGAAAAGGTTGAGAAATACATGAACATAAATTGACTATTCCTTTTCTTTCAGTGCCACACTGGGTAAAAGGTTTTCTACTATCTTACTGGTAAGTAACAAGCAACAACTAATTAAAGTATAAGATAGAGCCAACAACTCAATATAAAAATCTTGCCATCATCTTGGATTTATTCATGCCTTTCATCCCTTACATTTAGTCTCCAAATCCTTTTGAATTTCCAGTGAAAATTTGTTTTTTCATATTTGTGTCTTCCCTATTTCCATTGGCATCAATTAATGCCTGGTTTCCTGCAAAAGTTTGCTGTGTCCCCCAAGCTCTTTTTGCCATACAACACCCCCTCTAAATAAATGATCTACCAGACACTCTTTATCTTTGTTGAACAGCCTCATTTCCCCCTCTGCAGACTGTGTCCTCTCTTCTGATGAACTTGTTTGAGCCATACTTGGACCATGTTCACTCTGCCTCTGAACCCTCTCACATGCTGTTCCCATCTCCTGGAATACACATACATCTCACATGCTTTTCTAGACCTCTGTCTGAACAACAGTGGACCTTATTTTGTACTGCACAATGTAGCACTTGATTATGACCTTGATTATTTTATTTGATATATTTTAATATAATATTGTATTCCCACCTGTAGGAGTGAATTGGGGGAATGACATATGTCATATTTCTTCTATCCATCCTCTCCATTACATTTCTGCTCTCACTATTTTGTTCAATTCCTAATGAAGAATTATTTCTATGATGTTATAATAGCTTCTGGGTCAATTTCCTTGGCTTTGTATCTTCATTTTATAATCAACTATTCATTTTTTTAAATTAATAAAATATTTATTTATTTATTTTGAGAGAGAGATAGAGATAGAGAGCAAGCAGGGAGGGTGCCGAGGGAGAGTGAGAGGGTGAATCCCAAGCAGGCTTTGCACTGTCAGCATTGAGCCCAATACCAGACTTGAACCCACGATCCATGAGATCATGATCTGAACTGAAACCAAGAGTTGGATGCTTAACTGGCTAAGCCACCCAGGAGCCCCTATGATCAACTCTTTAATTTTGATTTTAATTTTATTTCTCCCAAAGTACAATTTTGATCATGTCACTTATTTGCTTAAAAACGCTCCAATGTTCTCCAGTCACTTGGCTGGCATTTAAGGGCTTTTTTGGTCTGGCCTCCACCAATCTTTCTGTCTAAGCCTCCACTGTCCCCTGTGTAGACCCAACATACAATCCTTGGTATAGTGTTTTGCACATTTCAAGACTTTAGTGAATACTTTTTGAATAAGTGAATTCCATAATTTTTATTCTCCCCTACAGTGATTGGTATAACCCTGGAACAATAAAGATTCTGAGTAAGTGCTTTCATTAATTTAGGCTTTTATGATTTATGATCCTGCTGGGATAAGCACACATTCTCTCTCCTTTCTCTTCTCTCTCAACACTTTCAGCACATTGGCAATTTTCACAAGAAGTGTGAAAAGTGTCTGACACACAAATAAGAATCTATTTTAATTAGTCCAGAATGACTCCTGTTTTCTCAATCCTTCTGTAATTACCCTTTGATTGCATAAATTTTTTATAATAATTAGTCCAACATGAGAATTTTGAGCCTCCCTCTGGAGCTACGGAGAAATGTGCTCCAATCAAGCAGATCTGCATCCTCTGATTTCTTCCCAGTGTGTAGCCAACCATGCGCTCTTGTAAATACTGCATCTGAAATTCTCCTAAATTCTACTGAAGACTCACTTTCCCTGTGAAGTTTTCTAGCCCTGTCTCTAGGCTTTAGCAGCTCCAAAAATTTTCTAGAATCCAAATGTTAGTGGTCTTTTTTTTCTCTGAGCACCTGTGCACTTAAGTGCCTCTTGAATGTATCTTTCCATCTATCTTGGTTTCCTTGGCTATTCAACTGCTCTGTGGACTGGGAATTTCATTTTATTTGTCATAAGAAACTAAAAGTTTTCTCTGTTCCCTCTTAATTTGAATGTCATGATATAATCATTATGGTTTTTTTTATTGAGGTGTAATTGACATATAACATTAGATTAGTTTCAGGTATACAATGTAATGATTCAATATTCATATGCGTTCCAAAGCAATCACTGCAATAATTCTAATTAACATCCATCCCTATACATAATTAATTTTTTTCTTGATGAAGAATCTTAAAATCTACTCCTTAGCAACTTTCAAATATGCAATATTTCAAATATTCCATCCAGTATTATTAACTACAGTCACCACACTTATGTTTTATAAACAACTATAAGAAAAATTAGGACAGGAGTTCAAAAGATTTTAGAAAAAATTATTAAAAGACATGGGAACCAATGTAAGATGATGTAAAGCAGTGGTTCTTAACTTTTGCTGCCACTCACACCCCTTTTATCCTTACAGTGTGCTCTCGAACACTTATGAAAAGAGCGAAAGCAATAGAGTTCTTAAAATTAAGATGTTGCATAACTTTAAACTAAAACAAATAGAATTACAGTTTAATTTCAAAGTAATATATAAACTACATGAAAATTATATACTTAAAATAATTTTTACCCCTTTAGTTAATTACATCTTTGATAAAAATTTGTTCATTAGTAATTGGAAAATAGGTATATTAATTCTGGACTTTGTTCTGGTGTACAAAATTAATGCAAAGTTGATTTCACACAGGTATGGAATCACAAGTGACAGATCTTTGCAAATGCGGAGATGGTTCTCATAAACTCTAGAATCCTTAGATTCATTGGTTCACCCTTTAGATTGAATTATATAAGTTATTGATTTGTAATTGAGTAAACTATTATTTCATCAATTGTCTTTTGTAGATCTCAGGCATTGGAAACATCTGGTTCTTTGGTTTACATCCATCCCTTCCTCTGAGGTAGGACCTCTTCTCCAAATACAAGCCAATATGTTGTCCTGAGGCATGGAGGCATTTACTGCCACAGAATTCACCACATATTGGTTATGGAGTGAGCACATGACTGAAGTGAGTCATATCATGTATGATACCCTATGGTCTGCCAGTGGATATTTGCCCAGAGATGGTCATAAAACCAACAGGAGCCTATCGGAGTACCCTCCCAGGGGCTTTCTAACTAGAGTCAGAGGGAAATGTTCCCTTTCACCCCTTTTTGGTAGCAAGGCTGTGACAGTGTAAGTCCCAAGCTGCCCATGGTCCCGTTCCTTCTGCCAAATGAAGAAAGTCTCCTAGTAGTAGAAGAGAATAAAGTTGACATGAAGGGAGAAGAAGATACAAAAGATACAGATTCCTGAGAGTTTTGAGTTCTTGAATTCAATGGCCACAAAGACAGCTGCAACACAAGCTTCTCTGAGATTCAGCTATGTGAGTTGATAATCACCTCCTTTCCAAGCCACTTGTGCCTGTTGCTTTTCTTTGAGTTCCTGTCACTTATAACCCAAAGTTTCTGTGTAATACACACTCTGTAAGATTGATACTAATGATATTGTAAGAGCATTTCTCTGGGAATAAAGTATGAGGTGTTACTACTCAGTGTCTAACTGATTTCCAGCCATAATCCTACCATGCCATCATCCTGAAATGTATCCTAATATACTACAAATTAAACCTCAACACAAGTTGTTTACCACTGCATAATTTGCTGCCACCCACAATTTTCAGGAAGAAGTGATGACAAAGGTGTCCATGAACCCCTCATATACAGTGATTGTGGAGCTTCACTACTTGCAACTATCCACATCTTGTCTATGTACACGACTCACTGGGGTTAACTGGGATTGACAAATATTGATTCGTGAACTTCAGATCATGTGATGGACCAGCACACGTGAGATAATGATAGAATGAAGTATGGGGTACTGACAATTTAAAAGAATCGAGATATGCGGTATTGGTCTAATTTGCATTTTAGATAACTTAGCTTCCATTCAATTTAGAAAGTCTAGCTCTTCCAGGAAAAGCTTTTTGCATCCCAAGAAAATGATCTCACACCTGAATAAGAGCTTCTTTTAAACAGGGCTAAATTTTCCTTTTGTAAAGCGAAACTGTATATTTATTCTATAGGAGAAGAAAGAAGTCACCTTGGAGCAGATCTCTGCTTTGAAAAGGGTTGGCATAGGGAAATGTAAATTGAATAGGACTCACTATTCTTAGAGAAGGGTATCATACTTTTGTTGCCAGGGGACTACTTTTCTGTTTTCTTTGATATGTTGACAGATGAATCAGTTTTATAAAAAGCTAGGGTCTTTGTGGAAGAAAAGACCCAGACTCCGACCCCAATTTAACAATTAAGGGTGAAAAAAATCAAAATTAAGGGCAACTCTCAAGGTGACCTATGGTGTCCCTAAACAAGAGATCTTCTGGCAGGAGGAGACATAAAGACTCTCAAGAGGAACTCACCAGAAGGAAAAGTATTTCTGGTTTCATGACCCGAATCTAGAATGATAGGACCCAAGAATTGTTAAGGAAGAGCTAGTTCTGGAGGGATGTGTAACTAAGTTTGGAAGTCCCTCTGGACTTGGCCCTGGCATGGTGCTGTGCTTTGAGAACAGTGGATGTGTGTAGGATTGTGAAATGAGAAAACTCTTGCTTGGTCTCCAAGTGGGCAATGCTGCAGACTGTGCAGGATTCCAAGTCACCATGAGAATCTCATAGGCCTGGGGCTAACTTGCATGGGATTGTGGAGGACCAAGATCTGGCAGCAAACGGAGCCAGGATGCCACAGAGAAAGGTAAGGCTTTTGGTTCTCTGTCTTCCAGCATTGTTCCTTCAAACAACAAGTTAGCTCCTGGGGTCCTGGAACCCTCTTCAGCAGGAGTTGGTGAGCCACCATCTCACAGGCCAAATACAGCCTGGTTTTGTAAATAGTGTTACTTGATTCGTGGGTTGGAGGTCCGTATCAGGCTCTGTGCTGACAGTGTGGAGCCTGCTTGGGATTCTCTCTCCTTGTCTCTCTGCCCCTCCCCAACTCATGCTGTCTCTAAATAAATAAATAAATAAACTTAAAAAAAAATAATATAAATAGTGTTACTGAAACACAACCACACACAGCTTTCTGTGTTGTCTATGCCTGTTTTGATATTGCAGTGGCAGAGTCGAATAGCTGTGACACAAGACTATGTAGCTCACAAAATGTAAAATATTCTCTTGGATTCTTAATGGAATGCAGGGCTGACCCCTGATATTCAACAGCTTTCAGAATTTCCCTTCACCCCATCTATCCTAATTCCCACTAATTCTAAATTTTAGTTTGACTTTACTCTGAACCCACGTGGTTGATCTTACTGTCTCCAGAATAAACAGTGACATTTTCCGGCATATACCATTTCTCACCAATTGCTCTCATGGCAGAGTTCTTAAACAATCCTCTATCCCACTGAAATATCTAGTCTTGACTCTCTAATGTCATATCTGTGGATGTGAATTCACAGAGCACAGTGAATTTGTGACATGACTTCATATACACAGGAATAATGCAGACAGAACGATGTATAGTTTATTTTTCACAGAAGATTTGACAGAAAATAAAAATATTCCTTAATATACCATAAAATACAGTAGAGAGAATTTTAATGTAATATTTAAATTTTAGACATCCATTTGCCTTTGTAAATACTATTCAGAGGAAATTTTAAACCTTCAAATGTCATAAAATGGCAAAAGCCACATTATACAAATATCTTTAATTTGTTCAATCTGTGCTGAGTTCTTTCAAGGTTATTTAAAATGGCATGCAAATTAGAGTAAATTAACCAATATTTCAGAAAAAGCAGATGGAACCTTGGTCTTAATGCCATTTGAATACTGAAACCAACTGTTGTATTGATTAGAAAGGAAAATTACTAGACTTAATGAAAATAATGTTGTTTTCTATTGCTGATCAGCTGCTCATTGACATCATACACAACTCAATTTTAAAATTTGGGAAAAAATTTAAATGTAACAATTCAAGAAATACTTATTGAAGGGCTATTCTATATATGGTACTGTGCCAGGTACTGAAGGCATAGAGATAAATGAGCACAGTTTTGTTCTAAACAAGTTTACACTATATTAAGGGAAGTTATGTGAAATCAAATACTTAGAAAACAGACACTAGTCTACACGATTTTTTCTCACATGCTTCTTAAAATAATATGAAAAAATGCTTTTCGTTGTCCATTCTATATTAGTATCTTAAAATTTAAGGTATTTTTAAATTAGTACAAATGATAAAACTTTGGCATATTGTAAATATTGATAGTATTAGATAAATCTGTTAGAACATGTGTCCAGTGGAATCTAAATGCCATTGTGATTTGATATCTACCGTCATTCATTTATAATATAAGTGAAAAAAAGATGGTTTTGGTAATGGTTACTTAGGTGACTTGACTAACACTTGCTGAGAATAAGCAAAAGAGCTAGACAAAATACAGAAAATATCCTCCTAATAGCATTGAACATGCAAGAAGTTAATGAAAAATGACCAATCTTGGACTAGTGAGGGTGAACGCCACAGAAAGGTGAACTAGAGTTGTTGACACTGGGGGCTCACGGAGAGGAGGCAACTCAGCCTTCAGTGAAGAGGACTAGGGTGACTGGGTGGGAACACCCAATAACACATCTGGGAGGCAAGCTGTGATTTGGGGCAGATTTTCAAAGATGGGAAACTGAGCCTGAGCTCAGCAACTGCCAAAGTTGGCAGTAACCTATCCCTGTTATGAGCAAACACCTCAGAGAGCTGAATTCTGGAAGCAGGATGTAAAGATTGCTCTAGGGACCCCAGAGACAGCATAGAGATTCCTCAAACATTGATCCTGTATTTCAAGTGTCCATAGGTAATTGAAGAAGGGGATAAAATCCTTTCTGAAGAAGATGATATCACACAAAGTGGCAAACTTTGTCTAAAAGATGTTTTTTTTCCAATAAAATTGACCATCAAATAATTTGAAATGTCAATACATATAATAAGTTTGCATGAGCCAGAATCATCAGAAGCAATAGATAGACCCCAAAAAACTCCAAATATTGGATTTCTCAGACACATCCTTGGGTAAAGACACTTATTCTGCTTATGGAGATAAAAGTCAAACTTAAATTTTCTTCAAGGGTTTTAAGTGTGCAGATTTGAAGAGGAACTATCTGAAAGTTATATAATTGAAAAATTATACAGATAGGTTTAACAGCAGATTAGACCCTTATGAAAGTATAAGGATGGAAAAAGAAACATGATTAAAATAGCATGAAAGTCAAGAAAGCATCAAATATGTCTCTCATGTTCTAACATTCTTTCATTGTATTGAAGGAGGGTAAAAAGAGGAAAGAACAATGTATCAGGTGAAGAAAAGTATACGAGGTAGAACAAATAAAAACAACATATGAAAATTGAAGATAAAAGTACATAACATACAATGTATAATGTATATACTACATAATTATTTATACATAATTGAAGGCCTTCAAGTTGACTGTTATTTATTTTAAATATGAGGACTGGTACATCAGATTTAAAAATTAATTATGTCCTATTTACAGAAGATTTTGAAAATTTGAAAAGGTAAAGACAAGAAAGAGAACACCATATAAAAACTTGCCCAAAGAAACTGACGTAGCTGTATTAATTTACAATGGAATAAAAAGTTATCAAGTTTTTATAGGAATTAAGCTAGAGTTTTTCAAGATCTCTACATTAAAAGCTAAAATGCTTTAATGAGAGAAATTAAAGTCCTAAATAAATGGAGAGCTATGCAATGTTTATGGAGCAGGACACTCAATATTACAAAATTGTCACTTCTCTCTGAAGCTGCTTATAAACTTAAGGCAGTCCCAATAACAATTGCAAAGTATTTCTTAAAGGAACTTGACAATTTGATTCTACAATTTATATGAAAAGAATTTTGCCTATCTTGAAAATTATTTGTTAACTAGACATTAGAGTTACTTGTTTTCTCAATTTCTTATGAGTTTATCAAAATATAATTATCAAGACATAGCAAATTACCAAACTATACCTTATTCATTTAATTAGAAGCACTTTGTCTATCAAAACAATTTTATTTTTTATTTAAAAAAATTTTTTTAGTTTATTTATTTTGAGAGAGGGAGAGTGAGACAACAGGGGAGGGGCAGAGAGAGAGAGGTAGAGAGAGGATCCCAAGCAGGCTCTGCACTGTCAGCACAGAACATGATGCGGGGCTCGAGCTCACAAACCTTGAGATCATGACCTGAGCCGAAATCAAGAGTCAGAGGCTTAACTAACTGAGCCACCCAGGTGTCCTTATCAAGTGAATTTTAAATAATATAGTACAGTAAAAGGAATTCTATAAAATTAGAAATTATTTATTTTTAGAGTTTGCCCATTAACTTCAAGTAAAAACTTATATGTTTGTGCCAAATCAATTTTCAATGCCACTCAGAGTATTTAAAATATAAAACAAATGAACAGAGAAATGGACATGAGAATTATTACACACAAATGGATTAATAGTTTTTAATGGTTAAAAGTGATTACATTTACAGTTATGAATTTGAACAGCACATCACCCCATGAAGTTAAAATGATCCTAACTAATTGAAGCCAACTGTTTAGATTCATCATATTAAATTCTAGATTGTATCATGGGAGCTGATACGTTACGAGTCAAGTTGGGTGAAAATTATATCTGTCTTTTGTAAGGTTGAAAGAATGGTACACTTCTCATTCTCTGGAACCATGTTGAGCAGCTATGTAGATGAGCCTGGCTTAATGTACTGGTTGATGAGAATCACATAGACCTCTTGTGTCAGTCAGTCAGTCCCTAGCCAAACAGACACAGAGCCACCCAGGTCATTGGCATCTATCTGATCACAGACCCACGAGAGAACCCAATTCAAGTTGTCAAACCGCAAAATTGTAAGCAAAACAAATGGTTGCCACTAAATTTTGGAATGATTCATTTTACAGCAAAAGCTATTTCAGTTGGAATGATTTTGCCTGGGATTCTGTATACAAAATCTTTCTTCTTTCCCAAGTCTGCTTGCAGCTTTTTAAATAAGTTCCTTTCTGCTTAAATTAGCTAGGAAGGGTCTCTGTTGCTTGCACCTAAGAACTCTGACTAATACACGTGGAATAAGATAGGCTTTTGATATTCTAGTGCATTTTTTCATTTCCAGTAGTTTATATAATCTCATGACCCATTCTTTTATTCAGAATAGCTAATCTATTATATCCTAACTTATTTGGAGAACAGATATAATATATTGCAGTGAAACAAAAAGGAGGTTCCTGGTATAGAAAAGAAATTTAGAATGAGTAAGAAAAAGTGTCTCATTTCCCCTGACTTCTCTATCCTGCTTGGCACTCCTACCAAGCCCAGAGAAAGATTCTATGGTGTTGGAGAAAGAAAAAAAATTAGAAATGGAGCAAAGTGAGCTTATTTATTGGTGGATCTCAATGAAGAGGCTGAGCTCTGACCCCTTGCACCTAGACTGACACTTATGAGGTTATAGGTTAATAAAAACTCACATGGGTTGGCAATCTGGGAGCACACTTTACCTGCAAAGCTCAGAGGGGTATTAACATTTCAGCATTTCAATAGTCAACCCAGGAGCAGTAAAAGTGTGCATAAGATGGGTCTAAAGAAATGAGTCTGACAGTCTCATACAGTCACCCAGAAATTGCCAATCCCTCATGTTACTGAGGCACAAGGGTAAACTTGTGTATCGGGGAAGGCACAAAACTGCCGTTTCTCAGTCTATGAATTGCAGGAGAAATCAGTGGCTTTCATTTGTCCAGGACAGCTCAGACATGGCAGAAGAGCAAGCAGGTCTCCAGAGGCCTCATGTTCTTCTTATACAAGGGACAGCCCAGCCATAACCAGCATGGCTTCTCTATCCAAAAGGAGGGCAAAAGCTCTAACTGTGTGGGGGGCTGGGTAATGTAGTTTTTAAGGTGGGCACATTGCATTTCCCAACAAAATCACAATTCTGATATTTGGGTAAGCAATTAGCAGTTTCTGTCAAGTGTGCAGGCAATT
Source organism: Leopardus geoffroyi (assembly GCF_018350155.1). Classification (NCBI taxonomy): domain Eukaryota; kingdom Metazoa; phylum Chordata; class Mammalia; order Carnivora; family Felidae; genus Leopardus; species Leopardus geoffroyi. Next base: position 84,712,627 of record NC_059328.1, on the reverse strand, counting down.
TGTGAACTCTAAGCAAGAAATAAATGTAAGACAAAGTTTTTATATTTGTAAAATATGCTTTCTTTGAATCAATATCAGATGTATTTACTGCCAACAGGATATAAAATTGGAAGAAAAATTAAATGTTACCCAATTCAATCTAGGAACTGGATGCAGGATTTTTTTTCTTTAGCATCTCTGACATGTTTACTAGCCTCTACTTTATAATTTCTAACATGAGGGCTAGAAAAGCATCTGGGTAATGACTTATAACATAGCTTAGCATATTTTTAAGAAAACATACCTGTGAGAACCAAAAAATAAATGGTGAAATCATGAAAACACATAACATTGGAAATGTTAGAAAGTTTTCATTAGAACCAGGGTGAAATTACCATTAACGGAGAAAAGTTATCAGTACTTTACTTACACTGTATTGCTTTGTCTCAGGAAATCAAGTAATTCTTCCCATTTGAAAGATGGAAAGAAACTAAATTCTTCTTTAATTGCATGGCTCCTGGCTAAAGCAATAGTTTTTGTTTTGTTTTGTTTTGTCTTGTTTTTACAAACCAGGAAACTGAGAGGCTATACCATTTCTTTGGAATTGCTACGTTTTATATAACTGTCCCCATATTCTTATATTCCTTAAGAGACTACAACTCCCAAAATGCAACAGGGAGAGATTGGCAATGGTGCACTGCGTCCTAGGAAACCAATTCCCCAAAGTAAAATACTGTGAGCAGAAACAGAGGAAGTTGAAAAAGCCTAGATAAAAGTGCATGCTGAGGACTGCAGTTTTTTCCTGGATTTGATTACCTTATTATGGGAGAGAATCAGACAGCTCCTGCACAATGACAGTAGTATAGTAGCCATGCACTTATACTAGCCCTCCCTTCCTTCATTCATTGAGCAAATATTTACTGAACATCTATCACAAGCAAGAACAGACTAGGCATAGGAAATACAGCTGTAAACAAAAAGACTAAGTCCTTGCCCTTCAAGAAGCTACATTCTAATGGAGGGATAAGGGCAAATACGAAAATAAATATAGCATGTATTGAAGGTGATGGAGTAAAAAGTAAAGAGATGCTAGAAGAAAGGCGGGGCTGAATGAAGAGTCGTTTACATATGGGTACCAGGGAAGGTGAATTGAGAAAGTACATTTGAGTAGGCAGTTTACAGGAAGACACCCAGTGGCCCAGGTTAGTTTGTATGCTGAGAGGAAGCCAGAGCACTTTGCACTTGCCAATTCCCTCTCTACCTGGCCTGTTCTTCTTCTCTAAATTACCTGCGTGTTTTCTCCCTCCGCGTCTTTAGCTCTCAGGATGAGAAAGCAGATCATCTGTACACAAAGAAGAATCAGAGCACTGATAATAGGTTTCTCAAGAAGAAATGGAGAATGTCTTCAGTTTTTGGAATCTGAGATAATGATGTTTTTGTTTCATAAATCATAAACTTAAGTTTTTGCAACCCAAAGCACTGCTAACTGATAGGGCTAGGAAGTGGTGTATTCAGAGCCACCACCTGCGGGTCTTTGTAAACCTCTGAAGGCACTAATGTTTTCCTTTTGTAGGGCTTCCATGCTGCATAACCGCAGGGAACACTATTCATAGTGTATTCTATGTCCTGACCAGAAGTGTGCAGCAAGACGGCTCTCTGCCCATGCATTATTATGCAATGACACAACAAAGACAGAAAAAGCCATACACAATTTGTCCTACATTTACAATTTGTCACTCTCTCACTTCTCTTCCCCGTAGCACTTGGTATTTATTTTCATGATCCATTCTAGCACCTGTGGTATAATTGTTTATATGCATATTGGGACTTCTCATTAGGTCGAAGGTTACTTGAGGACATGCATAGACTATTAGTCATCCTCGGTCATTCCTCGGTCTTAGATAAATCATTGATAAGTTACTCAATAAATTTAAAATTTAGTTAAGCCTTATTTCCTTTTTTTTTTTTTTTTTGGTCCGCATATTTCTGAGTCTAAAACATGTGACAGAATATAATTAAGCATCAATGGCCAAAACAGCTTCAAAACAGTTGTGTCCACTTATTCAAAGCATGCTTGTGAATGGCCTTTCATCTGAGTTAAGTAGCCATTCTTTTAAAAGAAGATGACATTGTAATTGTAAAACCATACATCTGGCCAGACACAGACGGTCCATTGTTTTCCCAAGGCCAACTAAAGAGCTTTTCAAGTTGTTTGTTAAAACCATTGGAAGTAGAGTGTTTGAATTCAGTTTTGGCAACAAGAGGTATGAGGCAAAAAAAAAAAAAAAAATGCACCAAAAATTTTAATGGCTCCTTTTCTAGGCATCTTATATTCTTTATTCAAAAAACATATGCTCAATTAATAAGTATTTAGTACGTAAAATTTATTTTTTTATTTTTTTATTTTTTTTTTTCAACGTTTATTTATTTTTGGGACAGAGAGAGAGCATGAACGGGGGAGGGGCAGAGAGAGAGGGAGACACAGAATCGGAAACAGGCTCCAGGCTCTGAGCCCTCAGCCCAGAGCCTGACGCGGGGCTCGAACTCACGGACCGCGAGATCGTGACCTGGCTGAAGTCGGACGCTTAACCGACTGCGCCACCCAGGCGCCCCTTTAGTACGTAAAATTTAACAAATCTAGGAAAAGACAGAACAGTGCACTATATTACAATTATTAACATATTAGTATATATACTCTTTATACTTTGTTAGATATTTGAGTTATCAAATGTTCTTTATCATAAACACTATTATTGCAATTATTTCTTTAGAATTAATTATAGGAATAAGGAGGGGTTTGATTATCTAGTAGATTGAAAACACAGTACATGGTTCTTAGAAAGTTTGATGTGCTCACAATTTTGGATGAACAAATACCATATGAAATTATCCAGCCTCCTAAAGTCACTGTGGTGACTGGAGTCTGTAGGGCAGTGGCTGTAACAAGCTTTTGGCTTTAACAAGCCAAAACCCAGTGGATCTCAGCAAGTACAGTCCATTCATTCTATTGTACCAAAAATTATACAATGAGCATAGCAGGCAAGGTCAGTGGAGATGGGTTTGAACATCAGGAATTATATCATTATGAAGGGCTTTTTAATTATCTTTTTGGTACCGGTAGGTGGAATCAAATTTGCTCTCTTTATTTGATTCTTATCTAGAACTTCAGGCCAAAACTTTATAATATAAAGACAGATAAGAGTCACATAGCTCTCAGAGCCCTACTGCATGAGATTCTAACTTAAATGTGGAAGGCCAGGCATAAGTAGTTGCAACTTGGATTGCAAACCCAAATTCTATTCTTTTTTACCCTGTTTTGAACTTCATTCAGGGCCAAGAAGGGACCCTTTTTGCAGAAGGGCTAAACCCTTAAGGTCTTGTTCTCAGTCTTTTAACTTCATCAGTAGTGGGCTCGTGCTGGCTATGGGTTGGTTTTTAAGTTCATATGTTCCATTTATGTTTTGTATATCAGGGACCCAAAGTTTAATGTTTTAGTAAGCTTGGGCTGCAATAGCAAAATAAAATAGATTGGCTGGTTTAAACAGAAGAAATTAATTTTCTCATAGTTCAGAAGTTTAGAAGTCCAAGATTAATGTCCAGCAGACTCAAATCTGGTGAGAGCCCTCTGTTTGAGATATGGACAGGCTACCTATTTCTGTGCCCTCTCATGGTGGAGAGAGAGGGGGAGGGAGAGAGAGAGAGACAAAGAGAGAGAGAGAGAAAGAGAGAGAGAACTCTCTGATGTCTCTTCTTATAAGGCACTAATCCCATAAGATCAGGAACTTGCCTTATGACTTCATTTAACCTTAATTACTTCCTCATTCCAAATTACTTCCTTGGTCACCTGGATGGCTCAGTTGGTTAAGTGGCTGAGTCTTGATTTTGGCTCAGGTCATGACCTCAGGGCTTGTAAGTTTGAGCCCTGCATGGGGCTCTTGCTGACAGTGAGGAGCCTGCTTGGGATTCTCTCTTTTCCTCTCTCTCTGTCCCTCCCCTGTTCTCTCTCTCTCTCTCAAAATAAATAAATTAACTTAAAAAAACCCACAAAACCCAAATTACTTCCTATTCCAAAATAGTCACATTATGAGTTAGGGCTTCAATATGTAAATTTTGGGGAGACACAATTCAGTCTGTAGAATTTGGGTTCTATCACAACAGGATTTAACAACATCATAAAAGGGGGACCAAAGAGATATTTTTTAGATTCAGAGACAGAATGAAGTCGATACAATTATTATAATACCTGATAGACTGAAAAGGAATATAAACAGGCTGTAATTTGGACAGTGTCTCTAGGAATCAAGTTTGCTTAGATTTTCCAGGGGAAACCAGATTGCTTTGGGGAAAAAAAAGTGCAAATTTGAAATTAAAGCAAGGATGGAAGTGGGTGAATAAACGAACAATAAAGTAGTTTCCTTTCTGAAAGGGTTAAAAATTTTAATGGCCAGGTTAGAATTTTGGAAGTGACAAAGTTATAAGTAATGAAAGAGAAAAGAAGATAAACCCAAATCAAATAGCTCCCAAAGATGACATTTCAAAAAAGAGGAGATTATATTCATTAATAAATCAGAAAGGATGGCTAAAGCCAAGTGTGACATAACCTAAGAGAAACAAGGCAACGTGTTGGAAAGCAAATGACTCTCAGGAGGAATCAGATACAGGAAATTATTGGGAGGCACAACCTCAAAACTACAAGGATAGAATCAGGGATAAGAATGATTGAGCAATCATCTCCCTATGGTGGAAAACATGGCAGTGCAACATATTATGTGGGGAATAAAACAGTGAGTGAATTTTCATAATAATTGTAGCATGCCTTTGGAACTAACCTTATTAATTTTTCACCCAATTAGATTTTCTGAAATCCATTCCATTTTCCCAGAAGGACACAGAATTTTTGTATTTAGGAAGTGGGTTTATGAGGGTTGAAGCTGATCCATTCTTTTTTTTTTTTTTTCAACGTTTATTTATTTTTTTGGGACAGAGAGAGACAGAACATGAACAGGGGAGGGGCAGAGAGAGAGGGAGACACAGAATCGGAAACAGGCTCCAGGCTCTGAGCCATCAGCCCAGAGCCCAATGCACGGCTCGAACTCACAGACCGCGAGATCGTGACCTGGCTGAAGTCGGACGCTTAACCGACTGCGCCACCCAGGTGCCCCTGAAGCTGATCCATTCTAATAAATTCCTGATGCCTTCCTCCAGAAGGATACAGATGGATTCTTTGTTAAGATATAGATTATATAGACAGATATTTATATTTGCTTTAAAAAAATTTTTTTTAACGTTTATTTATTTTTGAGACAGAGAGAGACAGAGCATGAACAGGGGAGGGCAGAGAGAGAGGGAGACACAGAATCGGACACAGGCTCCAGGCTCTGAGCTGTCAGCACAAAGCCCGACGCGGGGCTCGAACCCACGGACCGTGAGATCATGACCCGAGCTGAAGTCGGACGCCCAACCGATCAAGCCACCCAGGCGCCCCTATATTTGCTTTTAAATTTTATTCTGCCACTACTTTTATATTTTATTCTGCCACATTGAAATGTTAATACTTGCTCATTGGTTAATTCTAAAAGTTGAGATGCAATAAACAGACTGTTAAATATTCTCACCACATAAATAATTATTCACTGAAGAATCAATAATATGATTGTGTTTATAAAGAAGAAAACATTATGTTATACCATTTTATTTTTGCTAATCAAAGGAGAATATTCTGAAGAACAATTTCATATGAATTATCTTTTCTCACTCCCTATTATTTATTTATTCAAAATTTTGTTCAAAATCTTTATTTTGGTTTATGTTTTTGAATAATAGTTATTTAACAGTTGTCATATTTCTCAGCATTTTTTTAAATTTCATATTTTATTAGCTGACAAGATTTATTTAGTATGTTAAATAAAAATACACCTTTGTCCTATCATTAAGATACTTTCAGATTCTTAATTGAACGTACAATTTGCTATTCAAATCCACTTTTTTCTTTAAGTCATTTTGAGGGTTTTCTGACTTTCTCTTTGAATTTAAGCTAATTTCTAGACTGGATTCGGAACCATTTCTGGAATTTCTTTTCCTCACGTTTTTAGTTAATTACATTGTTTCTTATAGCACACATCCTGCATTTTCTTAAATATAGTTCTTATTTTGCTGGAATATATCCCAAAGTAATTTTTTTTCCCAAAACGAGTTCTGAGATAAACCTTCTGTGTAAACTTTTTCAATGAATTTTTTAAAATATTTGATTTATAATTCAATGTATATTGTTTTAAAATCATTTTCCTTTGGAAGTGTGGAAATGGTGTTTTATTGGAACTTTGGAATCACTGCTCCATGCAGTGTTGCTTATGACCAATGATAGTTCTGGTTCTTTTGTTGATGTTGTGAACAGGGTCACATCCCTCCAATATTCATATGTTGAACCTCTAAAGCTCAGTGTGACTGTATTGGGAGATAGGAACTTTAGGGAGATAATTAAGGTAAAAGTAAGTCATAAGGTTGGAACCCTAATCTCATATGACTGATATCTTTATAAGAAGAGTGACAGACACCACAGATCTCTCCTTCTTGTACACTCAGAGAACAGGCTATGTGAGGACACAGAGAGAAGATGGTGTGTACAAGCCAGGAAGAGAGACTTCACCAGAAATCAAAACTGATGGCACCTTGATCTTGAATTTCTAGATTCCTGACCTATGAGAAAATAAATGTCCTTTGTTTAAGCCACTCAGTCTGAGGTATTTTGTTATGACTGTCTGAGCTGACTAATATAGGTAATATTTTCCTTAGCATTTTCAATTTTTGCAACAGTATGGTTTTTTTTAGGTCAGAAAAATATTTATTGAGCACCTGTTATATGCCATGGTATTTTTTTTTTAATTTTTTTTTCAACGTTTATTTATTTTTGGGACAGAGAGAGACAGAGCATGAACGGGGGAGGTGCAGAGAGAGAGGGAGACACAGAATTGGAAACAGGCTCCAGGCTCCAAGCCATCAGCCCAGAGCCTGACGCGGGGCTCGAACTCACGGAGCGCGAGATCGTGACCTGGCTGAAGTCGGACGCTTAACCGACTGCGCCACCCAGGCGCCCCAGCCATGGTATTTTTTTATGTTAACTTGTTTTATTTTTTATTTCTTTTAAAATTTACATCCAAATTAGTTAGCATATAGTACAACAACGATTTCAGGAGTAGATTCCTTAGTGCCCCTTACCCATTTAGCCCACCCCCCTCCCAGAATCCCTCCTGTAACCCGCAGTTTGTTCTCCATATTTAAGAGTCTCTTATGTTTTGTACCCCTCCCTGTTTTTATATTATTTTTGTTTCCCTTCCATTATGTTCATCTATTTTGTCTCTTAAAGTCCTCATAGGAGTGAAGTCATATGATTTTTGTCTTTCTCTGACTAATTTTGCTTAGCATAATACCCTCCAGTTCCATCCACATAGTTGCAAATGGCAAGATTTCACTCTTTTTGATTGCCAAGTAATGCTCCATTATATATATGTACCACATCTTCTTTATCCATTCAGCCATCGATGGACATTTGGGCTCTTTCCATACTTTGGCTATTATTGATTGTGCTGCTATAAACATGGGGGTGCATGTATCTCTTTGAAACAACACACCTGTATCCTGTGGATAAATGCCTAGTAGTGCAATTGCTGGGTCATAGGGTAGTTCTATTTTTAGTTTTTTGAGTAATCTCCATGCTGTTTTCCAGAGTGGCTGCACCAGCTTGCATACCCACCAACAATGCAAAAGAGATCCTCTTTCTCTGCATCCTCGCCAATATCTGTTGTTGCTTGAGTTGTTAATGTTAGCCATTCTGACAGGTGTAAGGTGGTATCTCATTGTGGTTTTGATTTGTATTTCCCTGATGATGAGTGATGTTGAGCATTTTTTCATGTGTCAGTTGGCTATCTGGATGTCTTCTTTGGAGAAGTGTCTATTCATGTCTTTTGCCTATTTCTTCACTGGATTCTTTGTATTTTGGGTGTTGAGTTTGATGAGTTCTTTATAGATTTTGGATACTAACCCTTTATCTGATATGTCATTTGCAAATATCTTCTCCCGTTCTTTCAGTTACCTTTTAGTTTTGCTGATTGTTTCCTTCGCTGTGCAGAAAATTTTTATTTTGATGAGGTCCCAGTAGTTCATTTTCGCTTTTGTTTGCCTTGCCTCTGGAGACGTGTTGAGTAAGAAATTGCTGTGGCCAAGATCAAAGAGGTTTTTGCCTGCTTTCTCCTCGAGGATTTTGATGGCTTCCTATCTTACATTTAGGTCTTTCATCCATTTTGAGTTTATTTTTGTGTATGGTGTAAGAAAGTGGTCCAGGTTCATTTTTCTGCATGTCTCTGTCCAGTTTTCCCAGCACCACTTGCTGAAGAGACTGTCTTTATTCCATTGGATATTCTTTCCTGCTTTGTCAAAGATTAGTTGGCCATACGTTTGTGGGTCCGTTTCTGGGTTCCCTAGTCTGTTCCATTGATCTGAGTGTCTGTTCTTGTGCTGGTACCATACTGTCTTGATGATTAAAGCTTTGTAGTATAGCTTAAAGTCTGGGATTGTGATGCCTCCTGCTTTGGTTTTCTTTTTCAAGTTGCTTTGACTATTTGGGGTCTTTTCTTGTTCCATACAAATTTTAGGCTTATTTGTTCTAGCTCTGTGAAGAAGTTACTTTGATTGGGATTGCATTGAATGTGTAGATTGCTTTGGGTAGTATCGACATTTTAACAATATTTGTTCTTCCTATCCAGGAGCATGGAATCTTTTTCCATTTTTTGGTGTCTTCTTCAGTTTCTTTCTTAAGCTTTCTATAGTTTTCAATGTATAGATTTTTCATCTCTTTGGTTAGATTTATTCTTAGGTATCTCATGGTTTTTGGTGCAACTGTAAATGGGATCGATTCCTTGCTTTCTCTTTCTGCTGCTTCATTGTAGGTGTATAGGAATGCAACCAATTTCTATGCATTGATTTTATATACTGCAACTTTGCTGAATTCATGAATCAATTCTAGAAGTTTTTTGGTGGAATCTTTAGGATTTTCCATATACAGTATCATGTCATCTGCAAAGAGTGAAAGTTTGACCTCCTCTGGCCTATTTGGATGCCTTTTATTTCTTTGTGTTGTCTGATTGCAGAGGCTAAGACTTCCAATACGATGTTGAATAACAGTGGCGAGAGTGGACATCCCTGTCTTGTTCCTGACCTTTGGGGAAAGCTCTCAGTTTTTCCCCATTGAGGATGATATTAGCATTGGGTCGTTCATATGTGGCTTTTATTATCTCGAGGTATGCTCCTTCTACCCCTAGTTTCTTGAGGATTTTTATCAAGAAAGGATGCTGTATTTTGTCAAATGCTTTCTCTGCATCTATTGAGAGGATCATATGGTTCTTGTCCTTTCTTTTATTGATGTGATGAATCATGTTAATTGTTTTGCAGATATTGAACCAGCCCTGCATCCCAGGTATAAATCCCACTTGGCCGTGGTGAATAATTTTTTTAATGTATTGTTGGATCCGGTTGGCTAATATCTTGTTGAGGATTTTGCATCCATGTTCTTCAGGGAAATTGGTCTATAGTTCTCCTTTTTAGTGGGGTCTCTGTCTGGTTTTGGAATCAAGGATATGTGGGCTTCATAGAAAGAATTTGGAAGTTTCCCTTCCATTTCTATTTTTTGGAACAGTTTCAAGAGAATAGGTGTTAACTCTTCCTTAAATGTTTGGTAGAATTCCCCTGTATAGCCATCTGGCCCTGGACTCTTGTTTTTTGGCAGATTTTTGATTACTAATTTGATTACTGGTAATGGGTCTGTTCAAATTTTCTATTTCTTCCTGTTTCAGTTTTGGTAGTGTATATGTTTCTAGGAATTTGTCCATTTCTTCCAGATTGCCCATTTTATTGGCATATAATTGCTCATAATATTCTCTTATTATTGTTTTTATTTCTGCTATGTTGGTTGTGATCTCTCCTCTTTCATTCTTGATTTTACTTATTTGGGTCCTTTCCTTTTTCTTTTTGATCAAACTTTCTAATGGTTTACCAATTTTGTTAATTCTGTCAAAGAACCAGCTCCTGGTTTCATTGATCTGTTCTACTGTTTTGGTTTGTTTTTTTGTTTTGTTTTTTTTTTTTTTTTTTTTGGTTTCAATAGCATTAATTTCTGCTCTAATCTTTATTATTTCCCGTCTTCTGCTGGTTTGCGTTTTATTTGCTGTTCTTTTTCCAGATCCTTAAGGCGTAAGGTTAGGTTGTGTATCTGAGATCTTTCTTGCTTCTTTAGGAAGGCCTGGGTTGCTATATACTTTCCTCTTATGACCGCCTTTGCTGTGTCCCAGAGGTTTTGGGTTGTGGTGTTATCATTTTCATTGCCTTCCATATACTTTTAAATTTCCACTTTAACTGCTTGGTTAGCCTATTCATCCTTTAGTAGGATGTTCTTCAGTCTCCAAGTATTTGTTACCTTTCCAAAGTTTTTCTTATGGTTGATTTCGAGTTTCATAGTGTTGTGGTCTGAAAATATGCACAGTATGATCTCAATATTTTTGTACTTACTTAGGGCTGATTTGTGTCCCAGTATATAGTCTATTATGGAGAATGTTCCATGTGCACCGGAGAAGAATATATATTCCACTGCTTTAGGATGAAATGTTCTGAATATCTGTTAAGTCTATCTGGTCCAGTGTGTCATTCAAAGCCATTGTTTCCTTGTTGATTTTTTGATTAGATGACCTGTCCATTGCTGTGAGTGGGGTGTTGAAGTCTCCTACTATTATGATATTACTATTGATGAGTTTCCTTATGTTTGTGATTAATTGATATATATATTTGAGTGTTCCTACATTTGGTACATAAATGTTTACAATTGGTAGGTCTTCTTGGTCTATAGACCCCTTAATTATGATATAATGCCCTTCTGCATCTCTTGATACAGTCTTTCTTTTAAAGTCTAGATTGTCTGATATAAGTACGGCTACTCTGGCTTTCTTTTGTTGACCATTAGCACGATAGATGGTTCTCCATCCCCTTATTTTCAATAAGAAGGTGTATTTAGGTCCAAAGTGTGTCTCTTATAAACAGCATATATATGGATCTTGTGTTTTTATCCATTCTGTTACCATATGTCTTTTGATTGGAGCATTGAGTCCATTCATGTTTAGAGTGAGTACTGAAAGATATTAATTTATTGCCATTATGATGTTTGTAGGTTTGGAGTTTCTGGTGGTGTTCTCTGGTCCTTTCTAATCTTTGCTGCTTTTCATCTTTTCTCCCCTCAGAGAGTCCCCCTTAAAATTTCTTGCAGGGCTGGTTTAGTGGTCACAAACTCCTTTAATTTTTGTTTATCTGGGAAACTTTTTATCTCTCCTTCTGTTTTGAATGACAGCCTTGCTGGCTAAAGAATTCCTGGCTGCATATTTTTCTGATTCAGTACATTGGATATATCCTGCCACTCCTTTCTGGCCCACCAAGTTTCTGTGTATAGGTCTGCTGCAAACCTTCCCTTGTAGCTTAGGGACTTTTTTTCCCTTGCTGCTTTCATGATTCTCTCCTTGCCTGAGTATTTTGTGAATTTGACTATGATACTCCTTGTTGATAGTCAGGTGTTTTTTTTAATCAAATGGGGGTCCTCTGTGCTTCCTGTATTTTGATGTCTGTGTCTTTCCCCAGGTTAGGAAGTTTTCCACTATGACTTGCTCACATAACCCTTCTACCCTTATTTCTGTCTCTTCCTCTTCTGGGACCTCTAGGATTCTGATGTTGTTCCTTTCTAATGAGTCATTGATTTCTCTAATTCTTAAATTGCGCTCTTTTGCCTTAATCTCCCTCTTTTTTTTCTGCTTCGTTATTCTCTATAAGTTTGTCCTCTATATTGCTGATTCTCTGTTCTGCCTACTCCATCCTTGCCACCGCTGCATCCATCCATGATTGCAGCTCAGTTATAGCATTTTTAATTTCATTCTGGCTATTTTTTACTTCTTTTATCTCTGCAGAAAGGGATTCTAATCTATTTTCAACTCCAGCTAGTATTCTTATTATTGTGATTCTAAATTCTGGTTCAGACATCTTGCTTGTATCTGTGATGGTTAAATCCCTGGCTGTCATTTCTTTGTGCTCTTTCTTTTGGGGCAAATTCCTTCGTTTTGTCATTTTGAAGGGAGAAAAGGAATCAATGAGGTAGAAAAATTAAAATTAAAAAAATATTAAAAAAATACTAAAATTAAAAAATTAAACACACACACAAATCTAATAAATGATGCTAGATCCTAGGTGTGTTTTGGTCTGGGTGTTGAAAGTGGTTTGACAGATTAGAGAAAAAAAAGTGGGAAAAAAAAGGGAAATCATTTGAGAATTTGAAAAACTGAATACACTGAAGTAGACTAAAATGAGATGATGGGAGTAAAATAGAATTTGATAAAATTACACAAAAGTAAAGAATATAGTAGAAAAAATTAAAGAAAAATATTTTTAATAAAAGTTAAAAATAAAAATGAATTTTTTCTCTTTCTGTATTCAAGAAAAATAAAAGAAATGAAATAGAGAAAAAAGAGAAAAAAGAAATCGTTTGAAAATTTGAAAGTGAATACATTATAGTAGACTAAAATAAAATGATGGAAGTAAAATAGAATTTGAAAAAATTTTCATAAAAGCAAAAAATGTGGTAAAAAAATTAAAGGAAAATATTTTTAATAGAAATCGAAAGTAAAAATGAAGTTTTCCCCTTTCTGCATTCAAGAAAAAGAAATGAAAAAGAGAAAAAAGAATAAGAAGAAAGAAAATAAGGAAATTGTTTGAAAATTTGAAAAGGTGAATACACTGAAGTAGACTAAAATAAAATGATGGAAGTAAGATAGAATTTGAAAAAATTTACACAAAAGTAAAAAATACAGTAAAACAATTTAAAGAAAAATATTTTTAATAAAAATTGAAAATAAAAATGAATTTTTCTCTTTCTGTGTTCAAGAAAAATAAAAGTAGTGTAAACGAGAAAAAAAAATAGAAAGAAAATTGAATATGTGGACCTGCTAACAGATTGAAGTAGGACTGAAATTACTTCGTTTTCCCCTAGAAGTCAGTCTATGTAGCGCTTTATAGTCCATAAACTAAGCCGGCGGTGAGATTTGTGTTTTTGAAGAGCAAAGTTGGCCCAGTTGAGCGGGACTCAGTGTAACGTCTCTGTTCTCCACTAGATGGCGCTGCTAGCCTACTGGGGGTGGAGTGTTGCGGCGCTCGTAGGTGCGTGCGCATGCGCGGTAGTGGTGAAAATGGCGTCACTCAGGTACCAGGTCTCTAATATCAGAATTCTGTTCTCCCCTATCAGCAATCACACACCCAGTCTGTGTCTTCAGCTTTCGTCCACTTCCTGCTTCTTCACTGTCCGTGACCAAGCCCCAGGCAGTACCTCTCTCCCAAGTTTTGTCTCAGATGCGGCCGTTTTCCCCGGCCCCTTACTTCGGAAGGATTGCGGCTTTGACCCGTTCCGCCCCTCTGTGGGAGGGTCTCACCGAGCAATGGCCGAATGTCAGCTGCACCCAGGAACGCTTGCTGGACCCTGCTGCTGCTGGTACCCCGAGACTGTGGCCAGGTGCCAGCCCGCCCCAGAAAAAGTTCGCGAGATAGTGTAGCAGCAGTATTTCAGGGACTATGGAAAATCACAACACGCATCGGGCACCAGGCTTCACCCTTAAGGACCTTGTTCCAGCACCAGCGAATGTGGCTGTTTTCTGGGGTCTGCTGGGACCAGGTGGCTTCGACAGTCTCTACCAAATGTCCTTCCGGCAGTGGAACCGCTTTTCCCTGTGTGGCCTGAGAACCTCCCGGACCCCACTCTGTTCCTAGGGATTCGCCCTTCCCACCAGAGCACCACCAGGTATGGAGCTGCAGAGTTGCAGCCTTTGTGCTCCCCTTGTTTACAGTCTTATTGGAATATAAACCCTCTCCTTTCTCCCTTTGTAGTTTAGTCCCTGCGGCTGTTTCCAATTTTCCACCTTCTCTTCAGCTGCTTTTGGGGAAAGGTGCTTTTCCTGTATTCTCCCCTGCTGTAGTCTCCGTCCTCTCTCCACCTGCAAAGGCGGCCCCCTGCCTGCCACCGGCTTCTCTCTACCCAAGTTCACCTCTCCACGCCACGTACCTGCTGAATTCTGTGGTTCAGGTTGTGCAGATTGTTGTGTTAATCCTCCAATCAGTTTTCTAGGTGTGTAGGATGGTTTAGTGTTGGTCTGGCTGCATTTCATGGACGCGAGACACACAAAAAACTTCCATGCTGTTTGGCCATCTTGGCTCCCTTTCTCACAATAATATATTAATAATATATTATATATATATATCATATATATATATATATATGATATATATAATATATCTTTTCATCTCCCCAACTCTTTCCATCTGAAAAAAAAAGCTTTCAAATCTGGGCACTTTTACTTCTACAGGCTGTTTGATGATGTCTTTCGTTCTCTTGTTTTTATTCTTTTTATGAAATTCCTATTACACAGAAGGTGACCTGAATCTTTTTCTCCCATGTTTTATATTTCAGTGTTTGCTCAATATTCTGGGAGAGTTCCTTAACTGTATTAATACTCACAATCCTAACTTAGCCATCAGCCATGTCGTTTTTTTTTTATAATTTAACAGTTCTATTGAGTTTTTTAAATTTCATCAATGACATTTTTAGTTCCTAAGCAGTTAATTGTTTTTCTCAAATTTCCCATTTACCATCAATGCCCCTTTTTATTTTGTGAATGCTATATCCTCACTTTTTTCTGAAGATCTTTATATATAATATATATTCTTTTTTTACCTTGCATAATCTGCTACTTCTAAGGTCAATTTTTCTGTTTATCTTTATCTTTTTCTTTCATCTATAGATTTTTTTCAAATGTTTCTTCCTTGGTAATAAGGAGGTCTGTTGATTTGGTCCAGATACTCAAATACTCAAATGTCGTTTTCCTTAAATGAGAGGGCTTACTCAGAGTTCTGATAAGAGAGAAGATTTTGGAGGCAGAAAGGAATACAGATTGTTGGAACTGGAAACAGGTAAGGAGGCCAGGCTTTCCAACAATAGCCAAAGTAAAGAGGACTTCACTCAGAGTAATTCAGAACATTCAGGTACCTCCCCTTTACTTCATTTTTAAATCTTTGCTTTTCCTGTTTCCTAACTGAAGTATTGTCTCAGTTTTTGAGATTCTATTGGGGCTAAATCTATAGCCCTTTGCTCTTTATTTACAGAAGAGCACTGGTTCAACTGGAGCGGGCATAGCCAATTTGTGGCAAGTCTTCCCTGACTATTTTGATGGAAGAGCTACCTGCATTAGCCCATTTCTGCATTTCTGCTCTCTGTCCCAGTGCCCCTTGATCTGTGACTCTGGGATTCTGGTGGAAATAATGACTCTTACTCGTGCTTCAGCTTTCTCCTGGAGACAGTTGCCATTGCAGTTTCCTCTGTCCTACTTTCTCTCTTAATACAATCATGTTTGGGGGCACCTGCATGGCTTAGTTGGTTGAGTGTCCAACTCTTGGTTTCAGCTCAAATCATGATCTCATGGTTTGTGAGTTCAAGCCCCACATTGGGCTCCATGCTGCCAGTGCAGAGCCTGCTTGGGATTCTCTGTCTCTCCCCCTCTCTGCCCCTCCTTGACTTGTACCTGTGCTCTCTCTCTCTAACTCTCAAAATAAATAAATCTAAAAATATAATCATATTTGCTTTAATATTTCCAGACATTAGAAAAATTGTTACCAACTTTTAGCACCTTCTTTAAACACCAATATAGAATTATTTTCTTATTTAGCCTTTGCAATCTCAATGGAATCCTGTCAACAGGAAGAATCAAGTGCAAGTTTTCAGCCCACCATCTTGATTCTTCCCTAAGGACAGTTTCTAGAAATTTTAAATGAGTTTTAAAATATAATTTTCCCTAGTTATGGTTGTTTCACCAGGGAAATGTTGTTACTTCCATTCTGTTAGTAGTTCCCAATCAATGTTTGTTTTAAGCCTTTAAATTTGGGGGTGTTTGTTATGCAACAAAGGGTATCAGAGATAGCTGTTATTATTATTGTCATGATTGCTATTACTACCTTTGCCATTCATTCACTAATAAAGATTATACAATGAAAGAAGAAGATGCTACATGTATACCTACATATTTAACAATTCAGCTGATGATTCAAAAGATATTCATAAAATATTTGAAAAAGGGAGACAGAGTTAACTAATTTTTATTATAGATATCCTGTGGGACAAGAATTTCATAGACACTATTTATTTTCTAAAAGCAATGAGGTATGAATAATATTCCCATTTTACATGTGGAGAAATTTAAGCTCAGAGAAGTTGAATTTGGTCCGTGACCATCTCCTTAGCAAATCAAAGTTAGAGTTTGGGTTCTACCCAAGAATTTACTCATTTCAGAGTCTATGCTTTTCTTACAGCTTACTGGAGATCAATTAACAATAAAAAAAGATTACAAGCAAGTGTATGATAGACTAGTCAAAAATATAAATGTAAATTTTACAAGAATAGAATGTATATTAAGTCCATATAGACTTATGTGACCTTAAGTAGACCTATGTGGCCTTATGGAGGTTTAATGAAGGAAATAGGAATTGAGTTGGGCTCAATAGTTATTAGTAGAGAATGGGTTGGTGGAGAGCTTTATTTCTGAAAAAGCAACACACAAGAAGGAAAAGAGCATGCATTCATTGGTGGGTACTGATGGGACATGTTTAGACAGAGCAAAAACTTACCTATAATAGGTATTTGATAAATATTTTGGAGTTCATGAAATAATAGTTACAGAAAAGGTAAAATAGATTCAATGGGTCCATCAGCACAAGGCTTCTTGCTTGTCTGAGGAATGTGAACTTTATCTAAAAATGAACAGGAGCCCAGAACAAGAGAGGGTAGTACAATAATGACAAGAAAAAAATATTGTTTAGATAGGTTAATTTGGAACCCCTGTTATGTTCATGATGAAAAAGAGAGAGCCTGACAGCAGGGGAACCAGATACCTGGATCTGAGGTATAGAAATGAAAGACAACTGATCAGGAGAATAATCTAAAATATGGATCAAAGTAAGCAATTCATAGAATTTTGTGACTAAGTATAAAGCAAAGAAATAATTAAAAAACAGAAGGAAATTAGCAAACTTGCAGGGACCCATGGTAATATTTAGACTTCCTTTAATCTAAGCCCTTAGACCGAAAATGAGGACATTCAAGAAGAGGGTCTATTTAGGGGAAAATAGTTTAACTTAAAGATGTACAGAAACATTCAAATAGATATAATGTCTGGTATTTGATTAACCCTTTACATTTGTTTAAAGTGCTTTTTATTGGCTGTCATATCATTTAGTTATCCCTGGAAGTCTATGAGCTTCAATGATGTCTATTGTGCATTTGAAGAAAGGCTCCAGAAAGTCTAGCTGACTTGTCCAAAGTCAGTAATAACTATTTCAGGTAAAACCAAACAAAGTTTAGTACTTAGGTTAATTCTAAATCCTACCTGATTAGAAGGTGTGGTTCTTAAAATTCTCCTGGCAGATACGCTTAGATTGAGTCAGACATTAAATAAGAACCATGCCTTACTGCCTTCTGCTGTGTGACCCTTGGGGCCTAGAGACTAAAGCTTCTCTTTGGTCAATAATTGAAATAAGTCATTACAAATGCATTTCCTGGTGATAACAATGGAAAACAAATGTTATAAAGCTAAATCAGTTGTGGCTTCTCACATAAGTGCTTATGTTTGTATGGTCTGACTGGAATATGGTCTTGCTGATTTATGGTATTAATTTCTACTATTGGAGTAGATTATTCATTCATTCCTCTGAAGGCAACAGGGGAGTCAGGTTGTCCAATGGAAATTCAAACTATTTGCCTGAGCAGAAGCAGAGATGAGAATATGGCCTTTAAACAAAAAAAGGTCACTTTAATATGACATAAATCGCTTGGTTTACTTGCTACTTCAATCCTGTTTTGTTAAACAGCTTTTTGTTTTGTTTTGTTTTTTTGTTTTAACCTGCTACCAGAAAGATTTATCCATCTCAGACTTATAAGTTGACAGTTGTTTGACCCTCGGTGTCCAGGTTCTGTGTCATCTATGAATTTCCATTGGGCTCTGGAGATAAGTTAATGGAAGCCTAATCTGCTCTTGGGAATCTCGTGGAACAATAGGGGACTAAGTGCCTAAGTAAATTGCTTGCCTTTTACCTGTAGGCAAGGGATTTGCTGATATTAAATAAATAATTGTGAGTTGGAGCTAGAGTGACTGGGGAACTGAAAACATAAATCAGAGAAAGTAAGCCTGAA
Source organism: Leopardus geoffroyi (assembly GCF_018350155.1). Classification (NCBI taxonomy): domain Eukaryota; kingdom Metazoa; phylum Chordata; class Mammalia; order Carnivora; family Felidae; genus Leopardus; species Leopardus geoffroyi. Next base: position 84,694,344 of record NC_059328.1, on the reverse strand, counting down.
CTGTTCACCAAAAGATAGGATGGAACCAGGAAATAGAAAGGACCAGGGAGCTATGAATAAGAGAAATCTGAAGTTTTAACAGGATCAAGCATTTGTAGCCAAGGTTGGCTTTCAAGTATTTTCCATAAAGTGATATGTGAGAGGACAACACATGTAAAACCTGGTAGCAAGAAAAAAAAAAAAAAAACCTTAATGTTGTAAAGCAAGCAACATTTTCTGGTAGGAAATAGCTTTTTATATATTACATAAAAATAAAGTCCCCAGGGGAGAAACATTTCCAATAATGAGAAATGTATTTTTTTATGAAGAAATGTTGCCCATTGTTGGATGTACCTAATTTTAATAATACCTCCCTTGTATTGAACTGAATTTCTCCCCATCAAGTGGGGAGGTGGACCAGGTATTTGAAAGTGCTTCCTAAATGATAGATCTTCAATAGTTGATGGCAGCTAGAGTAGATCAATTTGAAATTTTCTCTTCTAAGTGCTAACTTTCTTCATCCCATTAAATGTCCTCATGTGATGTAACCCTTTCTCTGGGATCATTCAGTATGTTAATATTTTTTTAGATGGCACCTTCCATTATAGCAAGCAATCAGCCTTTCTCACCTTGGTCCAAATACCACATCACAAGCAAAAGCAGATATAGTACATGATTAAGTTAGTGGGTGTTAGCTTCAGAATTTGAAAGACAGCTCAGCCACATATTTGCTTTGCGTCCTTAAAAAAAAAAAAAGCAAATGATCTTTTCTAATCCACTCTTACTCTACAAACTGTCAATATATCTTTGTCGTCCTAAAGATTGAATGACCTAATATATGTATCACAATAGGTACTGTTATTATTAATAATCCACTGCATTTTTAGCAGTTTAACACTGTCAGCGTGTATTGGCTTGATGTCTATTTAAACCTTGTTTTTCATGTGAATTGCTCTCAAGCTATCTTACATCCTGCACTTTTGAAATAGAGTTTTTAATTTATAAAAATGGATTTACAAGTTTTCTGATTCCATTTTGTTTTTTTCAGTTAAGCCCATATTTGCCATATATTTAAAAGTGTATGGATATTGATCTATCATCTTCTAAACTGGCTATTCCTGAAACCATTATGGAATCTGCAGATTTCTTTCTTTCAGTGCACATTTAGGGAGCATCTTCTATGAGTCAAGTACTAAAACAGACATGAAAGATAGAATTAAAACAAATACAATAAATGTTGTAAATGAGTTATTGATAGAACAGATACTAACTGAACTCATACTCTGTACCTACAACTCTGTTAAATCTCTTGAAAGTATTATTTAATTTAATCTTCATCTTGCCCTCTGAGGTAGGTGCTATCACTATCCCCTTTGCAGAGAGGAGGAAACTGAGTCTTTTTGGCTGACTCTAAAACTCTCTCTCCTAATCACGAAATTGAAGGAGATGAAGTGAAATTTCCAGTGCTCTGTGGGGGATGAATGGCAATAGTGGCACGTGTTTTGAGTACTAACTTCATTCCTGGCTTAAATTTTCTCACTTTGTCTCAATTCTCTTTTCTTGCTCTAAATAATGATTTCATGTTTTAGTATAGGTATCATTACAGGCTGTGTCAAATTTCTTTTTGGAACAAGAGTAAAAATAATCATAGTGTCTGACAGTGTCTTCACATGTTCAAGCCTGGACCAAAAAGAGAGTCTTGGTGGATATGAGTGATTTCCTTAAGTGACGTAGATCTACTTACTTGGTTAGCATTATTTCATCAACTACATCTCCATACAACTCCACTATTACTTGTTTTTATTTTTCTCCATCATATCACAAAAGACCATGCAATGTTTTCCTGAAACCTACAAACATTTGAACTTCTGCGACATTTCCCTCATCAACAACTTTAGATACTCTCTAAGAGAAGAAAGGATTATAGTGTTGGATTGCTTTTTAATAATTCCACAAAGAAAACAGGTTGTCATTCTTTGTGTTTTTAACATATACCAACCATCTGTTTGTGTTTTAGGTTTTTTATTTTTTTTCAGAAGCTTTCATTTGTAGGATGATTTTCTTATTTTCAAGATATATGGTATTTTGTGTTGCTCTGAACACAATGAACTAGAGCATCCTTGCTGATAAACTTCCCTCGGGGACCAAAAGGGGTACTTTGGGAAGCACCACTAACTCTTAAAGCCTGTTAGGGCACCGCTCCTGAAATTGCTTCTCGGAAGCTGAGGAATAAAGAGCCTTAATGACTTAAAGTAATAGCTTAAGAAATGATAACTTGGTGATCCAGGAGTGTTTCACTTGCAGGCAGGGTAGAACTTACCTACCAGCTCTCTGTCTAGGAGTCAAGCTCTGTGATTTCTAGACCAGACTCTGCCATTAACTGGTTGTGTGCTGTGGCAAATCATTAACATTTCCAGTTCTCAACTTCTGCATCTGAAAATAAGAGGACTGGATCACATTATCCCCAGGAGTCCCTTCCTGCTCCAAAAGTCGTGATTAACAAAAAAAGACTCAGCATTAATAGTGAAATTAAAGGGTTACATGGCAATGCTGTATATGTGTGTGGTGGGGAGGGGGCAGGGAGGGGATACATATACAAAGTAGAGAACAGATCCATAGAGGAATATTGTGAAAAAAGAGCATTTTTCAGAGGGCATGTCTCAAATAATAACCCACAAATAAATTGTGACAATGTATTCTGTTATACATATATTGTGTTCAACATGATATATGTATGTAACATATATACATCATATAAAACATATATATATATAAAACATGTACAAAAAATATATGTGTAAACACATATATGCACATAAGAATATAAAAACTTTCTGTTGTGTAACACAGTCAATTAAGTGTCACAATTTGTGGGTTATTATATGAGATAGACCCTCTAAAAGAAGCTCTTTTTTCACAGTATTCCTCCATGGATCTGTTCTTTGTTTCTTGCTTATTTCAAGAATCTTTACAGATAGGAAGTTCTTTCATTCATCACAGACTGGTTCCTTCTATCAGTTATCATGGCCACTTGAGGGTGGCAAGGTCAAAACAGATTTGAGACCCATGGGATGGCTATAATGCAGTCAATAAAAATAAATAAAGTACGTAAAACTCAGTCAATAAGTTACAGTTAAATCTTAACCTAGGGAGTCACTCGACTTTCTTAGGTTTTTAGGACCTCAAGTTGACATTCTGAAAAGACTGTCCACACTAATAAATTTCACTGAAGTTGCCGTTTTTCTTGAGATTCCCCTCCAGGAAGTTGCATGTGATTGAGCTTAACTCATTTCCTGTGTGTGTACACTCAGGAGACTCCATCACTGGCCTTTCATAAATGTGTGCTTTACACTGTAACACAATTGTCCTTCCCTGGATGACTCCTGGTAATACCAGCTCTCTAACAAGCAATCTGGAAGCACTGAGGGTACTACCCTGTATTCTACAGGTTGCCAGAGGCATTTTGCCTAAAAACTAAACTTGATATTTTTTTTTCTTTTATTTCTATCACTGGGCTGAGCTTCTGAGAATGCGCCCACTATAAGCTGCTCCAAAACTTCTCTTCCCCAAGGGTTGAGTAATTAGTTTATCAGGAAGCTGTTTTCCTGATGTCTCACAGATCAGCTCACATTGCATATAAAGGCCACATGGATTACATATGATATGTGAAGACTTAAAGATGATAATTCCAGGTATGCAAAAGTGCTTACAACATGGTTCATAAAAAGCATCAATAATCACTCAGGTAACATTTGTAGTAGAAACATAATAATGGTTCCACTCTTTAAATTATTACCTGCATTTGTAGCTGTTGTTTTTAATGTTGAAGGGAAGGATGATTAGAGTATTTTGCATCAACCATAGCTGAGATCTAACACCGAGATTAAAATTTTACACTTTCCTAGGAAAAGATGATACATACTACATTCCTTTCAAACCTGGTTTCAAAGAACAATGCATTCTTTGCGAATGAATAAAATACAAAGTAAAGTAATTTATTATTATTTCATGTATGATTTTGCATTAAAAATATGACAGAAGGTACCATATAAACAAAGTGGAATTTTAACAACATCCAAGGGAGCTGCAGAAAAATATAACTTTGAATAGAACCTCTGGTGCAGTGTGAGTATTTATACCAACAGCATACACTAATAAGATTCAACAAGTGTACCTGGAGCAAGAAACCTGTTAACCTCTCCTTGTTTTCAAGTCAAATTAAGTTTCACAAAATGATGATCATTTATTTCATTTGATTCTTAATCGTAGAAAATACAAGAAGTGTCCAAACTGACCCAAACTGGCATTCTGAGAACACTGATTCAATGTTGGTAGCTTAGTTTCCATTGTGATAAAAGTTACCCACCATGATATTTCCTGGAAGTGGGTTAAATCCATAATGGCATTGGACATTATGCAGTTGAAGGGAAATTATGGAGTAGAATCTGTCTGCACAAATCTTGAGTAGGAGGAGTAAACGTTTCATAGCACACTGTGTGATCCATGTCCATCTGGTGTTCTGAAAAAAGAAAAGCCAGAGAGGTCCACAAAATGTGCTTGATGGCACATTAGAGAATGAGAAAATCAGAAGATAATACATATTCATATTTTTGTTGTATTACAATACCTATTAGCAAAGGACACCAGACTGAACAAGATATAATTTCATTTTGTCCAAAAAATTTTAGAAATACTTTTCTTCTCACCTGATGAAGGCAAACATGCTGTTTCCACATGTATTTTATATCTTAATGTTAAAAAAGTTTCAATTCCAAATGAAATTATGACTCTAAAGATGTCAGGTGACCACTTTTCTGTAACCATCACCAAAATGAAGATACATACTTCTCCTGCTCATGATTCCAATCTGAATTGTTTAATTTTATTGAATTATTTGTATATGTAACATTTTGACATAAAATGCTCAGTGCAACAACAAAAACCACTTGAAAATACAGAAAATCACAAAGTACCTTTACTCCTATTGCCAAAAGATCATCACTTTAAACATTTTGATGAGTCCTCCTAGTATCACATATATGTACACATTCAAACTACAGGTACATTTCCCCCCGAAAAGATTGTTTACATATTACTTTATAGGCTCTTCTCTCCATTAACTAATATATAGTATGGGCATTTCCCCATGACCATAAATATTATAACTTTTATATCTATATGTTTAGAAATTAATTTTATAACTAGATGTTATAAACTTGATCTTCATTTATTTTTCTACTTATCTGTTTATTTTTAAAATGTTTTTATTATTTATTTTGAGAGAGAGAGAGAGAGAGCAGGGGAGGGGCAGAGAGAGAGGGAGAGAGAGAATCCCAAGCAGGCTCTGCCCTGTCAGCTCAGAGCCTGACATGGGGTTCCATCTCATGAACCATGGGATCATGACCTGTGCTGAAATCAAGAGTTGGTTAATTAAGCGACTGAGCCACCCAGGAGCCCCCATCCAGCCATTTTTAAAAGATCATTTGCTTCTTTGCTGGATGCAACCCTATTGCTCCATCATTGGGATTGGGATGAAGAGCTACCACTTCACAAGATCTCCTTCAGGGCATCTGACATCTGGCACCTGGGACACACCAAGAGGGTCTTCTTCCCCATTCTGCCCACTCGCTAAATGATAGGCAGCATGTGGGCAAAGTCCTTGTGAGGTGCTACTCCCTGGGACAAACCCCTGGATGGTTGGAAGAAACCCAGGATTAAAGAAGGACATTTCAGTCTTCAATTGAACTGGTAGGTTGGAGCTCTGCTTATGTCAAGGCTGTTAGGGATCAAGCAACAGCAGCTGGGAGTGGGTAGCAAAAGACCAGCCCATCTGATAGAGGAAGGCTTTGCATATTTCCAAACAAAGTCTGGTAAGTTTTCATTTTTTGAATACTTCACTCCCAGTTATGGCTTTCACTGAAAAAAGACTTTTGCTGAACAAATTAGCAGCACCCACACTTTCAGGGATTTTGTCCCGATTTTGGTGTCTAGTCCCTTCCTCTTCCAGGCCCAAATTCCAATTGTGGTCTAGGTGCCTCAGAATCTCTGGTCACCAGGTGCCGGCCATTTGATATTTTCATTCCTACAAAAGCAATGTAGAAATATGATGTCTTTCTCAATCACCTTGTAAGACTCAGCCTAACCATCATCTCTACCACATCTATTCAATTCTCCACCTCTCTTCTGAGTCCTTTGAAATCTTTTATTCCTAATGTCAACTATAGTGCCCAACTCACAGTAGGATATCACAGTAGGATATCAATAAATGTTTGTGGAACTAACGATTAAATGAATGAAGGAGAATGTTAAAAAAATTTTTTTAATGTTTATTTTTTAGAGAGAACAACAGAGTACAAGCAGGGTAGGGCCAGAGGGAGAGACACACAGAATCCGAAGTAGGCTCCAGGCTCCAGCAAGGTCTCCTTTGAAGACTAGAACCCTGGCTAAGGTCACAGGGTAGGTATATGAGGGCCATAAAGCTAAAGCAACAAAAAAAATTTTGTAAAATTTGGAAAAAGTGTCAGAGGTAAAAAAATTGAATAAGATAAAGATAGATCTTTCCCTATATGTTACTCAACCATACTCTCAGAGAAAAGAATATATGAGAAGAAGAAAAAGTTCCCAGAACATCCATGTTGATATGGATTAATTTAGTTCCTGTACTAATCTTCCTCCACTTCATAAATAAGACCTCCAATTTGGGTATCAGAAACATAGAAAGGGGCAAAGAGACTGAATCCTGGGGTGGGAGAATATGACTTTGCTTACTTTCACATCTTGTTATCGAGAATGGTAGTTTTCAGTAGTATAGGTATTCTTTAACATGAAAAATTTCAGCAACTACAATGGATAAGATCTTAGGAACTGTCTCAAAAAGCATCACAGTGTATGAACAACTCTTTATCTGACAACAATACTCATTTACCTTTCGCATTCATGTAAGTTAGTTACATCTCTTGAGACAAGAACATTTCATTGCTTTTTATATTGATTTGGTGAAAAAAGGTTTTGCCCTTCTGGATTTCAAATCTGTCCTCAGAACACTGGAGAAGAAAGCAATTTTGGGGGGCATTTCTCAATATGTTGCTATTATTCATAAAGAAGTAGAAAATTTAAAACTAATGGTGAAAAATGCGTAAGTGTTAAAGACCACCGGGAGGCATTTTCTCAATTAACATCTAAGTGATACAATCACATGGAACTTTCTGTATAATTTTCACATTGAAGAGTCTATTCAAGCCTATTAGAGAGGATTTTATATAAAATTTAGAAGACTTTCAAAGCAACACATTTATTTTGAATAACATGATTTTGAAAACATTCTGTTTTTTCATTGGCGGTATTAGTCTCTCAGTGTTTCTTTAGTTCAAAGATTTCTGACAAATAGATAGGAAACCAAACTTATTTTGACCCCACAAGTGGGCAATAATCCTCTAAATGCAGTCATTGTCTTCATAATTCTTTTAATATATGTGAAATTTCCTCCGCAGTAATAATATATACTTATGGCTTCCTTTTTGCGGTCTAAGGAGTGAATTAAAAAATAAATATTGTTTCTTTTTTTTTTTGAGAGTCAGTGAGAGAGAGCAAGCACGAGCAGGGGGGAAGGGCAGAGGGAGGGAGGGAGGGGGAGAGAGAGAGAGAGAGAGAGAGAGAATAAGTAGGCTTCACATTTAATCTGGAGCCCTACACAGGGCTCAACCTCATGACCACAAGATCATGCCCTGAGCCGAAATCAAGAGTTGGATGTTCAACTGACTGAGCCACCCAGGTGCCCTAATAAAATATTGTTCCTATAATGTATATATTTTCTCTGAAAATATGAAAAAATGGCATATTTGGAAATTCAGGAACATGTGGCTAGGCACAAGTCAATAGTATATAAAACCTTTCTTTTTAATAGATTTCAGATCTTGGCAATACATAAATACATATCAGGCCAAAACCATTATAATTTTGAACCCCAGATGGAAGTTGTTTATGAACAACTAGAACATTCAGCTTATTTATAGTACAGAAATCAAACACTTGAAAAACAAAAAGCAATTACTGTATCTCCAACCATGTAATGACCATGTTAGACAGAAGAATCACAAATTTAGCTTCATCATTCTTAAATCAAAAGCTGGATTGTAGAGATTATGGCTGTGTTTGGAAAATTAGAGAAAACTAACACTTTCAGAATTACAACACAAAAAGACAATTAAGCTACTACCATTATTCTCCAGAACAATAAAGTTCCACTTTGGAGAAGACACAAAAGTCATCAGAGAAATATTAAAATAAAATTAATTAGATGACAACACATCTGTCTCTGTTTCTTTCTCTCTTCTACGATAAGGATCTTCTTATATCTTCCTTTTGTTTCCAATTTTCCTTTTCCTTCAATGTCACAATTTCTATACGTTTTTATTATTCATTCATTTTTTCTTTATGCATTCTTTTTAGTTACCATGCGATCTTGCACTGTTCTTTTCCCTCCTTCCTCCTCTCTCATCCTCCTATTTGTTTCTTTTCAATTCTTTCTCTTTGTGTCTGTAGAAATAAGACCATTGGAAGCCTCCAAGGAAACAGTTTTCTGTTCAAAAGAGGGAAGAACTTTCTAAATCGGAGCATTAACTGAAATAGACATGAACAACTTTTCTAGGAGTGACCCTCTCTCGTTAAGAGATACAGAAGAGGAGGATGAAACTGCTTATCTGAAAATTTGTAGAGAAATCTTACATTAAATAGAAGATTGAGTTAAGTGGCCTCTAAATTTCCCTTCAGCATGAAAATATTATTTCCTTAATTCCATTCCTTGATCAGAACAGGTCAGGGAACCTCCCATGAGGCCCTACCACTCAGCAGTGTTCACAACGGTAAATGATCATTCATGTCTGGATCCCCCACCCCATCCCTTGTTTGGGAAGGTGGGAAAGTCTTCCTCCAGGACAACTGAACAAGTACTGGATTTGGCTCACATTAGTTCCATTTTCTTTTCTGTTCTGCTTTTCCATTTTATCATCAATTCTGCACTTTCTCCTTTCCTTTGCTTTATTCGCTTTTCTTGCCACAGGCCCATCTCCTCTGCTTCCCTGTCTCTTCTTGCTCTGTTCTCTTTTTCATCTCTTTTCCTTTATTCCTTGCCCCACTCTTTCTTCTTCCTTTCTGCATTCCTATACTTGCCTGGGAAGGCTTGCTTTAGGACTTGACATTCAGTCCCAAGGCTCAGAAGCTCTTAGTCATTAGAGAAGGAAAGAAGATACTCTCTGGCCTCTTTCAGAAACAAAGATAACTTCTCAAGCCTCCCTCCCCCCTTCCCATCCCCTTCCCCCCTTTAAATATTGATGGTATCACACTAGCAGCCTACTAATGTAACTTTGGCTGGCACTCTGCAGACGCAAGGAGAGCTGCAGATCCAGTCATAGGTAAGAGGCTTTAGACATCTTTTCCTTCTATCTGTTACTTGCTCTTCTATAGTCCGTGCCCTTCAAGCTTGCCAAGGACAGAAAAACCCATGTGTGTTTCAGTAGATTTTCTGTCTAGGGAGAAACTCCACTTCCCATGTGAGCTGTAAATTTTTCTGATGCTTATCAGCAGGTGCATAGGCTACCTTGGCAGCAGGAGGAAAGGTCAGGCCCTGTGCATCAGGAGGGGCAACTGGGCAGCCAAGATTCTGGGTATTGATGTCTCCATGCTTCTGAGGTGGAAAAAGGAGCGCATTTGGTGTGGGGCCCCCTGCTTTCAAATGTTACTAATTCACACCACGTCCTGATGAACTAAATCTGTGGTTACCTCGCTCTCTGGTTTGACAGTGCCCAAAAGAAGGGCAGTGTATTTTCTGGATTCTAATGCAGTGCCATCAGGTCCTGGAGAATTATGAAACAGCTGAGTGCTTAAATGTGCACCACTTAATTATGTGCCACATGTAATTTCAGAGCAGTTCTATTTATAGTGAGACTTTATTTTTAAAAAGCTTGTATTTCGGAGTGGGAGGCGATGCAAATCATTTTAGGCCCTGTAATGAGGCTTAAAATGTGACTCAACGGAGCTGTAAAATTGGCTAGCACTTCAAATGGGTCACATTCAGATCAAGATGGCAAGGAGGACATTAATGGCACAAAAACAAACTCAGAATTCAAAAATTTGAGACTCCCTTGGTCTATGTATTGGGTGTGTCTATGTGGATATTGTGAGTGTGTGTGTGTGTGTGTGTGTACGTTTTGGGGAGAAGAAGTTATTTATTAGTAGCAAAGATGGTCAAGAAGTCAGAGGAAATTCAGGACATCTAACAGAAAGTCAGAATTGATATAAATGTCAAACAAGGTCAGACTGAGTTAAATGCATATTCAGGATGCAATTCCAAATGGGAAAGACATAAATGAGATGTAAGTGTGAGAGCAGGGCAGGAGGGATAAAGCTCAGAGCGCTTAAGTGAAGGAGCAGTCTTGTCTGGGTTGTCAATTAGGAAACAACAGCCAGGGAAGAGGGGAGATCTCCTCCAGTAAGGCCAAAGTGTGTGTGTGTATCTCCTCCAGTCAGGTCAAAGTGTGTGTATGTGCATATGTATGTGGTATAGAGTATGACTAAAAAATGATCCCCCTGTTTCTCCTTCACTAAGTGAAGAAAGTTTGTAATTAATTTGGGGGCACCTAAAAAGTACATTGGCCTCATCTAACAGTGACTATAGCCCCCGTCAACAAATAAAGGAAAGCAGGTTCCTTTTCCATTCCTCTGTCCCCATGTGGACCATACCCTGCCCACACACTGACCTCAAGCTCTTACACAACTCAGCTAGAAACACAGAGATCATGCATAGCTTTAAAGTTGGCACCCACCCACATAACTGGTTGATCCGAAGACTAGGTCTGTGTGGGATGTGGTGGTCAAGGGTCACCTATAAAACCAGTCTCATGATAATCAGTTGATTGAATGTTTCGATTTTTCTGGGTGTGGTGTTGTACTGGGGGAGACATAGCTGCTCTATTTCTCATCTCTTCTTAGCTGTTTTCCCTTATGCTTATTTCCTACTCACTTGTGCATTTACCATCAGCTTTAATCCTTACACCTGCTTTTGGGCACAAGCGCATTTCCTAACCAAGAGTGAACTTTAACTCCTACATCTCACCCATGTCCCTACTCTTGGTGTCATTATTCTTCACTCAGTGCTCTCACACGCATGCTTGCCAAAGCAAATAATGTCAATAGCAAGGAAAAAGTCTTTTGCTGATAAACAATAGCCAAGAGATTAAATAAATGTATTTTCAAGTTTTAATACAATACATTATGAAAATAGCAATGAAAAGATTGAATTTAATCCAAGGATCCACAGCAAAATACCTCCTTTTGAATAAAAAAAAAAAAGTCAGTACCTTTGGATACAGATTCAGGGCATTGGTTGGTGCTTTGAAAAGATTGAATTAAATCTTATGGGTGACATTAATTAGTTACTTCCTTACTATTTTAAAAAAAAAATACTGATGAAAAGGAGTATTAATCTAAATATTAGTATCTAGGGGCGCCTGGGTGGCGCAGTCGGTTAAGCGTCCGACTTCAGCCAGGTCACGATCTTGCGGTCTGTGAGTTTGAGCCCCGCGTCGGGCTCTGGGCTGATGGCTCAGAGCCTGGAGCCTATTTCCGATTCTGTGTCTCCCTCTCTCTCTGCCCCTCCCCCGTTCATGCTCTGTCTCTCTCTGTCCCAAAAATAAATAAACGTTGAAAAAAAAAATTTTAAATATTAGTATCTAGGGGCGCCTGGGTGGCTCAGTGGGTTGAGCGTCCGACTTTGGCTTAGGTCGTGATCTCGCGATCTGTGAGTTCCAGCCCCGTGTTGGGCTCTGTGCTGACCCCTCAGAGCCTGGAGCCTGCTTCGGATTCTGTGTCTCCCTCTCTCTCTCTGCCCTTTCCGCACTCATGCTCTGTCTCTCTGTCAAAAATAAATAAACATAAAAAATATATATAAATATTAGTTTCTAAATTAATTTATTGTCACATATATGACTTAGCAATAAATGATAATATAATAATAAGAATTGCTACTACTAATAATAGTACCATCTTATTTATTTAGGGATTATAAAATCTTTTTTATTTACTTAAAAAAATTTTTTTTAATGTTTATTCATTTTTGAGAGAGAGAGACAGAGCATGAGCGGGGGAAGGGCAGACAGAGAGGGAGACACAGAATCTGAAGCAGGCTCCGGGCTCCAAGTTGTTAGTGCAGAGGCCAGTGCAGGACTTGAACTCACAAGCCGTGAGATCATGACCTGAGCCAAAGTCAGACGCTTAACCAACTGAGCCACCCAGATACCCCAAGGGATTATAAATTCTGTGAAGGCAGGGGTCATGTTTAATCGTTACTTAATAAGTGTTTAAGGAATGCTAAATGTTTTTCAAACATATGCTGTCTTGGTCCTCTTAACAATTCAAGGATTCTGTCCTATTAATGCTTAAATCTTTTATGTGCTTGGTGTTGCAACTGGTAAATAGTAGAAATTTAACAAATATTTGTTGGCTGAGGGATGAGTAGGGCAAGTATTAACATCTGCTAGGTGAATTCAGAACATACACCTACAGCATGACCATCAACTGATAAACCACCACCTTCTATAGGGAACAAATATCATCCGCTCCTAAAATAATATATTTTGCCTTAAATATATGTAAACTATGATCCTAGGCCAATCTTGGACTTTATTATTGATAGGTCTTTCTCTAGAGGTTGCTGGAAGGATAGGGTTTTTTTTTTGTACTATTCATATATTTATGAGCATCAAGATTGGAGAAGCCATAGTTGGATACCAAGAAGAATTCTGCCTAGGACTGACATCATACAAGTTTGGCATTTATATATTTATACTTGGAATGGTTCATCAATCTTGCCATGGATTACTGAGATAATGCATGGAGTTTCTGATAATGTTTGCTTAAGAGTTCCAATAGGTTTGAAGTCATGTAAACTATTGTTGATGAGCATGTCTGTCATCTTTCAAAGAATTCCCAGAGGAGATGATGGTGCCCCTGTAGGAGCAGTGTTGAGGACAAACACCAGGTGACTTGTTCTGTGAGCAATCTTTTTGAGCCCTAGTGTCTGAACCTGAGAAAATAAAACCTAAGCCTGAGAAAATAAAAAGTATAGTGCCTACCTCAGATGGCATTGTGAAGGAGACACTAAAACACTTTATAAACTAGAAAGTGCAGCATAAAATCAATTTCAGTTATTATCTATAAAATAGAGGTCACAATTACTCATCTGTCTTAAAAAGTTGGTTTGAGAGTCAAATGAGATAATATGGGAAAATATTTGAGGACAAGATACTTTTCAACTGCAGAATGAAACTATTATTTAAATGTCCTAGTCAAGGACATCAGTATCTTTTCTCACGACTAAAAATGATGGTAGTTCTTTCTAGAGAGGTCCATGGTACCAGCACAGACAAATTATCACCATTACACACTCCTTGATTGAGTTCTGTAAGCTGCTTCTTTAGGATCCATTCTCTGTGAACCAATGGACATGATATTTTAAAAAATGCCGTCAGAGTTATAAAACCCACATGTCAAATAAGGTACCTGTTTTCTTAGCATCACTTGCATTTTTTAAAGAGTTGCTAACTGCAAAAGCTCTCTCCTTAGAACATAAGTCACTGTAATTGGAACTTTGAAAATAGTAAAGTAGCTAGAACAATGAATAAAGCACAGTTGGAGAGTTTCAAGTAGGGCAGTTTGTGTTTTCTCTAGGGCCTTTCTTAGGAATTAGGAAGTCAGACAATATTGATAACAAACACATATCTTAAGAAATTCAGTTGCATATCAGTGATTCTTTGGGAGATAAAAAATCCTTTCTTGAATAGACTTCAGTTTTCCACAAACAAACAACAAATGTTGGTTTGATTATTCAGTATTTACCTTCATAGTTTCCTAAGTCAGACTAACCTCCAATTTTGAGAAGCACGTATGTGATACTGTTTTTGTAAGTAATGCCTCCATTATCTTCCTTGGCTCTGAGCATGCTGGAAAGAGCAGTTAAAGAGAATCCATTTTGTTTTCCTACTGAGGGGTTCTGCGAGGTGTAGGAGAAGGACAGACCATGTTTCTGACTGGAGGTGTGGTCTCCTTATGTTACCTTTCCTCACACAGTGTCCCTTCCTTATCAGACATGGCAATAAGAGAGGTTGACTTTCATGCTCTCTTCCTGACACACTGAGTTCTGTGGTTAACAATCAAATCTGTGTTTAAGACCATGGACACTGTGGATACAAATATGGCATAATAGATAAAGAAGTGTCAGAAAACACTTTTCTTTAACAGAGAGCATCTGTCTTTGCTGCTGGTTTCCTTTAAAAGTATCATTCAAAGGGCTAAGAACACCTAGCTTCTACAGATCTGAGGAACCGGGCCCCAGCTTTCCTCTTGAATGGCTTTTTGAAGTCAGCACAATCCAGTTAATTGTACAGTGCATAGTAATTACTTTGCAATCGAGTAGAGTTTCTTTGTGTGCAAACTACATGGAAGCAGGCAATTTAGATCCATGGTATTATCAGAGTTAATGTTATTATGTAAGGTTGATTTTCTTTTCTTGGGCTTGACCCTTTTTAAAAAATATTTATTTATTTATTTTGAGAAAAAGAGAGAGAGTGTGTAAGTGGGGAGGATGGGCACAGGGAGAGAGAGATTCCCCAGTGGGCTCCCCACAGAGTCTAATGCAGGGCTAGAACTCATGAACCCTGAGATCATGACCTAAAGTGAAATCAAGAGCTACCCAGGTGCTCCTGGGCTTTACTTTTATAGGTAATGCCTATCACTGCTACTTCTCCCATCCAGGACCATTTCTAAATTGGTTACTGTGATAACTCCTCATTCAAGTAATTGGTAAATCTCATAATCTATCCCTGACACCTCTAATTGGCTATTTTTATCTTTGAATCCTTGTTTCAGGCTGTTCTGAAAATCTTACTTTTCTGCAGGCGTATTACTTTATTAATTCTATTTTTTCCTAAGATTCAATACCTTCCCCGGATTCTCTGTTTCCGAGTCCCTTCTTTATTACTCTTCTCCACTGTGCCTTTTAGGTTCTCTTCAAGCCCACTCACCTAACCTACTGCATCCATCCAGAGGTTGTTCTTTTATCCAATGTCAATTGCAAAGTGATTCCATTAACATGTAAATGACTCTGGTCAGAACAAGCTAAGGATGTGTTTGCAGTGGGGTTAATGAGCATGTAGCATACCAACATGCATCACTCAAAAGGGAGAACATTTATTTCTATTGATTTGTGTCCTTAATTTCTTTCAGAAACATTTTGTAGTTTTCATTGTACTATGTCTTATTTCTCCTTGATAAAGTTTATTTGCATGTATTTTATTATTCTTGATGATTCATTTTTAAAAATTTCCTCTTAGGATAGTTGTTAAAATATGTAAACACAACTGATTTTTTGTATGTTGGTTTTTATCTTGCTACTTCACTGATTTCATTCATTAGTTCCAAGAGGTGTGTGTGTGTGTGTGTGTGTGTGTGTGTGTGTGTGTGGCATCTGTAAGGTTTTCCACATGTAATGTCATCTGCAAACAGATAATTTCACTTCTAATTTTCTTTTTTTGTATTCTTTCAAAATTTATTTATTCTGAGAGAGAGAGCACATGAGTGGGAAAGGGGCAAAGAGAGAGGGAGAAAGAGAATCCCAAGCAGGCTCCACAGTCAGCACAGAGCTTAATACAGGGCTGGAGCTTACAAACTTCAACATCTTGACCTGAGCTGAAATCAAGAGTTGGACACTTAACAGACTGAGCCACCTAGGCATCCCTACTTCTTTTCTTATTTGGATTCTTTTTATGTCTTTATCTTGCCTAATTGCTCTAGCTAGCAGAATACCATGTTGAATAGAAATGTCAAGAGTGGGTATTCATACCTTGGAAAGGCCTCAGTTTTTCTCCATTGAGTGTGATGTTAGCTGTGAGTTTTTCATTTATGATCCTTATTATGTCGAGGTAATTTCTTTCTATTCCTACTTTGTTGAGTGTTTCTATCATAAAAGAGTGTTGAATTTTGTCAAATACTTTTCCTGCATCTCTTGAAATGATAATGTGATTTTTATCCTATATTCTGCTAATGTGGCATGTCATATTGATTGATTTGCACACATGGAACCATCCTTGCATCCTAGGGATAAACCTTGATTGGATCCTTATGTCACAGTATATAAAAAAATCATCTCAAAATGAATTAAAAACTTTGGAACCATCCTTGCATCTTAGGGATAAACCTTGACTAGATCCTTACGTTAAGGTATATAAAAAAAATCGATTCAAAATGAATTAAAAACTTAGAAGTAAGACCTGATGTTCTAAAACTCCTAGAAGAAGACATAGGAGAAATGTTTGAGGACGTTTGTCTTGACAATGATTTCTTGGATATGACACCTAAAGCACAGGTAATAAAAGCAAAAATAAACAAGTAGCACTACATCAAACCGAAAATCTTCTGCATAGCAGAGAAACCACAGACTGAAAAGACAACCTATGGAATGGGAAAAAAGATATCTGTATATCATATATTTGATAAGAGGCTAGCATTCAAAATATATAAGGGACACCTATAACTCAGAAGCAAACAAATAAATAAATAACTCAATTTAAGGAAATAGGCAAAGAACCTGAATAGACATTTGTCAAAGAAGACATACAAATAACCACATGAAAAGATGCTCAACAGCATTAATCATCAGGGAAATGCACATTAAACCACAATAAGATATTGCTTCTTACCTGTTTAGGATGGGCATTATCAACATTACAGAAAATAACAAGTGTTGGGAGGGATGTGGAAAATTGGAACCCTTATGCACTGTTGGTAGAAATGTAAAATGATGCAGCCACTATGGAAAACAGTCTGGAGGTTCCTCAACAAAATAGAAATGAAAATGCCATATGATCCAGCAATCCTACTTGTGAGTACTTATCCAACAGAATTGAAAACAAGATCTCAAAGAGATATTTGCACTCCCATGTACATTGCAGCATTGTTCTTTTTTTAATTTTTTTTAATGTTTATTTATTTTTGAGAGATGGAGAGACAGAGCATGAGTGGGGGAAGGGAGAGAGAGGGGTAGACACAGAATCTGAAGCAGGCTCTAGGCTCTGAGCTGTCAGCACAGAACCTGACACAGGGCTTGAATCCATGAACTGTGAGATCATGACCTGAGCCGAAGTCAGACACTTACCCGAGTGAGCCACCCAGGTGCCCCATCAGCATAGTTCTTAATAGCCAAGAAGTGCAAAAAAATCTGAAATAGCCATTGATGGATGACTGGCTAAAGAAAATATGGTATACAAATAGCATGGAATATTATTCAGCCTTAAAAGAGAGGGAAATCCTGTCATCTAATCAATCTTGAGGACATAATGCTAAGTGAAATGAGCTAGTCATAGAAAGATAAATACTGCCTTATTCCACTTACATGAGGTATCTAAAGTAATCATAGTCATAAAAGCAGAGTAGAATGGTGGTCACCAGGGGCTGGGGAAGGGATAAATGGGGAGTCACTGTTCAAGGAGTATAGAGTTTCAGTTATGTAGAATGAAAATGTTCTAGAGATCTGCTGAATAACAATATGTGCACAATACTTCCTTGCATACTTAAAATTTGTTGAAAGTAGATCTCATATCATGAGATTTTTTTACTGCAATTACAAAAAAAAGAAGAAGAAAGAAAATTCATCTCTACATTTGATTGGAGAAATAGATCTAAAACTGTTTGTGGTGGTAGTTGTTATTAGACTTGTTTTGTTTTAAAATCTGAGGTACTATGATTTACCAAGAACAAAAATTCTATTTTCACAAAAATTTTAACAATAGCAACGTCTTAGTTCAAAAACAATATATTTTTTTTTGTTCATAAATGAGTCTGCAAAAGCTGACGTTAAAGAGACTAACACAGCTATTGTCTAAAGGCAACAAGGAAGCCACTGACTATTCGTACATCTTTAGGACAAAAGGAACTACTCCAAATCTCCCCCACCCTGAGGCCGGGAAAGAGTGGGGTGGGTTCAGGACAGGAATAAATAAATATCTTAGTTCTATAATCATGGCTAATGGATCCCCGCTGAAACTTGGGCTCCCTAGGTGGTCAGTTGGACTCTACCTGTGTTAGGGAAATATAATCAAAAACAAAATCTTCTCCCAACCCAGAAATCCTTTCCCTGAAGGTAGTAGAGAAAGAAAACACTTTTCTCTTGAATAAGCATTAAATCAGAATGTGATGTGCAGTCACAGGCAAATGTTAAGAGCATGCAAAGACAGAAAGAAATCTCCCCCTTTCATATAGCCAAGCAGATATAACCCAGTGGGTACATGTTTTCAAGCTAAACAATGACCAGTACTCAAGAGGACTTGACATCACTGTTTGCCACATGTAGTTCATCCTAAATTCTCCTGGAAATTGGGGCAAACATCTTTGTTAGCTAATTGGCTTTATCCAGAGGAAAAACAAACTTTTTTATGTTCTCTGATTGTAGGTAGTTTTGTTTTGCAACTTGGAGCAAGGCACTGCTACAGTTAGACTCCTACTGCCCCACAGAAACTGGGAGACAGAGGTACTACCTCCCTTGATGTTAACATCTCAGGGATGCCTCCCAGGTCCTTGAGAAAGATGATCCTGGGTTATAAAGCTGGCAAGAGGCCTATCTAGTCTTCAGAAGGATTTCTGTACATTTCAAAGAGATGAGAAAACACAATTATAAGCTTCCTAAGGTAAATGCTCTAAGGAAACTGAGGGTATAGAAATCTGCCCCCCCCCCCCACATCACTGTTCTCAACAGGAAGAATTATTTTTTTCTTATTTTTAATGTGTATTCTTATATTAGAACTGGCAACTTGGAATTCTCAAAGGAAGCCCCATGTATTGCAGGGTTCTTGGGGATCATGCTGAGCCTCAGAATTCAGAAGGGCCCACGTGCCTCACTGGGGTAAGGTGGAGGGGTCTAGGCAACACCATATTCCCACTCTAGCCATGGGAAGAACCAAGCTGGGTCCTGGGGTAGGATGTGGGGAGGCCTCTTGCTCTTAGCTGCCTACATCTCTTCAACACGGCTTTCAGCATCTTATGCAGTGTCTGATGCTGAGGCCTAGCTGTGCTCAAAGAGATTTTGTTAATAGTGGTGTGTGTGTGTGTGTGTGTGTGTGTGTGTGTGTGTGTGTGTGTGTGAAAGAGAGAGGGAGAGAGAGAGAGAGATTTTTATGGAGATAAACCTAGGTCTTTGGGAAGGGTTCTTTCTAATAACTTAAACTTTGACGGATGTGCATTGTGAGTTAATATGATTTTTATTTCAAAAAAACACTAGTTTTGAATCCTACCTGAAACTGTTTTTATAAGAAGTTTGATTTTTTTTTCAAAAAGTGATACTTCTTCTAACTAGTTCTTTTTAAACTCAATTTAATCAAACAGCTGAATCCTAGGCCATAGGCTTTTAAATCACCACTTACTGGAGCAGATTCTTTTTTTTTTTTTTTTCAGTGAGTTTGTGAGAATAAATCTAGCTGTCATTTGAGATGAGGGTAGGTAACAGCCTTGTCTCCATCCTAACTTTCTCTGTTATACAACACTACAGTACTGGATCGGTTGCTCATTAAAAGCATTTAACCCAGACCAAGTGATAATAGCAGGTGTGTGTATCATAAGACAAGATCAAGTAACATCACCCCCATATCAAACTCTGCTTTACTTTGTTTAGCTATCACCACTATTGGTTCTTGATTTCCTACAGATCAAACGAAGGTGAATGACAGCTGTGTTGGAATGACAATGTAAATTGCAATGTGCAAAGCCCAACTGAATGGGAAAAGCTGCGGTTAAGGGGACAGCCATTATGAAGGTCTACACTCGGGATTGGTTTGAATTTCATAGTATGAAACAAATATATGTTAGTGTAAAACTGGTTAGGGCTTTAACTACTTTGTGCTATCATGTGTCAAGTTCATTTAGCAAAAGCTTCAAGCAGTGAGCAGGTATTTAATTACCAAGTCTTAAGAGACAATATTACATTTCCAAACTATTTTAGGTTTAGGCATTAGAAAATGTAATTATGTTCTTTACATTATTTCCTCACTGGGAACCACTTTCTTCTTATTCATTTATAAAGTTCATCAGAAATTTATTTGCATTTGCTCCCTTTCCAGATCTTCTCTCTCCTAGACACCAACTGTGCCTTTTAATCAATGTACCCTTGACTTCTTGTGTCATTGAAGAGTAGTTTTAGCAATTCATAACTTTCATACACATCCTTAGTCATTTTCTGTATTTGACTGACCTACCTAATAAAAAGTAATAATTAATTATCAAGGAATGAAGCGATAATCTGGGAATTTTAGACAAGAAATGAAATGTGAAAGATGCCTGCTATTCTAGGTCTCTCTGTATATTTTTTATCATCAGATAGATTTTAAGTGTCCTAATAATGCGTCCAAGTTTTCCATATCCATCTCTCACATTGACCATTCAAGTGCCTGAGGCACTGCTCTGCACAGGTAGATGCCCAATAAATGCCCTGTTGACAGAAGAAATGTGCCAGAAACATCCCTAGCTTAACCCTACATTATAAGGAGGACATGACTCTGAATATCAAAAAAGTGAGATGGGAATTTTTAAGATAATTAATTCATTAAGATGAATTAAATCAGCTTATTAGAGCACTTGGCAATGTGTTCTATTATGGACATAATGAATGAGTATACTCCTCTATCGTCTGGCTTTCCAGGAAAGACAGAGAAAGAAAAAGAATAAACTTCAATTACTCCAGGCTTATTTGAATTTTACTCAGCTATGTGTTTTGACCTGGTGCTAATATAATACTAAATAGTTGACTGAAAAATTCTCATGTGTTTTTTGAGGACAGAAATCATTCAATTTTTAGGAGAGAATTTGTTTTATTTTTGTTTTAGATTTAGGAAAGAGTTGAATGATCACTTGGGACTTTTAAAACTGATGTCTTTACTGCATGTAATATAGCAGATCAGCTAGTTTCTTCTTCCACATTCTTGTACGAAAAGAAATATCCTCACATTTATATATAACATTTTTCTTAATCAGAGAGTGGAAATGAATCTGCAAGCCCTTTGGCTTCCATGAACTTAAGGAAATTGATTTAACTGGTTTTTAAGAGAGATTAAATGAAAAATGTTTTTTTTCTAATGCCCCTTTAAAATCAATCATAACAACTCTTGTGTTAATCCTCCAGTCAGTTTTCTAGGTGTGTAGGATGGTTTAGTGTTGGTCTGGCTGTATTTCATGGGCGCAAGACACACAAAAAACTTCCATGCTGTTCTGCCATCTTTGCTTCTCCTCTCCACTTAACTCTTTAACAAGGTCAAATCACCAATGACAAAGGACAGTTTTGTCCTTGCTGTTAAACACAAAGGACAGTTTTCAGTCCTGGTCTGATTGGTCCTCAGCAGCGTCTCTCAATCATACCAACTCTTAATTTGGTTTCTGGCATTATTGCTCCATTACTCTAATAAATTAAAGGATGGATCAATATTTCCAATACTTCACGATACATCCTATAATTTTAATGTGAAGCTCATCACCATCAGTGATATGGTAACTCAAAAACTATACGCATTGATGAATTGTATTTTCTCTGTTCTCAGTATAGAGGAATGAGTGGCCAGTGTGCTTGGTGAAAAACGAATAGGCCATTAAGAAAAGAAGGAAGGTGAAAGGCACTACCATTTATTAGAAATCTGTGTGCTCAACCCATTGTCTCATTTAATCCTTTTCTTTCAAAATAAGTTTTATTGACTCTATTTTACAATGAGGAAGGTGAGACTCTCAAATTGTGTCTAAGACTTTCTAGCCAGAAAAAGAGTGAGGGACCCAGGATTAGAAATTGGATTTCTTTGGTTTTCAAGTATTTCTAACAGCTTATGATGGCACTAACATGATTCAACCAAGGGATAGTCATGGATAAGGCTGGGATAATTTAACCCTCAAAATTGAATACATTGGGGAAATTCATGTTTCAGCTAGACAAAGAATAGAAGCACAGAGGATATTAAAGGGAAGATCTCTAAGGGCAGGCCAGGGAACATTAAAGTAGGAAATGAAGAATTTTAATTATATTTATGGAAGACAGTCTTGCCTGTGAGGGCTGTAATTACTGTATCAGATTATTGAGGTGGGGTGTGCCTTTTTATAAGTTCTTAGAACAGAAGGGGCCCTCACCTATTGGATTATTCTGATGAATGTCAGGATGCTTACCCTATCCAGAGCTTCCATGTGTGGTACTTGATCCTTATCCCTACAACTGACTCAGTTGAACTCTTAGTTGGAATAAAGAAAAAAGACTGGAATTCTAGGGCAGAAGTAGAATCTACCATTTGTGAAAGGCCAACAGATTAGCTCAAATACACATGTATAGATATAGATTCAGTATGATCAAGACAGCCTTAACCTTCCCCACAGCTTGACTAAAATTTAGACTAGTTTCTTCCTGACTTGACCTTTCTTTTTTAAAGAGCTTTACTAAATTACTTTAGAACACTTATAAATTTTTTCTCTGCTCCTTTGAGATGCAAATTTTTAAAAGCTTTTGCCAGTTTTATTCCCAAGACTGTCTTTCTCAAGGACATGGATATTGTTGCTTTGAAATTAATTATCAAGGGAGGTAGTGCCCCTATCTCCTACTGCTTCAAGAGGGTAGAAGCCCAACTTCAGTCAGCATATTGCTTCAAATTGTAAAATTGTAAAACTACCTCCTGTTACAAAGAACAGAAAAGGTTTGCTTGTCCTTTAGGTAAAGTTAATTAGAAGACACAGATGGCCATTACCCCTCCCAGTTCTTGAAAACTCTCCAGCTCTTTGTTTTAGTGGGATTGATTGAGTCCAAACTGAGTTCTGGCCTCTCTCCTTTATTGCAATAGCCTCAAATAAAATCTTCTTTGACTGTTTAACTTTGTCCAGTGCAATTTTTGCCTCAACAGATATTATAAATATATCCTCAGTTACATGGTAAGCATTTTTGAAAAGGTGAAAAAAGCAGCAATTTAAGACATAAAGTATAGTATTTTTCAGTTGGTGCAGAAAACATAATTAAATGTTTATGTGATTCCTTAGGTAGTCTTCAGGGAGAAATTGTAAACTTTATTACATGTATTTTATTTTTCATTTAGTTTTTAACTAAGTCAATGTATATTTTACAAATATTAACATGTTGTTTTGTCTGGGTTTTGTGCAAAAAAAGATGTACAATCCCATTATACTTAATGTGAGTGGCTTTTTTGAGAAATGGTAATTTTTTTTTTCATGCTTCTAAGTTTCTTACATTGTAAGCTGCTTATTTGTTTTTTTGTTTTTTGTTTTTTGTTTTTTGAGTGTCCAATTCCTCTTTTTTTTTTTTTTTTTGCTAATATATCTATATGACTGGCTCTATAGCTAAATATAGCAACAGATAACATTTTTTAATGGAACATAGGGCATCATTCTCTGTAAGTAGTTTTGTGTCCTGATTTTTTAAAACTTAGCTTACATTGTGAGAATTTCCCCCAGGTCATAGACATCCAGAGACTGTTTTAAAGAGGAGAGGCATTAGGGTGCATCTCTCTGACAACCTCTTATTTTGTGTTGGCTCCCAAGTGAAGTCCTTTTGCTGTTTTCTGAAGTCTGTTTACACAAGAGCTATCAAGTGGACAGAGGTTTGTTATCTTCTGGGGTTCCCTAGGGATTCTTCTCTGTGTTGTGAGCTCGTAAATTGCACTCATAGGGTAGCATGTAGGAGGAGATGTGCTGGAATTCTATCAGCCCAGTAGATTGCTAAGTCTTTGATGCCATCCCCGTCTTCTGGAAAAATTAACCCTATTTTGTATCTAAGGTTGTTGACCCCCAGTGACAGTTCTCTGTATCCCAACAGCAAACAGATCATTGAGTCAAAAGATGGTTGGTTGTGTCCTCTCCTTATTGGTTCTTTAGCTGAGTAGTATGCCTGTTTGCTAATAAATTATGTTGCTTTGTTTTTTTTTTCAATATATGAAATTTATTGTCAAATTGGTTTCCATACAATACCCAGTGCTCATCCCAAAAGGTGTCCTCCTCAATACCCATCACCCACCCTCCCCTCCTTCCCACCCCCATCAACCCTCAGTTTGTTCTCAGTTTTTAAGAGTCTCTTATGCTTTGGCTCTCTCCCACTCTAACCTCTTTTTTTTTTTTCCTTCCCCTCCCCCATGGGTTTCTGTTAAGTTTCTTAGGATCCACATAAGAGTGAAAACATATGGTATCTGTCTGTAAACTGCTTATTTGTGGGGGGGGGCATTATCCTGGTGGTTAAACATATTTATAATGTTAAATTATTAATTCATCATTAATCTTTCATATGATTTACCAATGTAGATATTAGTTTTGAACTCAGAATCTCATTGTGAGTTATACTCTTCTACACAGGTTTTATTGTCTGTTAATTTTTCTGTCTTTAAGTAAGGAATCATAATACACTTGGGAATTTCCTTATATATTATTTAGGTAACTATCTTAAGTAAATGACTCAGGTTATTATTTGGTTCCCTTGGGTTTTTTTCACTTGGGTTTCTAGGAATTCATGCATATTGGTATCACTATAACATTTTGGATCATTCTTGGTTCCCCAAGTAGATGAGTAGTAGATTATATTATATCTAGAAGTCAGCTGGCTTTAGGATAATTCTTTAAGCTAAAACTGAGTCTCCTATGAATCTTTTTGGGACCAAGTATAAGCTTTAGCTAGCTCAAATTTCCTAGTACCATGCATCTATTTCACCAATTATGACAGCTAATAAGACTCACTTCTATAACATAGAAGTTTATTCTAGAACTGGTTTTGATTTCAGACTCTGAGACCCCCTATTACCTTCTCTGAATAACTTTGTTCAGATTATTCCATGTGAGTTTAGACAAACACAATGATTTATTGGCCAAATTTAGGATTATTGAGTCATTGTCAAGCCATTCAAATTTCTATCTCTGAATTTGTCCTTCCTTTCTCTGATTATATTCTAAAGCTACAAAGGTTTTTTTTAACAATAACAAGGCATCTCAAGACTGGAGTGGTATCCAGTTTCAAATATGTCACAAGGCCACTCCAGCAGTCCTATGAATAGGGCCACATGGAAATAGCGGAGGCCTCCTGCCAATAGCTAGTGAATGAGCCATCTGGGAAGTGGATCCCCTAGGGAGGCCCAGTCAAGACTTCCAAAGACTGCATCCCCAACTAACATCATGACTGCAACCTTTTATGACACCACTGAGCCAAAACCATTCAGCTAAGCTGCTTCTGAATTTCTGACTCACAAAAACTGTGAGATAATATTTGTTGCTATTTTTAAGCTGCTA
Source organism: Leopardus geoffroyi (assembly GCF_018350155.1). Classification (NCBI taxonomy): domain Eukaryota; kingdom Metazoa; phylum Chordata; class Mammalia; order Carnivora; family Felidae; genus Leopardus; species Leopardus geoffroyi. Next base: position 84,669,027 of record NC_059328.1, on the reverse strand, counting down.
AATTTGGGGATAACCATTTTGCAGCAATAAATAACTAATGCAGAGCCCAAGTTTGTGTGTGTGTGCCTGTGTCTGTGTCTGTGTGTTTTCTCTTCCTTATGGTGGATTGTCTTCAGTACTCTTGTAATATTTTCCAGCTAATTGCCACGTTGGAGGTGGGGATTGAGTTTGAGAGAAGAGGATTGGAATAGATATGGGCCAGAGGTACAAGCTGAAGCACATTTTATTATCAATTGTCACAGAAAATTGATATCTTGAACAGATGAAAGTAATGATCTCCAATTTAATAGTTATGCCATATTCAAATTCTTTTTACATATTGCAGCCAGAAAAATTCTTTTTCCGTATTGCATTCTATGAAGGGTAAATTTTACTATCCAATTCAACTGCTTAAAACCTTTTGAAGATCAAAGAACTCCATAAATGGTTGACAAGACCTTTTTCTTTTTAATGTTTATTTTTGAGAGAGTGAGAGACAGAGTGTGAATGGGGCAGAGAGACAGGGAGACACAGAATGTGAAGCAGGTTCCAGGCTCTGAACTGTCAGCACAGAGCATGACACAGGGCTTGAACTCATAAACTGCAAGATCATGACCTAAGCCAAAGTGGCTCAACTTAACCAGCTGAGCCGCCCAGGTGCCCCATAAGACCTTTCTTAATCTGGGCTCTGCTGATCTCTCCAGCCACTCCTACCTATGCTTTCCCAACAACTCCCATCTCTGGTCTTCCTGGGGGACGTTCTATATGTGAATTATGGCTGCTCTCACTTGCCAGCCTTGCTTAGGCTTTCCCCTCTGCCTGGAGTTCTATACTCTCACTCTGTGCCACTCCCCGCCAACCTTTTTTTGACTCCATGTTGCCCACGAGTCACATTTAGCCTTTCAAAATTTTGTTTCAAAATTTCCACAGCCTTTTTGAAAATTTTGAATGAACACTTAAAAAGTATGGATTTCCTCTAATGGAACAATCTAAAGAAAGATGGGGCAAAATGGAGTTGTTCCTCTGTCCTGGAGACACAAAATGTGTGCTCTGGCCCCTACTCCAGACCCCCTTCTCTCACTGATTGCTAAAAGTACCACTTTTAGCAAGCAGTGTGAGTTAGTCCAAGTCCTCAAAGAAGTGGATGCCAAGAGAGGATTAAATGTGTAAGAATATAATCAGGGAAAATGCCTATATGAAAGGAGATAGACATTTTAAGGGTACCTAGGATTTGTTTTAATCATGTGTGGTAAGAAACACAGACATGGAAATGATACAGTTTCCTATAAATAGGTGGTATGCCAGCGTTGGTCAGGAGACATAGGGAACTGAAGAGAATGTGGGCAAAAACCTTCAATGTGGTTTCTGAAAGAAGGGATAGGTGGAGGTAGGATATGCAGGTTTGGGATTGGTGAGTCTGAACAATTTCAGTGGACTCTAAAAATAGGGGATGACCTTAATTTTTTGGTTCCTGGTCTTCAGGTGATTAAGGCAAGGGAATAGTGGCCTGGAATATAAAAGCGAGATAAAAAGGTGGTTGGGTCTAGGGGCTCTGGGTCAGTTGGTTTGCATTTGAAAGACATGCTCAGGAGCAAGTTGTTTATTATCTCTGGGAAATGGCTACCCCTGGGAGGGTCGTTCCTTCCAAAGTCACCCGAGTCCTAAGATGTCAAAACATCAGAATACAGAAAATAAAAAGACATGGTTAATACAGGGAGTATGCAAAGGCTGGGAACCAACAGACTACCATGCAAATCTGAGCCTGAGAGAAGGAAGAGGGAGAGTTCTTTGAGTAGAAGCATCCTAGAATGATAAATAGTCTGAGGAGGATTTAACAAGGCAGTTGGGAAGAATGCCAAAATTTGCCAGTGAAGGAGTCCCATGTCCCCTAGGAATAGGACCTAGTGCCTGACCGCCATCTGTCATTCGATGGGAATAACACATAGGAGGCATGGGTCAGTGTGAATGCAGTCATGGGTACCAAAGTGTAGCAGCAGGGGCCTTCAGTCTGCTGTGCTTCCTGTAGTAGGGAGTCTTGGGAGGCACATTCTTCTGGCTGCCACAGAATGTCATCCTCATTTCGGATGTAAGGAAATTGCATTTCAGAAAGTTTAGGGAAATTCCCCAGAGTGAGAATGCTAACAAATAGAGGAGTTGGAAATTCAGTATTAAAAATGTTTGTTCATACCCCCATGCAATATGTCACCCTATTAACAGATAAGCTACTTATTCATCAGACAGGTTTTTTTAAAAGTCTCAGGAGACGTGTCCATCTGTGGTAGCTTCAGCCAATTCCCTTTATCCGTATAAAGGGAATTTTTAGCTGGAACCAGTGGATTCATCATGAAATTGATGAATAAGACAATTTTGAAAAGTGGTTTTAATTGATCAGATATTTAGAATTCAGGTATTCAGAAGAGTTTATTTAATAGGTTTAAGAAATATTTTCTCAAAGAAAATATAATCAAAAACTGTTCTTCATCATTTCCACATTTTTTACTGTTTGATATTAGCAGCCCCTAACCTGGAGGTCATACAATCACAATGTACTCAGGCATTGTTAGCATTGGGATCAAGCACTGAGGTGATTAGGCTTATGAGGTCATGATCATTGGCTTAACCACCTTGAGGTCAAGTTAGCTTTATCCAGGCCCAAGGTCACAGACTTGACCTTTCAGCCAAGTCATAACGCAAAAGTATATACAAGAACACCAGCACGTCCTTGCATTATATTAAGATGAATTCACTACAACTTTACTGCCCCTCCCTACTTAGACACAAGGCATAAGCATTTATCAGATTCATAGGCGCCAGTCTATTCCACTGATGAATTTCACACATGCCCAATTTATCTACTGATAAAGTTTCATCCAATTTTAGTATGGTAAGCTTTTTCTACAACACTCTGAAAAATGTAAATTACTATAAAAGTATGTTATTAATGTTGCATGACTATAATAATGAGGATAATAATAATATTTCTTTTATGGTCTAGTCCTAATTTGTGTGGTAGGAAGCCTCTAAAAGAACCCTAATGATCTCTGCCTCATGATGTTCACAGCCTTATATAGTTATCTGCTCTTGAGTGTGGACCAGAGCTAGTGACTCAATAGCACAAAGATGATGTGATGTCACTCTCAACATTAGGTTACAAAAAGACTATAATTTCCATTTTGCTCGCCATCTCTTTCTTGCTTGAGACCTTGCTCTGGGAGAAGCATACTGTCCTGTTTTGGAGAATACCATGTGGAAAGGAAAAGAGGTCTCCATCCAACAGCCAGGGAAGATGTCAGGCCTGCCAACAGTTGTGTAAGTGAGCTTAGAAATGGATCATCTAAGGCCTGCCAATAGTTCTGCCCTTGAGCTTATAAGCCGTCCTGCCCATGGTCAGGCCTTGAAATGACTTCAACCTGGGCTGACACCCTGATTGCCACGTTGTGTGACAGACACCCTTAGCCAGAGAATCCAGTCAGCCATGCCCAGATTCCTGACCCATAGAAACTTTGAGATAGTAAATGTTGCTTTAAGACACAAGGCTTTGGAGGCAATTTGTTATCCAGCAATAGGTAACTAATATACCTGAGACATCACATAAAACATTTTGGATGTGACGATTTGCTGCAGGTTCATGAAGAACTCAGGTGAGTTTGTAATGAAACTTCCTTTTTTCAGTATCACCAAAGGATTTGGACATCTTAAAGTGGGAACAGATACTGTTCTTCCTCAAAACTTTAACAATATTCATTAAGGATTCTCTGAACATTTCATATTAAATTACTTCTATTATTAGCTAAACCTCTACCATGTAGGTCAGAATAAACTGGAAAGGGCTAGAAAGGAAAAGTATATTTATGCTCCTATGCAAATCAGTGAAAAGTATAAATCTTTATTTTAGAATCACCAGTGAAAGTAAAAATAGTTTGGAGTTTTGCCTCTGGAGTGTTCAATAAATGTTTTCTATGGAAATACATTTGTTCTATCCCAAAGTATGATATGGCACAGTGCTATGAAAATCCCAAATATAGCACCTAGTAAAAAGCTATTAGTGAAATATTTACTCAAAATTCATTGATTTTGACATAAATAATTTGCACCTTTAATGACCTATTCCACATCTAGGATCAGCAAAACTAGTTTCCCATTGCCATGGAAGCCTAGGAAAATTGTAAGCACTTCTCCTTCAGGAAGGAGGCAATGCAATATACCAAAAAGGCTGTGGAGTCAAATACACATAGGTTTGATCCTGGCTCTTCCGTTTATGAGCTGTGCGACACTGGGCAAGTCACTTCCCCTCTCTGAGTTCCAGTCCCTTGTCTGTAAAGCAAGGATAATAATTCTGACCTCTTGGGGTTTTCAAGAAAATTGAATGTGATACTCTTTGTGAAGCACTAGGCCAGACACATTGCAAGGATACAAGAAATGGAAGTTATTGTTGCTATTATTATTGTTCAAGGGTGCCTGGGTGGTTCAGTCAGTTAAGTGGATGACTCTTGATTTTGGCTCAAGTCATGATCTCACAGTTCTGAGATGGAGCCCTGCATGGGACTCTGTACTGAGTGTGAAGCCTGCTTGTGATTCTCTCTCTCTCTCTCTCTCTCTCTCTCTCTCTCTCTCTGCCCCTCTCCCATTTGCACACTCACTCTCTCTTTCTCTCTCTCTCAAATAAATAAACTTAAAAAAGAAACTCCTTTGTTATGAAAATTCTAGAAAATTTTCCAAAGCAGTTAGTCACAACAACTCAATTACCCCCAAATATTCACTGATCTCTTATTCTACCTGTTTATCACTTTGTGTCCACCATTTTAGCCTCCCCTCTGTTTTTTACAGCTTGTCAAATCACAGTGAAAGGAATATAAACATCTGTCTAGGCCTAAAATCCCCATATATTGGCCCAACTTTTCCTGGGGAAAGCTTTCTCTGCCAGAAGACAGAAGAGAAAGATACTTAACAGGATAATCCCTACCCACAGGTTTAGAGTAATATTTATGTACCATTTTAACTTATAGGACATTCATGTACATATAAGAGTGATCATTTGTATTTCACTTCATATCACTAACTTTAGCGATGTGTTGTATGTTCACATTCACATTCACATTTTAAAATACTAAACTGTATTTATTGTGACCATGCTATATATCAGATTTTAGGGTAATTTTGAGAGTGAAGCACCTGGTTGGAGTGTGTCACTTGCGACATGACTTTAAAAACCATAACTAGGCAATAACGTTAACATGGTGAGTTTCAGCCAGAGTTTTGCAGAAATTCCCTTATTGCAAAGATGGGTCAGACATAACTGTGAGTTTCCTATGAACACTTGACACAGTCTAAACTGGTCCTTACTATGATTCTTTATAACTGTGATCTGTTTGTTTTCACAAATAGATTTATGTTTACTTGTGGATTTATATTTCTAAAGACGGTCTCTTTCACTAAGCTGTAAGCTCAAGAGGGTAGGGATCAGTAGTATTTGTTCACCATGCCATACGCAGCCCAGTATTTAATAAATATTGGCTAAATGTTGAATTAAAGAATCAATGTATGTGTTCATGGTATAGTTCTTGCTGATAAACTTTTGCATATGTTTGACATACTGCATACTGATGGTGAACATTTTAAAACATATCTTTAGGTTTTGATAACTATAACTATAACCATAACTATAACTTTGTATATATAACTCTTCCTATATATTATAATTTATTGGGGAGAATTAAACCTCAATCCAGAGTTTGAAAAGCTTTCATTTTAAGACTGAAGACTTTAAAAAGGACGTCATTAAGAATGACAGACTCAGCCTTGAGAAATGATAGGCAATGGGTACAAGTCTGTTTAAAGGCTTGGTACCAATAAAAAGGATGATTTTGAGACTGTTCATTCCAGCACTGAGTCAACCCCTGGACACCACACAAGATGATTCAGATTAATATACCCACATGGTGGCTTTGTCTTGCTTGCTGCTATCTCCCCAGAATAAATAAAGTGCTTAGTATAGAGGAGGTACTTATTAAATGACTCTGGAATACAGTGCCCCATCAGTGTAGATTGTGAGCTAAACTAAATCCAATGAATAGACGCTTCTTGTGTTTAATGCAAGAATTTAACAGGTAGTTTTGATGATGCTTTTGACAACATTAGGTTATCTCTGGATTCAAACATAATATTCCCCATAAGTAATTTAGAGAAGGTACATTAAATCTGGAACAGCTTATTATTAGTTTTCCAAAGGTTTAATAAAAAGTTAAATGAAAGTTATCTGCACTAATAGCTTCTAGTTACTCAGTTTGGAAACAAAACAGTGACGTTTCTTCTTGCAATAGGTATTAGCTGCCAATAGAAAGAAAAAAAAATATTTAAAAAGGGTGTTCATTGTACATAGAGAAGAATTCACAGCATGATATTAGTTTTAGAACTAAGCTGGTTTTAGACAAAGTGTTTTCTTTAGAAAGGTCAGTCATATACTATAATTTCCTTTGAAGGGACATAGGTAATTTTGAAAAACCTTTTGAAGGATGGAAGTCAAAGTGGTCTGACTAAAATGTGAGTATTTTATTAAAGTGATATTTACAGCCGACAACTCTGACTCATGCTCCTTTCACACTTTACCCATCTCATCTCTCACCCCCAAGTTTAGGACGGCTTTCATTTTTTACTCTGCTTATCCTCAGAATGTTGGAAATTTTATAGGTGTGTATTACTTTGCCAAACATTTTTTATGTGAACTTGTATTTAAAGTCTGAGTATAACACCTGTTTCCCATAATTATAAATTAATGACATTAAACATAATGTTTATACTACTGCTAAGAGTACTGCTAGATATTTAAAAATTATTTTTGATTACATAAGACTTAAATATATTCCTGTTTAAAAAAATACAGCTGTCACTAAGACTCAAGTTTCATTTGTTCACCACCTCCAGCTCTAATCCCTTTCTCAGAGGTAATAATAGTTATCAGTGTGGTAGGTATTCCTCTGTTTCTTAGGTTCTTTTATAATACATATTTATAATATATATATAATATATATATACCTGTAGATATATTTTATATACCTTATTATATTATATACTTTATTATATACCCTTACGTAATACAATTTCCATTTTTAAGTTTCAGTGCCTTGGACAATTTTTCCATATTAGTACTTACAGATGAAATTTAATTGAAGATTTCTTCTACAATTTGTACTGAGACATCTATTTTTGTCTGATCTTCCCCCATGAATTTCTAAGGTATATCTAATCAAATAAGATTAGTACTATCAGGAAAGCTACAAATGGGCCCTTAAGTTAGTTTTGCTGCATAAATATTAGAGGTGGCAAACCAGAAGTTATCACTGTAATGCTTCTAGCTACCTAGCATTACACACTGAAAAGCTACCTTCTTCTTTACCTTATTTCCATGGCATATTTAGAAAATTTCCTAGAAGATAGATTGAAACAGAAAAAAAATTGAACCTTAATCCTTTAGAATTCACTCTCTTTTTTTGTATTCATTCATTTATACCTTCATTTAACATTAATCTAATGCTATGTATGGAAGCATTTTTCTAACAGCTAAGAATGAGAATGTAAATACCTGACCCCTAGCCAAAGGAAGTCATGGTTTACTACATGCAAGCACCTAACTAACAAATAAATTCAACACAGTGTTTAAAAGCTTCACAAGACCGATGAACAAGACCATAGCTGCACTGTGGATAGAGGGATGTTTCAGACAATTAACCATTATTTATTAACCACCTATATGTGCTAAACACCATGCTAGGTGATGGTGTCGCATGGACCTTTCATCTTTTGTAACCGTAAAATATTTACCTAAATCTCTCTTTTTAAAAAAATATTTATTTCTTTTTGAGAGGGAGAGTACAAGCAGGGGAGGTGCGGATAGAGAGGAAGACAGGATCTGAAGCAGGCTCTCTGCTGACAGCAGAGGGCCCGATGAGGGGCTTGAACCTGAGAACTGTGAGGTCGTGACCTGAGCTGAAGTCGGAGGCTTAACTGACTGAACCACCCAGGCAACCCTACCTAAATCTCTTTTAATCCTAAAGCCTTTTTCTGGTTAAGTGGTTAAGAGCAGAGGTTCTTATGCCTGGCTGTCTAGGTTCAAATCATTCTTCTGTTCTTTCCTAATTGAGTGATCTTGAATTTAACCTCTCAGTTTCATTCTCTATAAAATGTGGATATTTATAGTATCTAACCCATATGATTGTGCTGAGAATTAATACACATGAAGCACTTAGAAAAATGTCTGACATGGAGTCATTAGTCTGTATGTATTAATTACTATGATGTCACCTTTAGTGGCTTCAATTTATTAAATCTCATCAGGCATTTTCTCTTTGCCTTCAGTTCTAGATGTCTAACCTTTTTTCTTAGAGTGGATTTCATGGAGTGCCATGAAGATTGGCCACTGTACTCACTCACTCACAACTTAAAGATAGATTTCATTTAGGTATCTCTAGGAATGAGGGGAAACAGTTATAATCTGAAAATAGCTTCAATCCAGTTACACCTTAAAAAAATTTTTTTTCCAACGTTTATTTATTTTTGGGACAGAGAGAGACAGAGCATGAACAGGGGAGGGGCAGAGAGAGAGGGAGACACAGAATCGGAAACAGGCTCCAGGCTCTGAGCCATCAGCCCAAAGCCTGATGCGGGGCTCGAACTCACGGACCGCGAGATCGTGACCCGACTGAAGTCGGACGCTTAACCGACTGCGCCACCCAGGCGTCCCTAGTTACACCTTAATAAGCACCAGATTTAGTTCTGAAACAGACACTCAAATACAATTTCTTTCATAGAAAGAAAATAAATAAAGTGAAGGAGACTTCAGAACAAAACGCACACACAAACATACACATTTCTGATCCAAGTCTTGTTTGAATAAGTTCTTTAAGAAACTTCACGGTACAGATATTATAAATGCAATATATAAGGTTTTTAAAAAACCTTACTGATTGCTTATCTAAAATTTACCTAGCTGGGAACCATGTGTCTTATTTGGCAACTGGGGATGGTGGGGGGAACACATCTCATATGTGCCTGGGAATGCTTCCACATGTTATTATGTGTCTTTGTCCTGCTTCTCTCTCACCCTGCCCTCTTCAACTCTTTAGAACTCTCTCTCTAAAAGCATTATGTGCAATCATTCTTTTGAACATTTAAATTTGCTGAAGAAAATAGCATAACCACACCCACAATCCAGTATTATCAGACTTATCCTTTCTTGCTGGCCCCTACACTACTACCTCCCAACCCAAACTCATTTCTTTCTGTCCTCTGCTTCCTTTTGGAAGTTTTATTTTTATGACTGCTTTTCTTCCTTAAGCAATATGGCTTCTCATATGTTAAGATCGGTTGCTGGAGTACAGGGACAGAAAATAAATATGAAAAAAGAAAACCTCGTGAGCCCAGAAATAAGATATCCATTATTTCAGCCATTCTATTGCTGCTGTCCTTATCCTCATTCATTTGTCCTTCCTTCCGTTGTTCCTGACTGATCATATGCAAAGCCTGGATCAATCTAGATATTCCCTTTCTTTCCCCTGAAATCTGAATACCATAGCAGGAACCTTTATAATGTGCAGATTGGTGCCACTATAAATTGATAGCTTCCAGCCAAAAACGCATATTCAAGGCTGTCAGAAATATTCTTATTTCTTTCTAACTAGCTTTCTCTCCCATTGTCCACGTTGGCTATTTCAAAACAATTCTATTTGTTTCAAAACTTTGTAACTCCAGGTTTCACCCTTCGTTCTAAGTAATTAACTTCATCCTCAACCTGCAGAGAAAACAGAAACCATCACACCAGATCTTCCTCACCTTCCTTAAACTCCATATACAATTTGTCTGAATCAATTCTTCCCCAATGTTTGTGTTTACATTGGAAGAGGTACTTTCTGTTTCCTAAAGTTTTTAATGCTAAGCCTGTCTCTTTCCTCAAGGATTGTGTTTTATCCGTTTTCAACTCTTTTATCTAATTTACAATGGTTGAAGAGGATTGAAACACTTCATGGCCTTTTGTATCTTAAACAAGGAGGCAAACATTCACCCCACTATCTCCGTCCCTACAACACTACTTCCTTTGTCCTCTTCAAAATCAAGCATTTGGGGAAAAAGAGATCTAGAATTGCCATTTGTAAGTCTTTATTTAACCATTAGCCATCATGGGGCGTCAGGGTGGCTCAGTCAGTTAAGCGTCTGACCTTTGATTTCCGCTCATGTCATGATCTCACGGTCCATGAGTTCAAGACCTATGTTGGGCTCTGTGCTGACATCTCAGAGCCTGGACCCTACTTTGGATTCTGTGTCTCCTTCTTTCTCTGCCCCTCTCTGACCCATACTCTGTCTCTTATTCTCTATCTCAAAAGTAAATAAACATTAAAAAAATTAAAAATAAACAAGCAAACAGACAAAAAAACCATTAGCCATCCTGCATGTTAAAATCTGCTTTAAAATAAAACTGTTTTCACAAAGATTCTCATTGCTATCTTTGTTGCTAAATCTAATGAAAGCCTTTTAATCTTTATTTTACTTGATCTTTCTTTAGCATATTTTCCCCTTGAATTTCTTTTTTTGTTGTTGTTTATTTATTTTGAGAGACAGACAGAGAGAGACAGAGAGAGAGAAAGGGAGGGGCAGACAGAGGTACAAAGAGAGTCCTAAGCAGGCTCTGCACTGTCAGCACAGAGTCCAACGTGGGGCTCAAACCTATGAACCGTGAGATCACGACCTGAGCTGAAGCCAAGAGCCGATCCTTAACCAGCTGAGCCACCCAGGTGCCCCTCCCTTGAATTTCTGTGATACCACACCTTCCATCTCATTCTTTCTCCCTCCATTATGCCTTTGATTCCAACATCCATAGCTCCAAACAACCTGTATTCATTTCTTATGGCCACTCTAGCAAATTACCACAAACAACAGAAATTTCCTCTCTTACATTCTAGAAGCCAGAAGTCTGAAATTAAGGTGTTGGCAGAACCACTACCTCCAGAGGCCCTGGGGGAGATTTTGTTCTTTGTTTCTTTCATCTTCTGGTGACTGTTGGCATTTCTTAACATGATAGTTAGTTTTCTGTGTCAACTTAGAATATAGTTTCCAGAGATTTAACCAAACACTAATCTAGATGCTGCTGTTAACCTAATCATAGGTTAACATCTATGATCAATCGCTTGTAAGTTAAAGGGAATTATTATGCAGGTATAGTATTATTGTTAATTAGAAAAATAGATTGTCACAATAAATGGACCTGGGAAGAAGGATGCTGAATTCCCAGGTGACACTGGTTTTTCTGGAGTTCACAGATACCTCGCTATCTTCCGATCCCCTCTCTGCTCTGAGGCTGTTCTCCAGCCTAGCTCATTAGTGTGCTCTTCATCTGCAGAGGGTGAGGACAAGCAAGGTCTGACCACTGAAATCACAAAACACTGCTTAAAGAAATCATAGGATGGTCAAATGAATGGAGAGGTGTGCCATGTTCACGAATAACATACGTGCTAATACAATCCCAATAAAAATTCTAGTAGTTTTTGTGTAAATTAAAAAATTGGTTGTAAAATTTCCCCAAAACAGCAATGGATACAAACAAACCAATACACTCTTGAGGGAGTAAAATAAAGTTGGGGAACTACCAATAATTGAAGAGACAGCTGATAAGCAATATAGTATAAGGTCAAGAATGGACAAAGAGAGCAATAGAATAGGAAAGAGGATCCAGTTGTAGACTCACATCTATCAAGTCATTTGACTTAAAATAAAAGCATCAATACATTTAGTGGAGAAAAGGGTGACCTTTTCTGTAATTAAAGGTAGATCAATTGACTATATCGGTAGAAAATTAACCTCTACTTCATATACTACACTTAAGAATTAATTTGAGATGGATTGTGCACCTAAATGTGAAAGGTAAAACTTCCATTCATCAAAAAATCTCCATTAAAGGGGAACATTATGTCACAGAATGGAAGGAAATATTTGCATCATGTATGTCTGACAAGTGTCCAAAATATACAAAGAACTCCCTCAAATCAATAAGACAATTTAAATTTTTAAAATTACAAGTATCTTTTTTTTTTTTCAACGTTTTTATTTTTGGGACAGAGAGAGACAGAGCATGAACGGGGAGGGGCAGAGAGAGAGGGAGACACAGAATCGGAAACAGGCTCCAGGCTCTGAGCCATCAGCCCAGAGCCCGACGCGGGGCTCGAACTCACAGACCGCGAGATCGTGACCTGGCTGAAGTTGGACGCTTAACCGACTGCGCCACCCAGGCGCCCCTAAAATTACAAGTATCTTAAACAGTCATTTGGCAAAGGAGAATATCCAAATAATCAATAATTATATTAAAAGGTGATCTACATCATCACTCATCATGGAAATGCAAATTAAAATAACAATGTGATATTGTGATATTCTTCTTTTCACCAAATATCTGAAATTAAAAATACCAACCATACCAACTGTTGATGAAGGTAACAAACAACTGGAATTCTCATATTTTACTGGTGAGAATATAGAATGATGTAACTCCTTTGAAATATTAGCTGTTTTTGCTAAATCTAAACATAAATTTCTCCTATGACCCAGAAATTCAAACCCTGGGTATAGACTTAAGATAAGAAGTCAATACTTTTATACATATTATATATTTTTTAAAATTTTGTATTATGTATATATTATACATATACACACACAGAGAGAATAAGGACAAAAACATTCAAGCAACTGTATTCATAATACCTAAAGATTGTCCATCAATAGAAGAATGGATAAATAAATTGTGATGAGTTAGTAAATGGAATTCTACCCAGCAGTAAAAATGAATGAACTAATGGTAATATAATATAAATTTATCAAGCTTTTCATTTAAGAATACACATGTTTTGTCAGCACCACTCTGTAAAGAATTCCATTGTTTTATCTAAGTTATTAAGTTATTACTCAATTAAAATATAAATACAAATATAAAAAATACTCAAGTTAATCTTAAGCAAAATTAAATTCAGGATCCCAAACTGTATTATAGTATAGTTCTTTGTATGTAGGGGAAAATGCTAGAAAGTTAAAAGAGGTTTTTGCTGCATCAAAAAAATGTCTTTTCCTCTGAAGTGTGTATTTTGAGAGTGGTGTTTGTAAAATAACGCATTTGATTTAATTGACTATTAAGAAGCATTATTTGCCAATAAGAATTCAGGCAAGATGCTTCTTGGTCTTGTTTCATTTTATTTTATTATTTATTTATTTATTTAATTTTTTTAACGTTTATTTATTTTTTTTCAATATATGAAGTTTATTGTCAAATTGGTTTCCATACAACACCCAGTGCTCATCCCAAAAGGTGCCCTCCTCAATACCGATCACCCACCCTCCTCTCCCTCCCACCGCCCATCAACCCTCAGTTTGTTCTCAGTTTTTAAGAGCCTCTTATGCTTTGGCTGTCTTCCACTCTAACTCTTTTTTTTTTTCCTTCCCCTCCCCCATGGGTTTCTGTTAAGTTTCTCAGGATCCACATAATAGTGAAACCATATGGTATCTGTCTTTCTCTGCATGGCTTATTTCACTTAGCATCACACTCTCCAGTTCCATCCACGTTGCTACAAAGGGCCATATTTCATTCTTTCTCATTGCCATGTAGTACTCCATTGTGCATATAAACCACAATTTCTTTATCCATTCATCTGTTGATGGACATTTAGGCTCTTTCCATAATTTGGCTATTGTTGAGAGTGCTGCTATAAACATAGGGGTACAAGAGCCCCTATGCAACAGTACTCCTGTATCCCTTGGGTAAATTCCTAGCAGTGCTATTGCTGGGTCATAGGGTAGGTCTATTTTTAATTTTCTGAGGAACCTCCACACTGTTTTCCAGAGTGGCTGCACCAATTTGCATTCCCACCAACAGTGCAAGAGGGTTCCTGTTTCTCCACATCCTCTCCAGCATCTATAGTCTCCTGATTTGTTCATTTTGGCCACTTTGACTGGCGTGAGGTGATATCTGAGTGTGGTTTTGATTTGTATTTCCCTGATGAGGAGTGACGTTGAGCATCTTTTCATGTGCCTGTTGGCCATCCGGATGTCTTCTTTAGAGAAGTGTCTATTCATGTTTTCTGCCCATTTCTTCACTGGGTTATTTGTTTTTCGGGTGTGGACTTTGGTGAGCTCTTCATAGATTTTGGATACTAGCCCTTTATCTGATATGTCATTTGCAAATATCTTTTCCCATTTCCTTGGTTGCCTTTTAGTTTTGTTGGTTGTTTCCTTTGCTGTGCAGAAGCTTTTTATCATCATAAGGTCCCAGTAGTTCATTTTTGCTTTTAATTCCCTTGCCTTTGGGGATGTGTCACGTAAGAAATTGCTACGGCTGAGGTCAGAGACATCTTTTCTGCTTTCTCCTCTAGGGTGTTGATGGTTTCCTGTCTCACATTCAGGTCCTTTATCCATTTTCAGTTTATTTTTGTGAATGGTGTCAGAAAGTGGTCTAGTTTCAACCTTCTGCATGTTGCTGTCCAGTTCTCCCAGCACCATTTGTTAAAGAGACTGTCTTTTTTCCATTGGATATTCTTTCCTGCTTTGTCAAAGATTAGTTGGCCATATGTTTGTGGGTCTAGTTCTGGGGTTTCTATTCTATTCCATTGGTCTATGTGTCTGTTTTTGTGCCAATACCATGCTGTCTTGATGATGACAGCATTGTAGTAGAGGCTAAAGTCTGGGATTGTGATGCCTCCTGCTTTGGTCTTCTTCTTCAAAATTACTTTGGCTATTCGGGACCTTTTGTGGTTCCATATGAATTTTAGGATTGCTTGTTCTAGTTTCGAGAAGAATGATGGTGCAATTTTGATTGGGATTGCATTGAATGTGTAGATAGCTTTGGGTAGTATTGACATTTTGACAATATTTATTCTTCCAATCCATGAGCACGGAATGTTTTCCCATTTCTTTATATCTTCTTCAATTTCCTTCATAAGCTTTCTATAGTTTTCAGCATACAGGTATTTTACATCTTTGGTTAGATTTATTCCAGGGTATTTTATGTTTCTTGGTGCAATTGTGAATGGGATCAGTTTCTTTATTTGTCTTTCTGTTGCTTCATTATTAGTTATTCTTATTATTGCAATAAGAATGCAACTGATTTCTGTACATTGATTTTGTATCCTGCAACTTTGCTAAATTCATGTATCAGTTCTAGAAGACTTCTGGTGGAGTCTATCAGATTTTCCATGTATAATATCATGCCATCTGCAAAAAGTGAAAGCTTAACTTCATCTTTGCCAATTTTGATGCCTTTGATTTCCTTTTGTTGTCTGATTGCTGATGCTAGCACTTCCAACACTATGTTAAACAACAGGGGTGAGAGTGGACATCCCTGTCGTGTTCCTGATCTCAGGGAAAAAGCTCTCAGTTTTTCTCCATTGAGGATGATGTTAGCTGTGAGATTTTCATAAATGGCTTTTATGATCTTTAAGTATGTTCTTTCTATCCCGACTTTCTCGAGGGTTTTTATTAAGAAAGGTTGCTGAATTTTGTCAAAGGGCTTTTGTGCATCGGTTGACAAGATCATATGGTTCTTATCTTTTCCTTTATTAATGTGATGTATCACATTGATTGATTTGCGAATGTTGAACCAGCCCTGCATCCCAGGAACGAATCCCACTTGATCATGGTGAATAATTCTTTTTATATGCTGTTGAGTTCGATTTGCTAGTATCTTATTGAGAATTTTTGCATCCATATTCATCAGGGATATTGGCCTGTACTTCTCTTTTTTTACTGGGTCTCTGTCTGGTTTAGGAATCAAAGTAATACTGGCTTCATAGAATGAGTCTGGAAGTTTTCCTTCCCTTTCTATTTTTTGGAACAGCTTGAGAAGGATAGGTATTATCTCTGCTTTAAATGTCTGGTAGAACTCCCCTGGGAAGCCATCTGGTCCTGGACTCTTATTTGTTGGGAGATTTTTGATAACCGATTCAATTTCTTCGCTGGTTATGGGTCTGTTCAAGCTTTCTATTTCCTCCTGATTGAGTTTTGGAAGCGTGTGGGTGTTTAGGAATTTGTCCATTTCTTCCAAGTTGTCCAGTTTGTTGGCATATAATTTTTCATAGTATTCCCTGATAATTGTTTGTATCTCTGAGGGATTGGTTGTAATAATTCCATTTTCATTCATGATTTTATCTATTTGGGTCATCTCCCTTTTCTTTTTGAGAAGCCTGGCTAGAGGTTTATCAATTTTGTTTATTTTTTCAAAAAACCAACTCTTGGTTTCGTTGATCTGCTCTACAGTTTTTTTAGACTCTATATTGTTTATTTCTGCTCTGATCTTTATTATTTCTCTTCTTCTGCTGGATTTAGGCTGCCTTTGCTGTTCTGCTTCTATTTCCTTTAGGTGTGCTGTTAGATTTTGTATTTGGGATTTTTCTTGTTTCTTGAGATAGGCCTGGATTGCAATGTAGTTTCCTCTCAGGACTGCCTTCACTGCATCCCAAAGCGTTTGGATTGTTGTATTGTAATTTTCATTTGTTTCCATATATTTTTTGATTTCTTCTTTAATTGCCTGGTTGACCCATTCATTTTTTAGTAGGGTGTTATTTAACCTCCATGATTTTGGAGGTTTTCCAGACTTTTTCCTGTGGTTTATTTCAATCTTCATAGCATTGTGGTCTGAAAGTATGCATGGTATGATTTCAATTCTTGTATACTTATGAAGGGCTGTTTTGTGACCCAGTATGTGATCTATATTGGAGAATGTTCCATGTGCACTCGAGAAGAAAGTATATTCTGTTGCTTTGGGATGCAGAGTTCTAAATAGATCTGTCAAGTCCATCTGATCCAATGTCTCATTCAGGGCCCTTGTTTCTTTAATTGACCATGTCTAGATGATCTATTCATTTCTGTAAGTGGAATGTTAAAGTCCCCTGCAATTACCACATTCTTATCAATAAGGTTGCTTATGTTTGTGAGTAATTGTTTTATATATTTGGGGGCTCCTGTATTTGGCGCATAGACATTTATAATTGTTAGCTCTTCCTGATGGATAGACCCTGTGATTATTATATAATGCCCTTCTTCATCTCTTGTTACAGCCTTTAATTTAAATCTAGTTTGTCTGATATAAGTATGGCTACTCCAGCTTTCTTTTGACTTCCAGTGGCATGATAAATAGTTCTCAATCCCCTCACTCTCAATCTGAAGGTGTCCTCAGGTCTAAAATGAGTCTCTTGTAGACAGCAAATAGATGGGTCTTGTTTTTTTATCCATTCTGATACCCTATGTCTTTTGGTTGGTGCATTTAGTCCATTTACATTCAGTGTTATTATGGAAAGATATGGGTTTAGAGTCATTGTGATGTCCATAGGTTTCACGCTTGTAGCAATGTCTCTGGTACTTTGTCTCACAGGATCCCCCTTAGGATCTCTTGTAGGGCTGGTTTAGTGGTGACAAATTCCTTCAGTTTTTGTTTGTTTGGGAAGACCTTTATCTCTCCTTCTATTCTAAATGACAGACTTGCTGGATAAAGGATTCTCGGCTGCATACTTTTTCTGTTCATCACATGGAAGATCTCCTGCCATTCCTTTCTGGCCTGCCAAGTTTCAGTAGAGAGATCGGTCACGAGTCTTATAGGTCTCCCTTTATATGTTAGAGCACGTTTATCTCTAGCTGCTTTTGAGAATTTTCTCTTTATCCTTGTGTTTTGCCAGTTTCACTATGATATGTCGTGCAGAAGATCGATTCAAGTACCGTCTGAAGGGAGTTCTCTGTGCCTCTTGGATTTCAGTGCCTTTTTCCTTCCCCAGATCTGGGAAGTTCTCAGCTATTATTTTTTCAAGTACACCTTCAGCACCTTTCCCTCTCTCTTCCTCCTCCTGAATACCAATTATGCGTATATTATTTCTCTTAGTGCATCACTTAGTTCTCTAATTTTTCCCCTCATACTCCTGGATTTTTTTCTTTTTCTCAGCTTCTTCTTTTTCCATAATTTTATCTTCTAGTTCACCTATTCTCTCCTCTGTCTCTTCAATCTGAGCCGTAGTTGTCTCCATTTTATTTTGCAATTCATTGATAGCATTTTTTAATCTCCTCCTGGCTGTTCCTTAGTTCCTTGATCTCTGTAGCAATAGATTCTCTGCTGTCCTTTATACTGTTTTCAAGCCCAGTGATTAATTTTATGACTATTATTCTAAATTCACTTTCTGTTATATTGTTTAAATCATTTTTGATCAGTTCGTTAGCTGTTGTTATTTCCTGGACGTTTTTATGAGGGGAATTCTTCCGTTTGGTCATTTTGGATAGTCCCTGGAGTGGTGCGGAACTGCGGGGCACTTCCCCTGTGCTGTCTTGAATAACTTGCATTGGTAGGTGGGGCCGCAGTCAGACCTGATGTCTGCCCCCAGCCCACCTCTGGGGCCACACTCAGACTGGTGTGTGCCTTCTCTTCCCCTCTCCTAAGGGCGGGATTCACTGTGGGGTGGCGTGGCCCATCTGGGCTACTTGCACACTGCTAGGCTGTGGTGCTGGGGATCTGGCATATTAGCTGGGGTGGATCTGCAAGGTGCACAGGGGTGGGAGGGCAGGCTCAGCTTGCTTTTCCTTCAGAGATCCGCTTCAGGAGGGGCCCTGCAGCAGCGGGAGGGAGTCAGACCCGCCGCCAGAGGGATGGATCCTCAGAAGGACAGTGTTCGGTGTTTGCACGGTGCAAGCAAGTTCCCTGGCAGGAACCGGTTCCCTTTGGGGTTTTGGCTGGGGGATGGGTGGGGGAGATGGCGCTGGTGAGAACCTTTGTTCCCCGCCAAGCTGAGCTCTGTCATCTTGGGGCTCAACAACTCTCCCTCCTGTTGTCCTCCAGCCCTCCCATTCTCCGAGCAGAGCTGTTAGCTTATAACCTTCCAGATGTCAAGTCCCGCTTCCTGTCAGAACACACTCAGTCTGGCCCCTCCGCTTTTGCAACCCAGACTCGGGGCCTCTACTTGGCCAGGGGGGCCGCCCCTCCACCCTGGCTCCCTCCCGCCAGTCCGTGGAGCGCGCACCGCCTCGCCGCCCTTCCTACCCTCTTCCGTGGGCCTCTTGTCTGGGCTTGGCTCCAGAGACTCCGTTCTGCTAGTCTTCTGGCGGTTTTCTGGGTTATTTAAGCAGGTGTAGGCGGAATCTAAGTGATCAGCAGGATGCGCGGTGAGCCCAGCGTCCTCCTACGTCGCCATCTTCCCAGGATCCCCCTTTGTTTCATTTTAGAAGTTGATGGAAGAGTGATCTCCATGTAAAGTAATGAGCATTGTAAGAAGTCACCTATTCTGATGA
The DNA here is from genome assembly GCF_018350155.1 of Leopardus geoffroyi. Taxonomy (NCBI): domain Eukaryota; kingdom Metazoa; phylum Chordata; class Mammalia; order Carnivora; family Felidae; genus Leopardus; species Leopardus geoffroyi. The sequence continues at coordinate 84,649,761 of NC_059328.1, read as the reverse complement.
GATTTAAATGTAGCCATTAAGAAGCACACATTTGGATGCATGTGTAACTCACCTTAGGGAAAGGCAAGTATATATCTTTTTGAAGAGGAGGCCAATTAAGATTCATACTTTTGGGGGAGGGAAGAATTTGTAAGTAGTTACGAAATGGACAATTTTTAAATTTGGATTTGGAATCAGAAGCTCCGAATCTAATTCATAGTAGGTGTGTGGTTTTCAGGAAGGTACTTCGTCATGAATTTCTTACACAATTAAAAATCTTGTGAAGATAAAAGTGAGAAAAACTAAGATAAAGATATTTTTAAACTGCAAAGCACTGTGTAGATATTAAATTATTATAGCAGTGATTATTTTTAATGATGGTTTATTGTAGAGACTTCACCTTACCACACATCAGCTGTTTTATGCTTACTCCTACATGCACCATGTTCCTAGAGCCTTTACAATGACAAGTCTCCTTCTTTGGGAAGTGCTCTCCCTCCTCTTCCAATGTGATTTCAGGGAGAGTTGGCATGTTCTTACCTTCCCTTACCTCAGTAACAACAGGTGATTGACCCTATCTTTGGAAAGGACCCAAATCTGGACAAACAGAATCTTCCCTAAGAATTTGTAAACTGGATTGAGAAAAAGACTTAGTCCTTTGACAGTAGAAAATATACAAATGTAAAGTCTAACAACCATATTTCCTATCTAGAAGTATCCACTCTGTGGTGATAGAATAAATCTGGCCAGGGGCGCCTGGGTGGCTCAGTTGGTTAAGCATCTGACTTTGGCTCAGATCATGATCTCATGGCTTGGCTTGTGGGTGTGGGCCCCACATTGGGCTCTGTGCTGACAGCTTAGAGCCTGGAGCCTGCTTCAGATTCTCTCTCTCTCTCTCTCTCTCTCTCTCTCTCTCTCTGCTCCTCCCCTGCTTGCACTTGTGTGTGTGTGTCTCTCTCAAAATTAATAAACATAAAAAAATTAAAAAGAATAAATCTGGCCAACAAAGAGAGACAGAGACCACAGACGAGCAAGTGACAGAAGGAAAGACAACAAGAAGGTGAGAGAGTTTGAGGCAGCAGAAACAATTTCCACTGGCAAAGTGTATGTGACATGTCCATTCCTGAATGCATCATCTAGGTTGGGAGATGGAAGTGACTTTTTGTTCAAGCCTCAATTCCATGTCTTCTGTTGGGCTAGGGCTGGGGCAGCCCCATTCACTCCTAGATAAGAAAGAAGTAAATATGGTTAACCAAAGGCAGAAAAAAACCCAGATGCCATCTATTGTGGATTTAGTGCTGGGAAAGACATTTAACTACTTTTGTCTCAATTGGCCCATGCAAAAGGGGACAATAATAGTACCTTCTCTCAACAATGATAGTGTCTATTTGCAAGTGAGCCAGATCAAAGAGTGGCTCCTATTTCTCCCATCCACTTTTAGAGGATTTTAATGATGATTAGAATGAATGAAGCAGCAATACAATAGTGCCTGCATTTCATGCCTATAGATGCGTGGGATGCTGGAACCCATGAGGGGGCATCTATCACATCCTTCTGATTTCAGGCAGGGTTATACTTGTTCAGTTCTAAAGGGAAGAAAAAGTGTAGATGTTAATAATTTTTCTGGAATAATATTCTATTATAACCTTTGGTAATATATTACCACCTCGATTTCCTCCTCAGGAATCTCAGAAATTCCTTAAAGTCAACTAAGTCTTTCATGTCATTACTTTCATGAAATAACATGAAAGCTCAAATCCCATTGGTATCTTTATTCTATATTAACACTTATTTTAAGGAGCAAAGGAGCTGGTCTTCACTCTATTTCAAATGCCATATATACCTCTGAAAAGGCATTAAGTCGTAAAACGCTTCCATCAATATTTTTTCTTCATTTACCAAGCTCCTGTTCTGCTAAACTTTCTTTATATGTTTCACTTTCTAACTCTTTAAATATTTTCTTTGAACCCTTCAGGAATTCTGAACAATCCCCTTCAGGTCAGAGGGAACATAAGCCCTACAGATTTTCCTACTGACAACTAAAAAACCCAAAAATGCTTTCAGAAGAGGAAGAGGCACACAGAGCCTGGAGATGAGGTTATTCCAGGATTCTGAGGGAGTCCCAACACTTTCCAGACCATCTGGTCAAAATCTAATTGCTAATGGAATGAACAGATTTTTTTCATCCACAAATATAGCCTACATGGGAATTAAGCCAGGATTTTTGAGAATGCCTGGCACAAAGGAGCTGTTGTCAAAGAAAGCTAAAGAGGATAGTGATAATGTCAGTGTATTAAATTGCATAAGATAATGTATTTTTGTTTGCTAATGGGGGAAAGAGGTGGGCCTGCCTATGTGAAACATTTTCAAATCTATTCCCTCCCCGCTATAATTCAGCTGCACTAATTAGAATCAGTTTAATTTCTTTAACCCCTTTTCAAAAATGAATACCAGCCAAAACTCTGATATTTTTTCTTGCTGACAAAATGATACTGTAGCTTTAATTGTGCATGGAACTGAAAAGGTTGTCATGGAGATGGGAATCTGTGATGGAGCTGCTCCACTTCTCTGGCCTTGTTCTGAGCCTGAAGTGGAAGGTTCTATTGTCAAAAGAGCAGAATTTTAACTTCTGCCAATAAAACCTGTGTTTACATTTTTTACTATAATTTTGTTCACGTTGGTATCTCTTCTTTCACAAACACAGTAAGAGTGCTCAAAATGACAATAATGAGAATGTTTTAGAATATTCTGTTTGTGATAGCTGAAGAGCCCAGAAAAGGTCCAACAGGCTCTGATGTTCAGTACCGTTTCTTGCCATAGTTTGGAAACGTTTGCCACCTAGTGGCGGCAGCTGAGAAATGCTGAATGATACAGTAAACATTTTAATGCTTCTGATACTAGGCAGGAGAAAGAAAAGAGAATAACTGTCTCCATAAATTGATTCTCCAAATAAATAATCATTTAACAGATTTACGGCCACTATTTACACCTTGTGCCTCTCTCCATGCTGTTGCCTAGAATATGTTTAAGCCTCAGCTCAAATGTCAATTATTCGCTGCAGCCTTTGCCAATTGCTTCCTTCCCGTTCCTCCTCAATCAAAATTAATAGCTCCTTCTATTGCTCTCCCATTAGTATTTTGTTCTTACTGATTACATTACATTATATCTAGGGGTGTGTGTATGTCTGTCTTCTTCCAGATTAAGTAGTTCTTTGAGAGGAAAATGCTTCACTACTTTGTGATTTCTCTGTAGGTATTAGGAGGGATGTAGTAGGTTCTCAGTAAGTATTTGCTGAATTGTCTGCCTTCTACCTTTCAGCCTCCTCTTGAACCATATTCCTCCTTACTCTCTTTATTCCATTGACCTTCTTTTAGCTCCTCCTTAGCACTGTGGTGTCTCCCACTACATGACCTTGGCACATGTGGTTTCTTCTACCTGGAATAATGTTCTTACCTCCTTTTCCCATCTGCTTGAAAGCTACTCATCATTTAGATCTCAGTTCACAAATCTCTTCTGGGAGGAAGCTTTCCCTGAGTCCCTGATCAAGTGATTCTCTTTATGATACACTCTCACTGTATCATACATATCTTATGTATTATATGTATGTATGTATCATACATATGTACCATATGTAAGAATATGTATACTCATATTCTTAGTGCTTTTCATAGTTGTGATCTTATATTATCTAGGCAACAATTTAACTCATGTCTGCTTCCCCCAGTAGTATGGAAGCCTTTTAAAGGTTATAACCACACTTGCTTTGGTTCACTGTGGCATCTCTATTTTTTCAGGGAAAAAATATCTGGATTAGTTATTAATTATAACTATATTAAATATTTGCTCATTACTACATTTTAATATTTATTTATTTTCCTTGAGATATAATTGAAATACAGCATTGTGTAAGTTTAAGGTGATTTGATACATATACATCACAAGATGATTACTTCTGTAGCATTAGCTAACACCTCTATAGGGTCACATAATTTTCATTTATTTCTTGTTGTGGAAAACAGTGAATATCTAGTTTCTCATCAACTTAAAATTTTTTTTAATGTTTATTTCTGAGAGAGAGAGAGAGAGAGAGCAGGGAAGGGGCAGAGAGAGAGGGAGACACAGAATCCGAAGCAGGCTCCAGGCTCTGAGCTGTCAGCACAGAGTCCGACATGGGGCTCGAACTCACAAATTGCAAGATCATGACCTGAGCCAAAGTTGGGTACTTAATCCACTGAGCCACCCAGGTGTCCCTCTCATCAACTTTTAAGTTTATAATACATCATTGTTGTCTATAACCACTATACTGTGCATTAGATCTCCAGGACTTATTTATCTACTGGTTGCAAGTCTGTACCCTTAGAAAACATCTTCTCAATTCTGCCCTCCTACGCCCTTGCCCCAGCACCTGATAACCATAGTTCTACTTTTTTTTTTTTTTTTTTTACAGATTCAGTTTTTCAGATTGTACATAAAAGTGATATACAGTATTTGTCTTTGTCTGACTTATCTCACTTAGCATAATGCCCTCAAGGTCCATCTCATGATTACATTTTTTGAAATGTTTCACAAAAAGAATTCTAAAAGAAGAGTTATAAAGTCCACTTGACTTTAGAATTTTTAACCTTACTGAAAAAAGTGAACAATTTGACCAAATTTACTCAAAAGGAGCAATGTTCATCTGAATACCTAAGTTATTGCAGGATGAAAAAATATTTATGTGTCATCTTTCTATATCTATTTATCTATCTCTCCATCTTTATCTATCTATCATCTTCATAACATTCAGCTATGTTTCCTGATGGGTTTTTCACAGGCTCCCTTCAGCCAGTAAACATACAACCATGAGGTGTGGAGGGAGCATTATAGCAAAAAGAACACAGATATTGGAGTCAGGTCCAGTTTGGATTTCTTGGCCATTTCCAAGCTATGAGATCTTGGTGAGGTAGCTTCTAAGAATTTCAATTTACTCATATGTAAAATGGAATTAACAAAAACTATTTTATAGGACAGTTGCAGAGATTAGCATATCCTTATTTTTTATTTATTTTTTCTATTTTTTTTTAATGGTTATTTCCTTTTGAAGGAGAGAGAGAGAGACAGAGTGTGAGCAGGGAAGGGGCAGGGGCAAAGAGAGGGAGACACAGAATCTGAAGCAGACTCTAGGCTCTGAGCCGTCAGCACAGAGCCTGATGCGGGGCTTGAGCTCAGGCACCGTCAGATCATGACCTGAGCCGAAGTCCGACGCTTAACCGACTGAGCCACCCAGGTGCCCCAGCATATCCTTATTTTTTAATCACCCTTGTTAATCTTTGCTAACCAAGGTAAGTACATACTGTGTGCTAGGAAAGCAAAAGCAAATGAGGTATTGTCCTGGAACTCAAGTAGTTTCACGGCAGTTCAATCCATACATTAGTGATAATGCCAAGCGGTGTCAGTAATTACAGAGGGAGGGAACAATAAGAAGAACACGATGATTCAGGAGCACAGATAAGGCTGGCAGCATGTGTAAGCATGGGGGCGAGTCCCCTAGCGCTGGCAGAGGAGGGCTAGAATGGAGGATGAAGTTTTCTTTGACAGTAGAGGCATATTGGTTAATGCCCTCGCACACTGGCTGAGTTACTAGCTGTGTGATTTGGGGCATGCAGTTTAATCTGTGTACCTGTTTTGTCTTCTGCCATAATTACAGTAGTAGCAAAAATTTACAAGGCACTCACTGTGTGCCAGGCATCCTTCTAAATGCTTTACTTGTCTCTTCACTCTCTTAATGCTTACAACAGCCTTATTTTACAGAAGAGGAACTGAGGACAGAAATAAGTAACGAATATCTTGTCCGGTGTCACAGGAATAATAAAAATGGCAGAGCTGAGACTCAAATCCAGGCAATCCAATTCCAGAAGCCCATGCTTATCTTAACTGACTGTGTAAAGAACAATTAATAATAATTATATATGCAGCATTTAACATGTGGTCTGGCACAAAGGAAGCATTCGATAAATTGTAGCTTTTTCATCACTGTTAGCGAATTCTGATTAGTGAAAATATTCATTTAATTTGAAGAAATTTTTAAAAGTTAGTGAATTCTCAAGGAAATATTTAAAAAACTTGTTTCTCTAGTTTTTACCAATAGATGTAAGCAGATCACTAATCATGGGCAGTATTTTTGCCTTTCAAGAGCCCTCTTGTGGAAAAGTGTAATAATTCAGGGTGCCATTTTTATTTATGTAAAGATTATCATATACGTGGAAAGAAATACTAAATGTAAAGAAAATCCATTAATATTTTTTTAATTTGGCATCACATTTCATTTCACTGAATGCAGAAAATGTATTTCATTATTGATGACTCACATTATGAAATTAAGTAGGTAAAACATCGCCATACTGTAAAAAATTAAAAAGCAATTCCATAGAAAAATTGAAATCTATTTATTTAATAAGCCATAGCAGAGCAAACTTTCCATGACTTCACAAGTAGTTCCTATTAATCTTTCAAATTGTCAGAAAAATTCTAAGAACATTGCAGGTAAAAAAAAATCTACTTACTTAAAGAAAATAATTACCACATTGGCATTTAGTATGAAGTGATAATGTGCTTTCCTTTTGTGTCATTTATTCATTTTAAAATAAATTTGACTAAGAAATTAACCTTGAACAACGAATAACCCTGAATATGTTTAAATATGCTACAGTGTTTAAAAGGTTCTCAGAGCAATTAAAGGTATGAACTGATTAAATATTAGTATCTGGATGAATCATTTATTAGGTGACTCTACTTGATGACTCTATTTATTAGATAACTCTAATGCATACCTTTATTGGAGAAAATATTCCTTTGGCAGCAAGCATTTTTGTGTCTCTGATGTTCTCTGGTTTGTTATTGCACAAGTGTGTTTCACAGTGACTTTATCTCTGCTTTCTTTTACAAAAATCATGCTGTTATCTGCTCTCAAAGCAAGGAGACAGCTATACTTTCTAACTTATGCTTCTGAATCATAATGAGTGGTCTTGGCCCCATGCATCTTTCTTGGGTTTTTATACACTCTGAAAACAGAGATGATATGAAGCACTTAAGATCCTTTTTAAATAAAAATACACATAGCCAAAGTATCCTCTAAATACAAGCTTACTGTTTAAGTAATCACTAAACCTCAACCATTTAACTTATTAGGAAGAGCTCAGTGTTAATTTCTGACTGAATTTTCTCCCAACAAAGACATTTATTGATCATGGACACTATTACTCAGGTAATGCACTAATATTTTATGGCCATTATCTCTCTTAATCTTCACAATAAGGAAACACCATAAATCAGAGTAATTAAGTTGCTCAAGGTCCTAAGACTAGTAGATGTAGAACTGAGACTAGAAAAAGAGTCATCTAAGCCAAATAGATTTATTTATTTAGGACCCAGATTATAATTTGGGAACTGTCAATTAAAATATAAAACATTAACTGGATGACAGTGTTCTCTAGTCAAGGGTATATATAGACTCTAGAGACCAAACCGCCTGAGTTCCAAGACCAATTGGAATACCTAGTTACTACTGATCTTGAGTAAATTGTCTCTTAGAGACCCAATTTTCCATCTAAAAAAAAAAAATGAAGATAATGACACTGATGTTGTTTTGAGAAATAAATGGGTTACTACATAAATTGCATCAAGTGAAGTGCTTAACCAAGATTAAAATAATAATTCTCTTCCCTCTCTTTCTCTCTCTTTTTTTCTAACAACAAATGAGTGATTTACTCAAAATTTGAATGGTTTATTGAAAACTACACCCATGCACCCCATTCCCTGGCATTGTCAGGTTGATCGTAATTTCCCAATCAGTTCTCTGTACCTTAAAACATGCTTTTTCTCTACGTGTATCCTCTCCAATGCTCTTGATCATCTTTGGATTCTTCTTCATTCTTCAAGACCACTTATATATTATTTCCTTTATGAGTGAATTAAGTACTCATCACCATAAAAACATGACCTCCTATAAATATCTGGCAACATATACTTGATAATTCTGATTTGCCCCAGATCATTTAACCAAAATTTACTAATCATTTGGACAATTGTATCACTGAATGTCTATCTACTATATACCAAAGACCATGATAGGGGCTGGGGATACAAAAGTGAACAAGAATAGAAAGAACACAAAAGTGTGATCAAATACTATAACAGAATGGCCTAATTCATATCATGAGTATGAAATGGAGTGTAATCCTTCAGTGGACAACTGACTAATGTTTATTTTTTTCTTCACACAACTTACTATCTTCTGCAGTTTCCTGTTTATTTGTTGGCTTTTTTTTTTGAGCTCCTCCCACTAGAATGTAAAATACATGGAGACAAGGATGTTGTCATCTTATATCAATACATTTCTAGCCACTAGCACCATAGCAGGAACATTGCAAATACTCAGTAATTACTCGTGTAATGAATAAATGAACAGCTGGGATTATAGTGGGGGAGAGTTCATCAAAGAGAGGCAAGGGTTTATGGAGAAATTACTGGTGCAAAAATCTTAGGGCCAGGGGTAGGCATGGCCAGGGGAGTGCTGGAAATGAGGCTGGTGGGAGAGGCAAGATGTGGGTGACAATGTTGAAGAATCTGGATCTTATCCTAAGAAGCTTTCAAGCATCGTATTCTTGCATCCTTTAACTTGATTTAGCCCTAATGTAAATGAAAAAACATAAAAACTTTCTACTCCTGAAAGAAAGGAAAATTCTAAACCCAACTACTCGATAATGTAAAAATGGAAATTCAAGGAGGCTAAGTGGCCTGCTCAATGCCACCCTCTAGGCCACCAGTGTTGCCCCAAAACCCCAGGAACCTCCGAAGTCCTTTTGCAGTGCTCTCATTTACAAAATATGATTCCATGGCTAAGTGCCTAATTATGCTCACAGAAAAACACCACAGAGGCACGGTTCAATACTGCTGTAAATGAAATGACATGGAAATTTGCTTGGGAATGTTACTGTATTTCTCTCTTCTGAAGAACATAGTTATTTTTGTGTTCAGAAGCCTGTCACTTTCTTCTAATATTCTAGTTCCCAGTGCATCTTTGAGTAGAATTTCTCTTAAAGAAACTTTGTGCAAGGCAGTTTTATTGCTTGAAAGCTCAATTTGTTCTCGGGATAAATCTGAGTAAAACAAATGGTATGTTTTCTGAAAAACCTCACAGCTATAGTTTTTCTTCCTGTTTTCTGTCAAAAGAGGTAAAGCTAGAGAGATAAGCAGGAAGATGACCTGGTTAAGGTGGTTTGGAGAGCTTACCACTCAATGTAATTTACTGCTAGCAATGGGACTAAATGCATCCAAAATATATGGTAAGGAGGATTAATTTTTTTTAAGTTTATTTATTTTGAGAGAGAGAGAGCATGAATGGGGTAGGAGCAGAGAGAGAGAGAGAGAGAGAGAGAAAGAATTTCAAGCAGTCTCCTCACTGCCAGCGCAGAGCCCACTGTGGGGCTTGACCTCATGAATCATGAGATCATGACCTGAGCCAAAATCAGGAGTCAGACATTAAACCGACTCAGCCACCCAGGCACCCCAAGGAGGATTTATTAAACTGAAGGGTGAAATGGTAGGAAAAGAGGCAGGAAGAAAGAAAAAAGAAGAAGAAAGGAAGGGGAAGGGAAGAGAAACTCCATTTTTATATACTACATCAAAATGTCAAGTGTCCTGCCCTAGATCGGCATAGTCCACAGGAAGGTTTACAATTACAAAAATAAATATTAATATTGCTCTCACTATTGAGCATCTGTTAGGTGCTCGTATCTTCAAGAGTATTGCTTTGATCTTACAACAGGGATGCAAGTTCATTATTTTTGTTTCCATTTGATAGAAAAAAACCTCTGAGACTCAAACGGGCCAGGTAGCTCTCACAGCCACAGCACTAACAAGTGTTGGAGATGATTGTCAGTCCTCTTATCTGTTTTGCTTAAAAACTCCACTTTTCGGGGGCCCTGGGTGGCACAGTTGGTTAAGGCTCTGACTCTTGATCTTGGCTCAAGATTTCCCAGTTCATGGGTTTGAGCCCCACATCAGGCTCTGTGCTGCCAGCAGAGAGCCTGCTTGGGATTCTGTCTATCCCTCTCACTGCCCCCCCCCCACTTGTGTGCACGTGTGCTTGCTCTCTCAAAATAAATAAATAAAAACTTAAAAAAAATGTTTTTAATAAATAAGTAAATTAATTAAATAAACCCCCAAACTTTTTCCTTAGCTGTGCAGCCTCTGGAAACTGCCACAAGTGTGGTCATAGCTATCTAGATGAGCCACAGGAGCCTGGTCTTTTGTGTACTATACAAAAATAAACAAACTACTCACCTCCTATCTCCAAGAAATGTCTCTTTTCAGGTTGTTTTTGTGTGTTCTCTGCCTCTATCCCTTACGAACATCCATTACCAATGCTACCATCAGGAATTACAGAAGCGCAAATTTAACTATCACTTTCAACTCCTAGACAGGGAACTATTGTCTCTTAGGTGAGAAATATATTATTGCCAGTTATTACCTGGAAAAGTAACCAGGATGACAGACTCCTTGCAAATGCCTTGGGACACCTCAGGAGGCAGCAAGAGAGCTGGAAGCAAGAGGGCTTCAACTTCAAATCCAAATCACTTTCATTCACAGCAGATGTAAATTTCAGAAGTGCAGCCTGCAAGATTCTTGTGGGTAGTAAAGATAAGATCACTCACATAAACCATGGATTTGCCATCTGGAGTGCATGTTCTGAAACTTGTATTATCTGAGTAAAAAAAAAAAATTTTTTTTCTTGGCAAAATACTTCTGTCCTGTTGCCATAGTCATAATTGCATTTTTCTCTTTTTATCATGTGTGTGCTTTTTTTCAACTTGACCTATTTCTGCGACATATTTTAGAAATGGAAAGAAAATTCAAGTTGATGTAATATAGCATCTGGTTTTCCATGATAAATAGGTTTATATTTATTACTTTTATATTTTCCCTTCTTTTTTCTTTAACTGTTAGTAATAGAAGCTATTTAGAGTGTGTTTTGATTTTAAAGATTAAATCAATATATTTTGAATCACATTTATAGAATCAAATTTGTACCCTTGAAGCAAATTATCTATTAAAGTTGCTAAGGCAACATTAGCTGTTTCTGATATTAGGGGTAAAAAATATAGAAAATTATATTTAAATAATTTCATTAGCCAAATATTTTCTATGAAAATATTTATCAGAAATATTTGTGAAGCCCATATTCATTGGCTTTAGTTTTGGTTTCAAGGAACTTTTAAAGTACTGAGTTCATTTTATAATTTTCACCAGATAAACAGAAGTTACATTTCTCAAAGTCTACTCTGGGAATATGTGAGTTAATATGTGTCCTTCACAGTTTAAGTTGTGCTATTTGTCAAACTACAAAATGTCTTGTTTGAGGAAAGAAATAAGGCATGGTGATAGATAATCATATTTTAGAGATTTCTCTTGTCAATGATGTAAGAAAAATAAAATCTTGATGTATACACACATACACACTCTTAATTGCTTTTTTGTTTTTTAATGTTTGCTTATTTTTGAGAGAGACAGAGACAGAGTGTGAGCAGGGGAGGGGTAGAGAGAAAGCAAGACACAGAATCCGAAGCAGACTCCAGGTTCTGAGCTGTCAGCACAGAGCCTGACGCAGGGCTTGACCCCATGAACCATGAGATCATGACCTGAGCCGAAGCCAGACACTTAACCAACTGAGCCACCCAGGTGCCCCCCCCCCACTTTTCTTTAATGTTTATTCATTTTTAAGAGACACAGAGACAGAGTATTAGCAGGGGAGGGGCAGAGACAGACACAATCCTAATTTCTAAACAAATAAAAATGAACTCAATAGCTTCTGAAATTGACCAACAAAAATAAAACTCTCAGCGATTAAAAATAACAAAGCAATAAAAGTATTTCACCACTTAAGCCCGGAGTGTTTAAAGAATTTTTTTTGTCTTTTTAATATATTCACTAGGTTGTTTGATATTGTATTGTGGAAAAAGAACAAAAATGTCCGGTTTGTATTTTAACTTTTTTGTTCTTTATATATGTACTTGTTTGAAGAGAAAATACCTTAGCATAACTTATTTGTAATATAAAAAACTTAAATTTCAAATTCCATTTATGTCAACAAAGAGAATCTAACAAATTGCATATGTGAGGATATTGTTTCTTTGAAAAACCCCAAAGTTTTGGTTCTTTTTGTGCATATGGAGTTAATCATTACATAATGAGAGTTGGACCAATAATTTTATTGACTTTATTTATTTATTACTATTTTTTAATATTTCTTTGAGAGAAAGAGACAGACAGAGCCCACACAGGGGAGGGGCAGATAGGGAGGGAGACACAGAATCTGAAGCAGGCTCCAGGCTCTGAGCTGTCAGCACAGAGCCCAGTGCAGTCCTGGAACTCAAGAGCCAAGAAATCATGACATGAGGTGAAGTCGGACAATCAACTGAGCCACCCAGGAGCCCCTTATTGACTTTATTTTTTACGTTCCATTGATATTGGTAAGATTTTATTAGCAAAAATTTTAGTAATGCTTTGTTTTATAATACTAAGCAATAACAGAAACTCAATAATTATTATATCTACTTTCATTACAACTAAACCCCGGATGTTTAAATAAACATTTTTATTTAATCCTTAGAGAAATTCTCCAAGGTAGTTATTGACCTTATTTTACAAATGAGAAAACTAAATATGAGCAGAAATTAAGTAACTAGCTAAAGTCATGCAGTTCATGAATCAACCCCAAGATTGATTTCAAAGCCTGTGCTTTTACCACTAAACTGTCTTTCCTATAAGTTTAATGCTTATTTTCTGCCAGTGCCAACGATTTTAGTGTTAATTTTAGGTTACATTGCATTTGCTTATAGTCTTTTCTCTACATGGATCAGTCAGGAGACACTAGAATTTGCTGGGGTAACAATTTTAACTCTGAAATATCCATGCCTAAACACAACAGAAGTTTACTTCTCAGTCACCCACATATACTGTTGGATTGGTGGCATGAGCTCTGCTCCACAGGTCACTAACGGCCCCAGTGTGACAGAGGCACCACCACACGGAAACTCAGAGGTGCCACACAAGGGGCAGAAAGATAAGACGGAGAGAGAGAATGGAGCATGGCATAGACTTTTCAGTACTTTAGCCTAGAATGGCACAAGTCATTTCTATTCACATTTCATTGACCAGGACCACTTGACTGCTAGAGGCCCACTTAACTACAAGGTCTCAGGGAAGACCAGTTTCTCTTATGCAGGGAAAAAAGGAAGAACCATCTATTGGTGAACACCAGTAATGTGTATTGTTAGACTTCCTATTTTATGCTAATTGATTAACATTAAGAAGTATTTTAGGGGCACCTGGGTGGCTCAGTTGGTTAAGTGAACAACTCTTGATTCAGGCCCATGTCATTATCTCACTTTTGTGAGTTCTAGCCCCACATGGGGCCTCACCACTGACAATACAGACCCTGCTTCGGACTCTCTCTCTCTCTCTCCCTCTCTGCTGCTCCTGTGTGCGTGCTCTCTCTCTCTCTCTCTCTCACTCCCTCCCTCTCAAAATAAGTAAAATAAACTAAAAAAAAAAAAAAAAAAGTGTTTTAGGTATTCATTGATACAACTAAAAAAAAGAATTCCTTCCAAATTATTTAAGGAAAAGCACATAAACAGTAGAACAAATAACAGTATGAAAGAAGCAGTGAGGAAACACAAAAGCAAAGAAAGAAGCAAGAAGAATGGATTAGACAGGGAAATAAAGCCAAACATAATCCTAAGAAGATATTGATTGGAAAATAACATAAAGCCAGAATTAAGTGCAAAAAAAAATGGAATTGGATCAATTACAGAAAAAAAAAAAAAAAAAAGAACCCACCACAATTACAATACATGCTATCGGAATAGTCACACTTATCTAGTGAGTTAAAGTATGAGTAATTCTGTATGAGTCAAATACCACAAAAACAGCGTGATGAAATCAAAGATGTGCACAGAGTAGCATGTAGTGTCTTAAATAGATTCACTACAAAATATGAAAGTATTAAAATTGGTTAATTAAACATCCAAGCCATGTCACTAGGAAAGATTACTAAAATATATGTGATGAAAGCAACAAGAATAATTTAATAAAGGCATTAATGAATTTTGGAATAATGGGGAAAAAAAGAATCAGTCACAAATTCCCCAGACACAGCTCTTGGAAAACAGCAAGTAGTAGTAGCAGAAAGAATTGCAAGGGTAAGAAAGAATTTGATAATTCAAATAAAGAAACCTCCCCCCCCCCCACATCCTCCAAATGAACACTAAGAAAGTTAAGTTATAAAATATGTCAGGAAAATTAAAAAGAAATTAGGAACCACTCATACTTTTCTCAACTAGTTAGTAATATCTGAAACCCAAGGTAAAATGTCATCGTTGGTGAAATATAAATTATGTCATTTGACCCAAGAAGAGAAACATCTCTAGAGTCGAATAACTGTACAATAAATTCAGAAAATTGTGGAGAGATATAATTGTGGAGAGATATCTTTGAACAGTATTTCAATCTATATAATTTCAAATGTGAATTCTTTCAAAAACCTCAATAGGAATAGAATCATTCTGTTATTTAAACTGTGTCTGATCTCAGAAAAAGAAGGAAATCTTTCCAGTTATTTTGTACAGTGACAATGACATGTATACACTGGATACTGACAAAGATAACATAGAATTTTTAAAAAATTTCCTATGAGTATTGATACAAAAATTATGACATATTCCAAACTATTAATATCATAAATGGAATATAAATATAAAATATAATAAAATAGTTTAAAATTTTGCATTTGCAAATAGAATTAGCTTTTGGGTGAAGGGACAGTTTATTTTCAGAAATCTATTAATATGATTAATTGCATTAAGAAGTTACAAGAGAAGTCATATGATCTTATCAATAGACACTAAAAAGTATTTGCTAAAAAAATTAAAAAAAAATAAAAAACATTAAAAAAAATTATGTGCTAAAATGAAGTGCCTACTCCTTTTTAAAAGCCATGAAGAAAATAGCGATAGGTACTTTCTTACATACTAAATCTTATTATGTTTAAAAAGAGCATTATATAAATGTCAAATACAAATGATGATATATATCTCATAGTTTGCAAAATGCTTTATGGTAAAGTGTGAAAGTATTCTATTAAAGTCAGGATTTAGAAATACAAAGATGCTTGCTGTCATCTCTACGATTTAATATTGTCATACAAATGCCAAAGAAGTTAGAGAAGAAAATAAAATATGTGAGCAATGGAAAAGAAAATGAAGATACATGAATGTATATAAATGATATCGTTGTATCATCTTGACTTGGAAATGCCAAAAAATTAACTGAAAAACCAATAGAAGCAGTAAGAGGGCTCAGTAAATTGCAAATAATCTAAATACTCTAAATAAGTTGCACAATACTCTAAAACTCTAATAGCCACATAGAAAGAAAATAAAGGAAAAAAGATGGTTATCGATAATAATAATAAAAATATAAATTTCCAAGGGAAAAAGACTTTAAATAAATGTATAACATTCATAAATATATACAAACTGCAGACTTTATTAATAGGTATAAAAGGAGGTTTCAATAAAAACAGAGATATCCTCTATTCTTCATTGAGTCACTTAAAAGATATTGACTCTAACATTAATTTAAACATTCCAGGCAATCCCACCAGGATGTTTTGAACTCTATTAAAATTATTCTAAAGTTCTCTGCAAGAGCAATCATGGGGAAATTTTGAAACATAACAGTAAGGTACTATGTAATAATAAAGCAGTGTGGTGCTGGCCCATAATGGGCAAATCAATAGAAGGACCAGGTGTAAGAGGTAAGGCTTAGTCTCTATGGGATAAATTTATCATAAAGAATATAATAAAAATGGCATTTCAAATCTGTGGCAGATAGATTATTCAATAAACAGCATTGAGATAACTACCTAGTATAATAGAAAAAAATAGGCTATAATACCATGTACCTAAAGCTTATTGATTTGGCTTTCTAGGGTTTTTTTCTAATCCTTCCTCTTCTTCCTTTGTTACTACCAGTATCTAAGTGAAGCCTTCATCAGTTCTCTCTAGAACTATTAAAATAGTCTTTTAACTCCTCTCCTGAATTCCATTTTTCTGTATTAATTTATATTTAAATAAATATCAAAATTAACAATTCAGAATTTTAAAAGGTAGAAATTCAGAGGAAGAAATTTATGTTCATGAAGTTTATGTTCATAGGAATTTTCAAAACAGTTTTCTGAGACATTTTAGTCATTCTATAATTTTATTTATGGTATATTACAAGGACAATATTTTAATTACATCTCATCTATTAAATTTTCAGACCTAGAGTGAAATTTCAATATGTGATATAAAAAGGCTTCTACACTAAAAATATTGTTGTCTGATTTCACAATAAGAAATAAACTTTGGTGTGGATACCATATAATAGTAAATGATACAGAAGCATTTACTTGGTTTGGAAAAATTATATGCTGTTTTTGAAAGTAGGTTTTTCTTTGTTATAATCACATTTTACATAGGGTCACACTAAAATTTATTGTTTCCTGGATGAGGGGCTAGATTTTGAAAATCACAAAATATGGTCCTCCAATCAGCTGTTTCATTTCCTGGGGACTTTTATGGAATTCAGAATCCCAAGCAACATCCCAGAACCCATGAATCAGAATTTGAATTTTTAGAAAATTTTCATGATGTTCTTGAGAACATTTCATAATTAGATGTTAATTATAAAATAATTTAAGATTATCTTCTGGGATAATTCCAGATTAATCTGCTATTTGATATTTTCTTTCTACAACACATAAAGTCACAAAGGGTACTCAATTCACTGTGTCTTTCTGCCCACCTCTTTTCTTCTTTATTTTTTCACCAAATTTAGACATTTATATACATAACAGAAAATGAGAATTGACAGAGAGCTTCCCCCTCTTCTTCTAGCATATCAAGTTTTATCAAGGATCAGCTGTAATCATCCCAAATACAAATGTTAATATCATGAGAAGCAGTATATTTTTCTTCTCTTTAGAAGAAACTATGCAGACATATCTTGGAAATATTATGGGTTTAGTTCCAGATCATCACAATAAAGAGAATATTGAAGTAAATCAAGTCAAATGAATTTTTTGGTTTCCCAGTGCATGCAAATCTATTAAGTGTGAAATACCTTTTTGTTAAAAATGTACGTATCTTAATTTAAAATTCTGAACTTTCAGCAAGTTGTAATCTTTTTGCTGATGGAGGGTTTTGCCTTGATGTTGACAGCTGATGACTGATCAGGGTGTGGCTGCCAAAGGTTGGAATGGCTGTGGCAATGTCTTAAAATAAGACTACAATGAAGTCTGCCGCATGATTGACTCTTCCTTTCTTGAATGATTTCTCTGGAGCACGTGAGGCTGTTTGCTAGCATTTTACCCACAGTAGAACTTCTTTCAATATTGGAGTCAATCCCCTCAAACCCTGTTGCTGTTTGATGAGCTAAGTTTATGTCTTTTCTAAATCTTTTGTCGTAGTTTCAATAATCTTCACAGCATCTTGACCAGGAGGAGATTCCATCTCAAGAAGCCACTTTCTTTCCTCATCCATAAGAAGCAACTCCTCATCTGTGAAAGATTTATCATGAGATTGCAGCCATTCAGTCCCATCTTTAGGCTCCACTTCTACTTCTCGTTCTCTTGCTGTTTCCACCACATCTGCAGTTACTTCCTCCGCTGGAGACTTGAGCCTCTCCAATGAAATCAATTTCTTCAAAACTCCTGTTCATGTTGATATTTTTACTCCTTCCCACAAATCATGAATGTTCTTTAATGACATTTAGAATGCTGAATCATTTCCAGAAGGGTTTTAGTTGACTTTGCCCAGATCCATCAGAGGAATCACTATTTATGGCAGCTATTGCCTTATAAAATGTTTCCTAAACAAGAAGATTTGAAAGTCAAAATTACTCCTTGATCCATGGGCTGCAGAATAGATGCTGTGTTAGTAGGCATGAAAACAACATTAATCTTATTGTCCATCCCCATCACAGCTCTTGGGTAAGCAGGTGCACTGTCAATGAGCAGACATATGCTAAAAGAAATCTTTTTTTCTGAGCAGGAGTTATCAACAGGAAGCTTAAAATATTCAGTAAACCATGGTATAAACAGACATGTTGTCATTCAGGCATTTTGTTCCATTTATAGAGGACAGTTAGAGTAGATTTGATATAGTTCTTTTTTTTCCTCATTCTGTAGGTTGCCTTTATTTATTTTTATTTTTTAATTTACACCCAAGTTAATTAGCATACAATGCAACAATGACTTGGGGAGTAGATTCCTTAATGCCCCTTACCCATTTAGCCCACCCCCATTCCCACAACCCCTCCAATAACCCTCTGTTTGTTCTCCATATTTAAGAGTCTCTTATGTTTTGTTCCCCTCCCTGTCTTTATATTCTTTTTGCTTCCCTTCCCTTATGTTCATTTGTTCTGTGTCTTAAAGTCCTCATATGAGTGAAGTCATATGATATTTGTCTTTCTCTGATTGACTAATTTCGCTTAGCATAATACCCTCTAGTTCCATCCACGTAGTTGCAAATGGCAAGATTTCATTCTTTTTGATTGTGGAGTAATACTCCATTGTATACAGATACCACATCTTCTTTATCCATTCATCCATCGATGGACATTTGGGCTCTTTCCATACTTTGGCTATTGTTGATAGTGTTGCTATACACATTGGGGTGCATGTGTCCCTTCAAAACAGCATACCTGTATCCCTTGGATAAATACCTAGTAGTGAAATTGCTGGGAGATTTGACCTAATTCTTGAAGGCCCTAGGATTTTGGGAGTAGTCAATGAGCATTGGCTTCAACTTCAAGTTACCAGCTGCACTAGCCCCTAACAAGAGAGTCAGCTTGTCCTTTGAAGCTTTGAAGACATTGCCTTCTCCCTTCTTAACTATGAAAGTCCTAGATGTCATCTTCTTCCAGAAGGCTATTTTTTCCTACATTGAAAATCTGTTTATTGCAGCCACCTTTATTAGTTATCTTTGCTACATCTGGATAACTTGCTGCAGCTTCCCCATCAGTACTTGCTGCTTCACCTTGCACTTTTATTTTCTGGAGACAGCATCTTACTTAAACCTCATGAACTAACCTCTGCTGGCTTCAAACTTTTCTTCTGCAACTTCCTCACCTCTCTCAGCCTTCAGAGAATTGAAGAGAGTTAGATCCTTGCTCTGGATTAGGCTTTGGCTTCCGGGGATGTTGTGGCTGGTTTGATCTGTCCAGACCACTACAACTTTCTCCATATCAGCAGTGAGGCTGTTTTGCTTTCTTATCATTCATGTGTTCACTAGAGTAACATTTTTAATATCTTTCAAGATCTTTTTTTTCTTTCATTCACAACTTGTCTGTTTGGCAAAAGGGGCCTAGCTTTTGGCCTATCTTGGCTTTAGATAAACCTTCCTCACTAAGCTGAATCATTTCTAGCATTTGATTTATTTATTTTTTCAGTGCAAAAAGATGCTTTTATTATAGCATTGGGTCAGGACCCATGGGCAGAAAGAGCTGTACTGGAATTATGATGAGGGACTGATTATATACTTTTTAGTTAGTAGAGGTCAGGGATAGGTAAGTCTCTAAGGAATTTGGAAGCAAGGTTACCAGTGAGAGATGTGCCTCTCTTCCTCTTGCTTGAGCATTTAAAGGCCACTGTAGGGTTATTAATTGGTCTAATTTCAATATTGTTGTGTGTCAGGAAATAGGGAGGCTCAAAGAGAGAGATAGGGGAATAGCAGTTAGTGGAACAATCAGAACACATAAAGCATTTATCTAGTAAGTTCGCCATCTTACACGGACACAGTTCATGGCACCCCAGAGCAATTACAATAGTTACATCAAAAATCACTGATCACAGATCACCATAACAACCATTATAATAATGAAAAATTGTGAAATATTTCAAGAATTACCAAAATGCGATGCAGAGACACCAAGTTAGCAAATGCTGTTGGAAAAATGGTGTTTGACAGACTTGCTTGACACAGGGTTGCCAAAAACCTTCAATTTGTAAAAAATGCAATATCTGAAAAGTACAATAAAGGAAGTGCAATAAAAAGAGGCATGCCTCTATTTTACTTTTAATCATTTCAAGCTATATTTTATTGCTAACTCTGGATTTTTTTCTCCCATTGCCAATGGCACTTTAAAAAAAACATTTTACAGTACAAAGCATTACACAAACAGGAAAACATTGAAACAATTTGTTTCAGTATGTCAGTGTGCTCCTCCCTATGACATCTACAATCTCTAGTGGCAACTATGATTTCACCGTTTATGAATGACCTTGAACATAGTGTAAGTATGAATTATGTCTTAAATTCTGAGAATATGCTTTAATGTGTCTATTATATTTAAATATATATTTTTTCCTCCCTCAGAAAACATTTTTTTTCATCTCATTTTATCTCTTCACTCGAAGTAACCTTGGACAATAATTATGGGTGTGCTTTTGAGGGATAAGCATTTTCTAATCTTTCTACTGTTGTCACAGCAGGAAATTGCTTGTTGGTATCATATATTTCATTTAAAAGTAGATGATCTACTCAATAAGATAAGTCTTGGCCATATGTTGGTAGCCTAAAACAATTTCATAAGCAAAAAACATATTGTGAAAGTAAGGTACCTACAAAATTATCCAAGCTGCCATTATATCAAGGATTTGTCAAAGGTAAAAGATGTGTATATGTTCTTCTTTTGAGCCTCAAAGTACACAATGATTTTTATTTCTTATAACAATACCTCTCTTTCAACACTGGGGAGTTTTCTCAGTGTGTTTTCTTAGGCTGTATAAGGGGGGAAGATTCTCTTTTTGTTCCAAAGGGAAAGTTCAGATTGAGTAATTCCTGGAGGCTTAAGGACTTTCAGGAGGGCGGAAGGCAGCTAGTGTTGCAGGTCTCCAAGCCACAGGGTGGGGGCACTGGGCGAATCCAAGGAAGAACATGGCATCACCCACAAGGCTGTCAATGCTTTGAAGACACATGGACAATGTAACTTCCATGATTACCTTCTACCCCCAATTCTCCATTCGTTCTTTCAGCAACTCTGTATTGAACACCTGCACTGTTCCAGGCTCCATTCTGGGTACTTGAGACAAAGCCCTGAACAAGACAGAAAAAAATTGTCCTCAAGAAGCTGTTCTTCTAGTGGAAGAAGACACAAATAAGTGGGAAAAAATTAAATTTGTAGAATATCAGGTAATGCATGCTGTGGGAAAATAAGTAAAACAGGAAAGGTGCATTAAGAGGGGTTTCTGTCAACACAGCAGTCAGTCACACTTCAAGAATCAGTTCAACACTATCTCATTCTGAGAGATCTTCTCTGTTGTGTGAGATGGATGCTGACAAAATAAGAGACATAGAGTCCTGTGTTTCAAGATTAAATTCTTTTTCATTTTTTGTTCATTTTCCCATTCAGCTTTTTAAAAAAGTTTTTTAAGTTTATTTGTTTATTTTTGAGAGAGAGAAAGAGAAAGACAAAATGAATGAACATGACTGGGGTGGGGCAAAGGGCAGAGAGAAGGAGAGAGATAGAATCCCAAGCAGGCTCCACACTGTCAGCACAGAGCCCAATGCCAGGGTCAAACACAAACTGTGAGATCATGACCTGAGCTGAAGTCAGATGCTAAACCAACTGAGCCACCCAGGTGCCCGAGTTTTTCCTTTCTTGTAAATATAGGCTTGATTGTATAATGCCTCTTCTCACAACACTTTGAGGGCTTATAATGTTTCCTAGTGTAAAATCCAAAAGCCTTACCATGGCCTATAACATTGCTACATGATCTGGTCCTTTGCTGACTGGCTTCATCGCCTACCATTCTCCTTGCTCACTCAGTTCCAGCCACCATGGCCTCTTTGCTATTCCTTTTGCATGCTAGGACTTTTGCATGGCTGCTTCCTTTACCTTGTAGTTTTGTCCTCCAGGTATCTAAATGGCTTGTTCTCTTACCTAGTTCAGGTCTTTCTTCAATATGACATCTTCAGAGAAGACTTTCTTGAGCCTCCTAACTAAAATATATCCCTCCAACCTCATAAATCTGTTCTTACTGGGTCTCAATTCTATTCATAAACAGAGACTGAATATTTACATCCTTAAAGTGAATAATCCATGTAAAACCTCTCCATGTAAGTGACCCTTAGGCTGAGAACAAAATGACACAGATAGATTCAGTCATGTGAATGGCAGGAGAAATGCTTTCCAGGCAAAAGGAAATTGATGCAAAAAGTCTAAAGTTTGACAGTTTTGAATTACAAAAAAGGTCAATGTGACTGGAGCAAGGAGGAAAAGGTGAGGTAAGTTTTTGATGAAGTTAAGAAGGTGGGCAAGGGCCAGACCAAGTAAGAACTTTGGTTTGCAGTGAACAGTTTAGGTGTTATTGTATATCTGATGAGAGCACATCATAAAATTTCAAGCAAGGTGGTAGTATGTTTAAAGAATCACTTTAGTCACTGTATAGTGCCCTTTACAGCGATGAGGAAGACTAGATGAAGCATTTGTTCAGGGGGAGAAATTAAGTCTTTTGCTTTGGCTTTCTTTAGTTTGATGTGCATATAAAATATCTATATGTAGACATTAAATGAGTCCGATGTTGTAGGAAAATATGGCTAAAATGTTGTCTTAGTATCTAAACAAACTGAAAGCTATCAATTAAGCATGAATTATTTATTATCTTCAATATGTTCTTCATTATGTAAGGTACCAAAGAGACACCTTATATATCTTTACATAGATATTCTTCCATAAAGATATAGTAGACCTCTTCCTTTCCTTATGAAGGTGAAAGTTAACTAGCAGTATTACTAAAGTCATAAATTGATCATAGGGCTACATTTGATGACTTTGCCAATAGAATTGGGAAAAGTAGATGATCAATGTGAATGTTAATTGTCAAATAAAAATTCATGATCATTTGCTAGATTCTTTTCTAGTTTAATTACTGTCAACTGTAAACTCATTCATTGTCATTGAAACACAATAATGAGAAAAATAGACATAGTTCTGCTCTTCAAGGAGCTTGTCATCTAGTAAAGGATAGAATTAAAATGTTTCCTCAAAAATCCATGATTTAGGGGCACCTGGGTAGCTCAGTCGGTTAAGTGTCCGACTTCAGCTCAGGTCATGATCTTGCAGTTCGTGAGTTCAAGTCTCACATCAGGCTCTGTGCTGACAGCTCAGAGCCTGAAGCCTGCTTCAGATTCTGTGTCTCCTTCTCTCCCTGCCCCTCCCACACCCCCACTCTGTTTCTGTCTCTCAAAAATAAATAAGCATTAAAAAAATTTTAATCCATGATTTAAAGCTGTAATGATTATTATAAATGAATATTCCAAGGTGTTATGAAAACATTTGAGGTGGCTGACTTAATCTGTGTTATCAGGTAAAACTTCTGTGCTCTAGTATTATTTACATTGAATCTGAATGAAGAATGGGACGAGATGATGGAGATAGGAGTGGAGGGAAAATCATCGCATACGGAGAAATATGCATGAAGCCCCTGAACTGGGGGAAGCATGGTGTCCTTGAGAAATTGATAGAAAGCCACTGTGAGTGGAGGGCAGAGATGCTTCAGTAGGGAAGGAAAGGTCAGGTAGAGGTTGGCCTAATATGTCCTTATAAGTCATATTAAAAGCAATGGAAAAGCAATGAAAGATTCTAAACTGGGAATGCCATGAACAGATTCTCGCATTTTAAAAATCCTTCTGGCTCTTATGTATGCAATAGGTTTGGGTGAAAGTAGGGCAGGCTTGATAGTTGTAGGAGGTTCTTGTTTGTTTTTTGGAGGTTCTTATAGTGTCCTCTTTATATGGATATTTTGTATACACATCAAACTAGAGAGGGCTAAAGTTTAAACTGGAATGGAATGCTGGTAGTGGGGCTGTTGGGAGTATGTAAATTCAAGATTACAGAGGTAGATAGATGACTACGTAGGTTAAAATCATCCAGACTCTGTGGAAAATTACATGAAGGCTTGAAGAAGATGTGAGTATCAAAGATGACCAGTGGGTGTTTGTGCAATCAAAAGATGATAGTGCCCTTCACTGAGATAGGACACTGCGTAATATCGTGTTGGTTTCTAAAACAATATGTTGCTCTAGTCTCTGCATGGTGGCCTTGTAAAGTCAAATGAAGATTTAAAGACCACACTGTATTACAGGTATTGCTTATTTTTAAGGACTTATGTTTTAAGACTTAGTTTTTGTATTTAAGCCACAGACATTCTCTATAAACAGAAACTCTTGGTTGATTTTATATACTTATTTGATACCTTTATCAAGTTAATCTTGTTAATTTTCCCCACAAATACATATTTACCAATACCTTCTTACCATGAAAACTTTCTTCTTACCTAATAATTATAATTGATGACAACTAAGTGTGTTGTTGTTGTTGTTGTTGTTGTTGCCTCAAATCTAACCTTTGTCTTCTCACTCTATAAGTCATCTGTATACTTGAAGTGCAAAAGGGGAATTTTATTGAATGAGTGGCACACATTTATCACTTTCACATTCATTTCCAGATAATAGAAATTTAAGGATGCCAAGATTCTTTCTTCCCATCTCACTTTTTCACATTATTTCCTGATAGGATATCTTTCTTTTAAGTGAAATTCACAGTGGCATTTATGCTGTACAAACATCACCTCTATCGACTTCCAAAACATTTTCATCAACCCCCCCCAAAAAACGCCTGACAGACATTAAGCAGTTATTCCCCACTTCCACCTCCCAGCCCCTGGCACCCACTAATCTCCTCTCTATTGACAACATGTTACTTTAATAGTTCTTACTAACACTCACTTTTTGTAAAAAATATTTATTTTGAGAGAGAGAGAGAACACATGCCTGTATGTGTGTGCCTGTGCAAATGAGAGAGAGTAGGGAAGGGGCAGAGAGTGGGAGAGAGGGTCCCAAACAGCCTCCATGCTCAGTGCAGAGCCTGACGTAGGGTTTGATCTCACAACTGTGAGATCATGACCTGATCTGATATCAAGAGTCGGACACTTAATGGACTGAGCCATGCAGGTGCCCCAACACCCACTTTTAATTGTAAAAATTATTATATTTCCTCAGAATATACTTAACATTTAATAATATGAAAATTTTGCTCTATAAAATTTGAAAACCTCTCCAGCATAAAATTAATATTGAGATCTAATCTGCAAAGTCGAATTGAATACACAAATTTAAATCTACCAATTGTTTTAAATGTTCAAATTCATTCAACAAACATTAACTGACATCTATATGTTAGGGATTGTTAGGATAAAAAAATAATATAACACATGGTCCTTATATCCAGGATATAAATTTCAGTAAATTTACTTCGTATCTGTGCTGCTGAAGCAAGCACGCAGTAAATTTACTTTGAGTAATCACTTTAAATTCAGTCAGTAGTAAGTTTAAATTCAGAATCCCTCTTATTCCACAGGTAAAGACATTGAGGCCCAGATTCTAGGAAATGTTTCCAAGTTGTGCACTGTCTCAACTAGAAGGAATTTGTTAATCAGAGATGTTAGAGTTATTATTGAGTGTACACAACAGAAAAGGTTCAATGCACTGAAACTGTTCTACAGTCTGCTATGAGCATGATCAGTATACTGGGGTGGGGGGATATAATTGTCTAATGGGATAATTTCAGTGGTTTAACTGGGATAATCCACCTCCTCAATAACACTTAAATGTTGTTTCAAGAAGAGTGCATTTCAAAGTATGAGGATTGAAGTACATATTTCTCAGATAAATAGATGGATGGAGATAGATAGATGATACATGATAGACAGATGATAGATAGATATGAACAGAAAGAGAATATCTTTCTCTTTGTAGTTGCAAACTACTTTGTCACTTTTGAAAAAATAGAGAGGAGGGGGAAGAAATTGATTAATAAGATATGGACAAGATCCTAGGTATCTCCAGTATTTTTTAAAAAGCTGAGGAGTCCTATCACTTAAATCTAAGGACTTTTAGACTCTGCACCTCTCCTTTCTAAACTTTCAACTCCTGGAGGAGAAATTGATTTGCCTCTCTTGGGTCAGGTGTCTGCCAATGGACCGATCAGGTATGATGAGGCTTAGCAGAACAAGGAGAATGGAAAGGCTTTGGGGGAATATTCCACCCAGGACAGGAGTCTTTTCCAGAAAAGGGGAAATAATGTCAGTAGGAAAAATTGCTCAAGAGGTTATCTATTATAAAGATATTAGTGTTTGTTTCATGTGCCATTGGAAAATATATTGTTGAAAAAGGATGAGACATTAGAAGGGTCAGACAACCACATTTTGCAATTAAGTGACTTATCAGACAAGGAAAACCAAAATCAAACAGCTTCAAAACTACTTCACACAATTATCAATTTTCTAAGAAATACAAAACTATAATTAATGAAATGTTTTAATGCATTCTAGCTGTGCTTTTTTCTGTTATTATAGTTATCTATTTTAGAAATTAGAAAATAACAAAAGAATACTAATGCAAAGTTTCAGACATTAGATTTCTGGACTAACAAATGTGATTCCTAAACAAAATACCAATCATATTCTTTGATCGTCTGTGAAAAGTCTTAATTTCTTCTGCATGATCTGATATCCTACCCACATGACCCAGGCAATATGATCTGCAATCTTAGATCATCTTTCTTGTTCCTTTAACTCAAGACCTAGAAAAGGGCCTGAACAGTTTCCATTTTACCTCCTGAAAGCCTGATAGTACCGAAGTAATGGCAAGAAACAGAGATTGAGGCAAGGGACCCTGAAACCTGCTTCAACAATACAGCTCTGGTTTTGTTTGTTTTTCTTATTGGTTTAAGCTTCAGGTTTAGCTTAAAGAAAGGGCTCTGCTGCTACAAATAGTCAAGATCATAAGGAAGAAGAGAGTTGCAGAAGTTTTCCTGATAGAAGAGATTGAGATAGGCCTTGAAAAACACAGGAATTAACAGATGGCAAAAAGGGAAATACAACTCCAGGCAAAGGGAAGAGTATGAATGAAAATTAATCAAGCATATGTAGAGATGGAGAGATAGAACTTTCCTACAATATCCTCTAATCACAATCTCCATCTTTTGACATTCTATTAATGCTTTTCCTTTTCAAGAGCAATACCTAAGATTAAGGGGAAGAAAAGTGAGTAGGGCCTGGGGTCAGAAAACCAGGGTTTAATCATGGTTGTGCTATGTAATGGCTGTGATATTTGACAAATTTTTACCCTTATAAACCTCACCTTTCTTTTTTTAAATTTTTTTAATGTTTATTTTTGAGAGAGACAGAAACAGAGCTTGAGCAGGAGAGGGAGAGGGAGAGAAGGAGACACAGAATCTGAAGCAGGCTCCAGGCTCTGAGCTGTCAGCACAGAGACCAACGTGGGGCTGAAACCCGTGAACTGTAAGTTCATGACCTGAGCCCAAGTCGGACGCTTGACTGACTGAGCCAGCCAGCCACCCCAAACCTCACTTTTCTTATTTGCAAAAGAGATGTTATAATAACACTTGGTTTATAAGGCTGCATTATAGAGCATATGCTCAGTTGAGGAATAAAAACAATGAAAAAATAAACAAGTAAATGTATACCATGCTAACTGGTGATACGGGTTATCAAATAAAGGGAGAGGGAAGATGGTTTGCTTGGGCAGAACCATGGGTAAGGGTGTGATCTGGAGGGCTTCAAAAAGGATGACATTGGAGCAAAGACTTCAATAAGATCATGGGCCAAGCCATACAATTTTCCAGAGGAAGAATGTTTCCAGCAAAGGGAATGACAGATAAAAAGTCTCTTAAGTGGGGGCACATTTGGTGTAACCTAGGAACAGTAAGGAAGCCAGAAGAGCTGAAGCAGAATGACCAAAGTTTGAAAATGGGATCAGAGAGGAAGTTGAGGTGGGGATGGGGGACAGAGAAGTGAAGGTCTTATATGTTGTGACGAGGACTTTGGATCTTACCATGAGAGATATGGGAAACCAGTGGAGGGTTTTGAGCAAAGAAGTGACATAAAACAACATATTTCAAAGAAACTATTTGGGCTCTTCTATGGAAAATGGAGAGCATGGGTAGGTGAAGCAGGGGGACCAGCTGGAAGGTTACTGCAATAATTCAGGTGAAATATAATACAACTCTACAAATTTTATTTACCAATGGTAATGTGAAACATTACCATTATACTTTCTTTTTTCTCCATTGCAACCCAAGAAACACAGGTGACTTTTGAACATTTCCCCCTATTTATTGCTCGATCCAGGAAAAGGAGGAAAGAGACAACTGGCCCACAAAATGCAATTCCCACCAGAACTTTTTAAAAAATGAACTTCTCCAGGCTCTGGTCTGTCCTACTTGACAATGATGCATGGTTATTGGTGCTTGAAAATGGATGGGACTAGGGGCTCCTCAGTCAGTTAAGCTTTAGTTTGGGTCTTTATCTCATTACTTGTGAGTTCAAGCCCCACATAGGGCTCACTGCTGTCAGTGCAGAGTTCAAGACCCACATCAGGCTCACTGTTGTCAGCACAGAGCCCACTTTAGATCTTCTGTCCCCACACCTCTCTGCCCCTTCCCCGCTTGCTTTTACGCACAAAATAATAATAAATAAATCTTAAAAAAAAAGAAAGAAAATGGCTGAAATGCCAGGAATCACAAGGAAGCATTTTAAACATTTTTTTAAATGTTTATTTATTTTTGAGAGAGAGACAGAGCATGAGTGGAAGAGGAGCAGAGAGAGAGGGAGACACAGAATCTGAAGCAGGCTCCAGGCTCCGACCTGTCAGCACAGAGCCTGATGCGAGGCTGGAACTCATGAACCGTGAGATCATGACCTGAGTGAAAGTCGGATGCTCAACCGACTGAGCCACCCAGGTGCCCCACAAGGAAGTATTTTAAATTTTGCTTGTTTATTTCACAAGTACAGAGTTTTCTTTGTTGCACAGAGGCAAGTAAAGAAACATAATTTCTCCCAGGCCAGATTCCTTTTATGCATGCATCTATAGTGAAAAGCACCTTGCTTAGGGAGAGCTGTAACCTCAGAAAACTAGAAAAGAAAACAAAAAGCTGGGTTGAAGAACATTTTATTATAAACTTTATGAAAACATTACCAGTTTAAGAAAAATATAGTATAAGCCAATAATTTTTATTTATTTATTTTAACATTTATTCATTTTCTAGAGATAGAGCATGAGCAGGCAAGGGGCAGAGAGAGAGGGAGACACAGAATCTGAAGCAGGCTCCAGGCTCTGAGCTGTCAGAATAGTGCCCAATGTGGGGCTTGAACCCATGAACCGTGAAATCATGACCTGATCTAAAGTCAGATGCTAAACCAACTGAGCCACTCAAGCTCCCCAAGCCAATAATTTTTAAATAGCACATTAGTACTTGCGCTACTTGGTTTTAACAGGTTGCTGAGGACACAATCATAAATACATGGAAGCCATAAGCTATTGTGTTGAGGTTGTTTCACATAGTTATTCAAATTTTGAAATATGACAACTTTTATAAAAGGTTGCTCTTTCTTATCTCTAAATACTTATTTTTCTGTTCAGTGTTTTGCAAAGGTGGACAAGGAAAGGATTCTTCAGTTGTTTCTTTTTCTATCTTTAACATAGATCTGATACAGTCCAAAAGCTTTCATCCAGGGCTAGCTTAAATGCCACACATAGCCAAACCTATGATCTTCCAAAGTTCCAGGTTCAGGGAAAGCTGCAGTGAAGAATATTATTTTGGACACAGCTTAAAGAACTGCAAGTAGTTCTGTTGTTACAAAATAGAGTCACCTCATTTGCCCTTCATTTTAAAAGAAGCTGGTGATGATTTTAGAAGTTATTTTCCGTAGCTACTCGGCACTCATTGGCATTCATCCTGCCACCTCATCTTCACAGTATTTACCACTGAGACTTCTATGTTACAGGAAACCACACTTCCAAAAAATTGCCATTTCCCAAATTTCACTAAAATGACTCAGTTACTGCCTGAGTTTTCTGACTTTGTCACCAAACTACTCTCATTTCTCTACAACCTCCCTTTTAGTGAAAATTGGAGCTGCAAATATTCCATTTCTAGTCCCACTGCTTGCCGAGTAATTTTTTTCAATAGACAGTTACTACTCCAGGTACTCCATAATTTTTCCAGGAAACACAATCATAGAGGATAGAGGTATACAATTAGGATTGGGGGGGGGGGGAGGGTGGGGTATAAAAATAGGAATCAAGATACAGATCAGTAGAAGAATCAGTATAGGTACACAAACTTCTATTTCCATGTTTCCCATTGAAAAACTACCACAGAAAATTAATCCATTTGCCAATAAATGCAGCACCCAAAACTCGACAAAAAACAGAACTGGAAAGTCGGAATAAACTTTCCATTCTTTGGAAGGCCTTGTGAGTAACAAAAGCCAATATTATGGTAAATTATCTTCATGTGTATAGCCTGTGCATATTATTGAATCTATTTACTTATCCTAAAGATTTCTAGTTAGAAAAAGAACATAGGATTAGAGCAAAAAGATAGGTTTAAGCCTAATTGTATGGCTTTGATCAACCATTTAGGTTTTCATTGATTCTTGGTCCTTTATTTTTAAAGGACCTATGCATATATAAATTTAGTATCATATATGTGTATATATGATATGTATAAATATATACATACATCTCATAGGATTGATATAAGAATCAAATGGATTACAGATGCAAAAAACTCTTGAAACCACCAAAATACTTAATATATTTTGTCTGTTTATTATAACTTAAAAAAAACTAACAAATTGCCCTTAAAAAAGGATAGAATTGTCAGAACTTTGAAGGATAAAAATTTCACACAGTGTCTTCTGGATTTGATTGTATAATTTGTACACAATTTGTTTTAGTTCTTTCTAGCATATTTAAGTTAAATTAAACCTTCTTAAACTAAAAAAAGAGATCTATTTATCTTTCTCTTGTGGACAGAATAGGAAAGATAAAAGGCAAGCCTCCTGATGAATTATTCTTCACATTAACTGCATCAGAAGCAGTAATTTATCTTAATATTTCCAGATAGTATATATTATTGTTCAACACTTATTCACTCCCTGCCTACACCCAAGACTTCTATGGGGAGAGCATTTCCTTAACCCTCAAATGTTGCCATGGCACTTGTTCCATGTTCCATCCAATTGGTGGGAGTGAGAGTGTGCCCGTTCCAAAATTAGTCCTTAAGAGAAAACAGTTCTTATGATGGCCTCTCTGGGAGCTTCTGATCTTCAAACAAAAATTATCTGCCCAGATATGTGCTGCACTTCCTGTCTGGGCCTAGAATGTGACACATGGAGCACAGCACCGTCCCCAGCTGCTTTGCCACCTGTGAATATGAGTGCTGTGGTTGTACGCTACTGAGTTGTAGGGTATTTGTTAGGCTACGTTATTAGGGCAACAGATAATTATTATAGCTGGTTACTACTAGCACTTACTGAGAAATCTTTTGGGGACTACAAGACCTAAATGGGCCTGCTGACTCCTTCTCCCCAATCTAGTCTTTGGAGAGCACACTGGAGGGAAATTTTGAGTCTCCAGAGTAGAACATTAGTACCCAGACCACTTATCCTGTTGGGGAGCAAGAGGTAAAGGAAAAAAAAAGACCAAATATCCCCGGTTTAGAAGTTGAAGTAATTGAAAGCCACTGAATTGAGAAAAAACACCAGGCAAAACATCAGGTTACCCTCTGGGGGGAGGAATGAAGGGGGTGAAGCAAGCAGCTGTTAGTGTTCAGGGACCATCCTTCTTTTTGGAAACTAGATAATTAAGAGTTGAAAGGTATACAACACACACATGCACTTCGTGTCCTTAATACACTGGACTTGACTATTAAGCCTATGGCCAAGCAGGCTGTGGCTATGCACCTGGGAGATGAAAGTCAGCAGTTTATAGGCAGTCTTGCTTTTAGCAGGGTTCAGGACATACTACCCCCAAATATGGCACTTTGGCATAATGAATACTTCAAGCTGAAGGAATCTGGAAAATGGCAGGTGCCAGAAAGATTTTTCTGACCTTCTCCTGAAGCAAGTCATAAGCTCCTCGTGTGAGAGATGTCCTCCTTATACCTGGAGGAAGGGAACATCCTTATCTCTGAGGATGGAGGGGTCCCAAGAGGAAGGGGCAGGCCTTGCTGTTTCCCCAGTTTACTACCCTTAGCTCAGACCTCTTTTCATCCTACCACATTTTTTCACAACTCTCCGCTCTTTGTCAAACCAGCATAAAAACAGTTTTCTTCAGGGCTTCATTTCCTTAGGAAGTCTCTCCTGTTGCACAAAACTTATATTAAATAAATATGTATGCTCTTCTCTTGTTAATCTGTCTTTTAGTATAGGGCCCCTAGCTATGCACTTAGAAGGGTACAGGAAAAAGATATTTCTCCTTTCTTATACTTTCATCATCATATAACCATTCCCCTGCATGTAACCACTGCCCTTCCCTTAATCTTTCTGGTGGGCAGCAGAGGTTTGGTCCAGGATGACTCTAAAATGAGTCACTAGTTGACATTATCACTCTGAACCCAAGGTAATGCTGTGCTCGAAGCCAAAAAGCGTTTCTTTATGTCGTATTTCAGACTATAACTACACATCTGATCCAATGCGGTAATGAAATTAAGATATTCCAGTAATAAAGAAAACATCCCAGAGATGCTGCAAAATTTCTACTATAAACCCTGTCATTTTACCAAATTCCCAGAGAGAAAATACCTCTCAACTTGGAATCTTTTTAAGTCCAAAGTTAAAGTCAAAAATAAATCCAAGTCTGATATAAAAGTCTCTTGTCGAATGAATAAAATATTCAAAGAAATAAAAGTCTTTAATCCATTCTCTAAAGTGCCCTGTTTTGCTCAGGATCAGCTGGGGAAGTTTTCCACATTGGGTGGATCTGGGGTCCCCTCAGCTGCTGAGTTAATGGAATGAGTGATTATTTCAGGGCCTCAGAGGCAACTATATAGTCCTTGACCTTAGTCTAAAGAAGCCCAAATATTTCTTTTTTTTTAATTTTTTTTAATGTTTGTTTATATTTGAGAGAGAGAGAGGAGAGAGAGAGCAAGTGGGGGAGGGGCAGAGAGAGAGGGAGACACAGAATCTGAAGCAGGCTCCAGGCTCTGAGCTGGCAGCACACAGCCCGATGTGGGGCTCAAACCCACAAACTGTAAGATCATGATCTGGGCTGAAGTCAGACATCCAACCAACTGAACTATCCAGGTGCCCCAAGAAGCCCAAATATTTCAAAGTATATGCATCAGATTTTATAAATGTGCTCCTACACTGAAGATTTAAAAATGATTGACTCCAGGAGTCCCTGAAGGAACTCTCCAGGCAGCACTGTGACACTCTCTCTGCTTTTTTTCAGGGTGATCATAACATCAGCACAGGCTCGATGGTGTCTGGGCAAAGGGGGGTGGGTGAAGGAAAATTTTGATGTTAGCCTTATTCTGTATGTGTTTGCCAGAGTCAATGACCAGTGACCTAAAATTTATTTGGGAAAAATCTCCTAGAAAGAGTTTCATTTGGGCAGTTATCATCTTTTAGAAAAAACTCTTCCTTTGTGCAAAATCCTTTAATTTCCATTTTGCCTTTGAACACTGAGTTTCTGGCACCATCAAGATGTGTGTGGATGGTGAGTTCTATCTATACAATCTCTTGTGAGCATTGGTGGTCCTATGGCATTGTGGCCATTACCCTGCCTTTTGCCATGGACTTGCTTAAACCTACAAAATTATCTATTAGGAAGGTTTTCTCTTCATTCCTACATTTGGTCAAATGGAGAAATCCCTCCATGGATCCTTGAACTGTAGCTGCTACGAATGCTTCTGAAGCTTGTATCCCCAAGGGCTAAGAAGGCCCAATACCTCTCCCCTGGCTCCACTAGGTTATATAAAAATTGGAATTGAGAAACCTAAAGCCATGGTGAGAGCTGACATAATTAGGGAATCCAGACCAATTAGAGACCACAGAGCAAGATGTGACTCTGGAGCCTCTAAACCAGTCACAAAGACCCAAGATTTGTCCCTGCACAGGGCCACAGATGCAGAATAGGATCCGAGCAGTTTTCTAACATTGCCTCTCTAGGCCCAGCACTAGCAATTTAAAGCCAGAAATTCACTGGTTCACAGGGATATCTGCCAGTTTGCAGTTAAAAGTAGCAAATATTATGCTGCCTATCAATCCATGAAAACAGTTGAATCCCAAATCAGCCTACCCTGCAATGCCAGGCCAAGCTGTCCCCACATATCTCAGAATCAAGCTGCAACATCCAAGGCCTGTGAGGACTTCCTTCTGTTTGGTTAAGGCCACTTACCTCTGGGCAAACCTGGGGTAACCTCTAAAGGCACCAAGGTCAGAAGCCTGCATGGCTCAGGTGCTTAATGTCTGCCTTAAAGCTATTGGCTCAGGCTGTCGCCATTAACAGCCATGGGTACACCTGTAAAAATATAGTGAGCTACATACCAGCACCACCTACTAGGGTCAGAAACCCAAATAGTCTACACTTAGTCAAGCGACAGCAAAGCTTGAAGACACCCACTCTAACTAGACTAGAAGTCTGCCTTTTTTTCTTTTTAAAGCTAACTGCCAAACCTTGTTGATCTTTCAGAGATTTGGCCCATGTACCAAAACACTGCTTATTTATGAGACCATAGTGGGTTTTCTACCACTGAACACCACACCACCTTCCCACATTGCCTCAAATCAGAAAGCCTTATCCCAGAAAGCCTCGCCAGACAGCAGATGCCTGCGGGAGGGACATAGTGTTTAGTACAAATTCACTGTGTATTGAGTGTAGACCAGAGACATGCTCTCTGCAGACAAGCCAGTCCTGGGCGGGGAGGGAGAGAGAAATGGGCAGAGCTAAACCCAGTTCTTCCTGCCCAACCCACTGATAGTGGAGAGGAGTTGCCTTCAGCAGAGTTCTTGGGAAGTCCAGAAGGAAGGGAAGAATAATTATGGTGCAAGAATCTAAAGATGTTTATTTTTTTCCTAGCATCCTTTGTTAAAAAAATCACTTTCTTCCACTGACTGGATGTACAATTTCTTCCATTGCTAAATTTACATATATTCATGGACCTGTGGTTGTTTATTCATTCACTAATTCCAAAACAGTTAAATTACAGAAGTGTTAAGTACTTATTTTCAAATATTTAACTAGGTCTGTCTCCCCTCTTGCTCTTTTCCTCACATTGTTTTAATGATTTTTAATATGTTAATTTCCCCAGATTAAAAAATATCACTCAGTGTTTGAAATCACATTATAGATTTGGCATGGAATTCTAATACAATGATCAGACATTTTATACCATTTACTTATTTGTATTTTTTTCTTGCAACTTCTAGGTTTTAAAAGTCCAAAAGAGCGAGGAACACTTATTTTCACCTCTGCATTTCATACAACAGTTTTTACATATGTTAAGTGATGGGAGCAATAAGCTTTTTATAAATACATGATTCTTTTTACATCAATGCCCTTTTTACGAAAGAAAGAAAGAAAGAGAGAGAGAGAGAGAGAGAAAGAAAGAAAGAAAGAAAGAAAGAAAGAAAGAATCCTCTACCTGGATTCTCTTTTCACACCTTGTCTTTTGCTATATTCTGTTTATTTGTCCAAACCCACCTAAAACATTGCCTCCTGTGGAAAGCCTACACTATACCTGCCCAGTCAGAGTCTCAGTCTCTCCTCTATGTCTCTGTGTTACTACCTGTAAGTCTCTATTATGTCCTTTATCATCTTTTACTGTGTATATAGTTATCTCTTCTAGACTTACTAAGTTAGACTTCTTGATAGAGGGACTGTGGTATTCAACTTTTTTTTTTCACCCAGCATATTTCCTGATGATATAACATGGTTTTCAATATGTGTTTGGTAAATGAATAAATGCAATGAATGAAAATTGCTTTTCCTTTGTAATATTTATTATAATTGAAAATAATTAAATCATATTTGGCATAATTCTTTTTTTTTTTTGATGAATGCCTTCCCCATTAGATAGCACACTTCACAGTCAGAGACCATGATGGTGTTGTTTACCATTGTATCCTCAGGGTCTGGCATAGAGTGGTTCATTAATAAATATTTATTGAATAAATTAATATTATAAATTAATAATATCATATTAATATTCTGATGAGGCTATATAAAATATTCATATGAAAGGTTTGCATAGAGAAATTGCTGTACAAATGATCAACTGATATTTCAGGAAAAGAAATACCATTTTATGATGTTTTGAGAAATTAAATTCCTTCTTTTAAAAGTCATCAAGAGACTGTGACCATAGAAGATGTCCTTCAGCAATGTAATATCTTTATTTTGCTCTAAGTCAAATTATGATGGGAAATCTACCCATAAAACATTTATATGGTGCATATAAATAGGCTGTTAGCGAGAGAAACAGCAGCCAACAGGTTTATCCTGTCAACAGAAATTTATTAACATGGCAAATAGATAAAATAACATATAAAATGAACCATAATCCTGCGTCATTTTCATTTCAACGGTCACTTCCAGAAGAAACTTTGCCATCATTGCATTTAAATGTTTATTTACATTTAGAGTTAAATATTTATAGTTTTTTTTTTAATAAAGAGGGGTCTGCAGAATCATCAAATATTTTTAAAATGACTTTCCAGGGAAATATATCCAGAGCAGCACACTTTGAAGGGAAAGTAATTCTGAAAATAAAGAAATCACAGGCATTCTGTGAATATGATGGAAAATATATAGATGCCATTATGGAATAACGGACTAGCCATCAGTCATCAGGAAGTTACTATTGCTAATGTATAATACATTGTACTTAATACATGATCACATATATTATCCTTGTATGATTAACTGCAAGCATGGATTGTAATACTAATATCCCAGTAAACATTTAATTTGAAATAAACCTTTCTAGATCCTACGAAGAATAAATTTGAACACTAAATTCTAAGTCCTCTTTGGAAAACTTAGTTAAGATTCATTAATACTAATAATAGCTAATATTTATTGAGAAATCACTGTGCATCAGGCATTGTTCAAATCAATTTACACAGGTTACCCCGTTATTTGGTCTTTATTATGACCTATGCAGAAGTAATGCTATTATTACCCTCTGATTAGAAAGGGGTCTAAGGCTCACATTAATCCACGTATGACAAGGCCTGTGTTACTAAAGTCAGCAAGTGGCAGAGCTGGAGCTTGGAGTCTGTTTTGACTGTCACAGTAGATTTTAACCACCGTGCTCTATTCTGTAAACCAAACTGTTAATGTAAGGAACAGATCTGGCTGAAAACTTGATCCAGAGACGGTTAAAAATACATTTGAATGTGAATACATTTTGGCATGGTATCACTTTATAGCTCTTTGCATTTTTGCATTTTTCATTCTCTCTATTGCCTGATTACTCAGATGATTTTGCTTAGTACATTTAGTTCATCTTCCTGGCCACAGAAGACATTTGATTTTGAGACTCCTCTTCTATCACATCAAAGAGGTCCAAGAGAATAGTAAATGTTGGAGTCTAGGAGGGAAAATGAAAGGGCCTATGATTAAAAAGACTAGTTGGAAATCCAGCTCAAGTATCACTTTAAGGCTCTAAATAACGTCTGTGTCTATATCTATATATGTATCTATCAACAATTCCATCTAAATTGGGATTTAGTGTAGACCTCATTTAGTTTTGATAATGGTAGCAATTTTTTGTATGCAGATACCTCAATTTGGGATTACAGAAAATGGAACTGATTTAGAGGACACATAGGCGTTTTGTGATCTGGATTAGGAGACATCTGGTAGGGAGCAACTGAATAAAAGCACTATAATAAGAAAAGCAAGTATAATTTGAGATACAGAGCTTTATAATAGAAAAGGCCTACGCTTTGGTGTCGGGATGACCTAAATAAAAATCTCAGAGTTTCTATTTAATAACTCTAACCTCTGGGAAACACCCTAACCATTCTGCTTTACTTTTTGCCTATAGAGTGGTGGGAAGAGCAGAACATTCCTTCTCTACTAGGAAGAGTTTATGGAATGCTGAAATGTAGTTCATTTAATTTTTTGTACCTTAACTTTATTTTTTTTTAATTTTTTTAACATTTATTTATTTTTGAGACAGAGAGAGAGAGAGCATGAACAGGGAAGGGTCAGAGAAAGAGGGAGACACAGAATCTGAAACAGGCTCCAGGCTCTGAGCTGTCAGCACAGAGCCCGACGCAGGGCTCGAACCCACAGACTGCGAGATCATGACCTGAGCCGAAGTCGGACGCTTAACCGACTGAGCCACCCAGGCGGCCCTGTACCTTAACTTTCTGACAGATGTAGAAACTATGATTTTTGTAGTTCACCGTGTTTTTTTTTTTTTCTTTTGAATTGTCCTTTCTGCTCTTAAGCCCATGAAATGATTTTCATTTTCAATATTGTATTTTTTCAGTTGTAGAATTTTCATTTATTGTTTTGTGTTGTTAATATTTTTGCTAAAATTCTCTATGTATTCATGCTTATTGTTCACCTTTTCCACTTAACACATGAACATATTTATAGTAGTTATTTTAAAGTTGTTGTCTGTTGTTTCTAATCTCTGGAATATCTTTGGGTCTGCTTCTATTGACCATTCTTTGTTTTGAGAATGGATCACCTTTTTGTGCTTCTTTGCATGTCTTATAATTTATATTTGAGATATTGGTACAATAAGCAAACAATAGTAGAGACTGAATAAATGATATTTACCCCAATTGAAGGGTATGCTCCTTCCTGTAATCCATGATTGAACTGAGTTCTGGAAGAGGTTACAGTTTGGGTAAATTACAAGCCACTACTGGTTCCAAATAATTTGATGACCCAATTAGAATTCTCCCTCAAGTAGTACTTGGGATTTAAGCACCAATAAAAATCTTGAGATGTCTTAGGGCTTGACAGTCATGTTTTTAAGTCACCAAAAGGCTTTCTCTGCACTCTACCCCACCTTTTAGTAGTCCAGAGATCTCTCTGTCCTCCTTCTGTTCTTTAGCCTTTAGTGAGCTCTGCTATGCTTTCAGTGAAGGCTCCATGAACTTGGTGGGATTTCTTTAGACCCTGCTGTTACTTTTTTCAGCCTTTGCCCTGTATACTGGTGAAGATCTCATGAGAAAGAATTGACAGATGGGTACAGACTCTCTCTGTATCTGGAGCTCCTCAAGGTTCTAATCTGCTATGCCAAACTATATGTGGCCTTTAAAAGTTTGGCTATTTTCTCCTTACCCTGTAAATCGCACTATGTTGGACTTAACATCTTCTCCCATTGTGTTTCCTGAGATGAACATAATAGGCAATTTCTTCTCTCTTAGGAGGAGCTTATGAAGTTCTGAAATTTAGTTCCATTAATTTTTTTGTGTATTTTACCTCCCTTTTGGTTGTTAAAAAACGATATAAATTTTATAGTTCATCCTTTTTGTTCTGGTTGAAGCAATAAATTCGTGACTTTTCTACATTTTGAGTGAAGAAATCTTACCTTAACCATTCTGAGTCATCTTTGGAAAGGGAATCTTTATGAAGATTTACATATAGCATGCAAAAATCTACTTAATATGGTGTCTGACATTGGTAAGGGCTTGATAAATATTAATGTCCTTTCTCCATGAAGTCGGATATCAAGGGATGCCAAGTAAAAAAAGGAACAGCTGTGTGGGTTTTGCATGAATAGTATTTGGAAGGGGTTAAATTTGGAAGACAGAGAGGACTGATTGACAGAAAGGAATAATAAAAACTGAGTTTTTATCTGCTTCATTTATTTCTTTCAAC
Organism: Leopardus geoffroyi; assembly: GCF_018350155.1. Lineage (NCBI taxonomy): Eukaryota > Metazoa > Chordata > Mammalia > Carnivora > Felidae > Leopardus > Leopardus geoffroyi. Next base: position 84,609,976 of record NC_059328.1, on the reverse strand, counting down.
CAATACTTATAAAAAGCATTCTTATGGACTGTGCTTATGGTATAGATCATCCTTAAAGAGACTTCTAAACTAGAGATCTTGTGCTCATCTATTATTTAGTCCTATGAATGTATCCATTATATTCTACAGAAACAAAGATGGTTATTTTCACTTAGGTATTTGTTTGAAAGGAAATGGGAGATGAAGTGGGAGTTGTGGAAACATAACAGAATCTGATAAAGAGAAAACTAAACTAAGGAGCTAAACAAGCACAATGGGTGGCAAATTAAAGGGGAGGAAGACTCTCCACAATCAAGGACAGCAGACAATAGCTGACAGTGTTTGTGTCTCAAGGAAGGAAACGAATTTATAAACACCTTCTTGTTATGTACTAGAAAAGAGCTACAGATCAGTGAGGATTCACGTCAGCGGTCCACACCTGGATGGATGAATTGGCTTACTGAGAAGTGGGGGAAAGATGAAACGGGGAGGCTGCATTGTCAGTTACATCTAATCCTGCCTGCTTTCTCTTGATGGTGTGGATTTGCTCAGACCAAAAAGAGTCTTTTTGTTCAAACTGCTTTTCTCTCTCCGGGATAGCCAGATGGGTGACCCCAATAGGAAGATGAAGTAAACCTTTATGTATTAGGTTGTTGTGGAACGAAAGAATTACATGTCGGTGTGTGTGAATTTCATATCATCCAGCTTCCCCGTGAATACATGATTCACAGAAACCAAAGAAGAACAGGGAAATAAAAAAGCAAAGCAAAAAAAAATAAGAGAGTCTCGCACATTTTATTTGGGTCAGTAACAAACTAAAAGCTCAATGAATTGAAATCCTGTGGGAGTGGGATCAGGACAGAATTTATCCGTTTGCAATCTTGACCTATCAGCTATGAGGTTTCCCAGCTGCAGGCAACATCAGTCTTTGCTCTCCAGAGGCAGCAGCTGGGCTCGCATTGTCCCTTCTACAATTTCCTGCTGGATCTGGGAGCATTTGATTAAAAACAAAACCGAACAAACCTTAAAGTGCATATACTTATATGCACATATACCTTAAAGTGCATAAAGGCCAGATACTTTATTTATCCAAAAGGCACTTTTTTTTTTCATGCGTGAGAGTTACGCTGTGTCATCCTGCGCTGCAGCCACTTTATATCCTTTTCCTCCTCCTTAATTTCCTGTAATTCCATGGATGGAAACATTGCATCAGAAGCGTGTATCTCTGTGTAACTCTCTAAAATGGGGAATTAAGAGTCTCTCGATTGCATGATATTCTTTGCTGAATATCATACCACAAAGGCTCTTTCAATTACAGATATCACTTCTAACTAGTGTGTCTGAGGCAATCACTACTCTAGGAAGCACAAATATGTTTTGAGTGTTTAATTAATTTATAGGCCACTGACCTTGGTAGCTGTTTCATAACTTACCCTCCTCTGTCTACTGAAAACCATACTCCCCTAAACTTACCTGAATCCCGACACATATCACATTGCATTTTAATTGGGAGATGTCAGGCTAGAGGAAAAAGTACATGGGCCTTGTTATTAACAATACCAACTCCGATACTACATGTGTGACGTTAGGCAAGTTACTCTAAGATTCATTCCCTTTACTTATAAAATAGATGTAATAATAAGCTTTCTGTTCCAAATTTTTAGGGGAAGGGAGTTAGTGTCAAGCAGAAGTAGATGGCACTACACTGGGCTGTCTTAGGATTTTTCTTTTTTATCTTGTTTCAGATTCCTTCCCATATTAACTCACCAATTTCTAAGCCTTCTTTGGGGCCAAACAGGACATCATAGTCATACTTTCTTTCCAGACAAGGTAGCTTATTCATCATTTCTCTGATGCATACCTTCCTTATGCTCTCAGATTGGCTCTGGTTTAAATATTTGATAATCCTCATTTATGGAATTTATAAGAGCAAAAGATCCAACCACTTGTGATCTGTGAGGCTTGGATGAGGGACACCTAAGAAGACATTCTGCCTTATTTCCCTATTTAGGGTTGTTGGTGGACATTAAATAACCCCTGCTGGTGGCTGTGCACACCAGAGATCCAGAGGGAAGAAGTAGTAGAATTTATGAATTTCCAAATAAGCAGATAAAGAAGAATAAAACTTTGCTACCTAAGGAATGTGGTTCTTAAAGATGAAGAAAAAACAAAATGAAGTAATAACAAATTCAAAAGCCCAAAATTCCATATTTATAGAATTTGATGTACCATTTTAATGAAAAGTGTCTGAGTCTGCCCTATTTCCAGAGAAACTTGGTCTCTTGAGTGAACACTTAACCAATCTAATATCAACCCCTGTTTGTATGGCAGTATGGTCTGCTTTATCCATTCTGTATTTAAATAGTATGTAAAAAGTAAATGATAGTTATTAATTAAGAGAGGAAGAGTCCTTAAAGGAACCAGGATCCTAAATAAACAGTGACTACACCCTTACCAATTTCATGAAGGAGAGATGGAGTGTTCAGGGGAAACAATATTGGCAAAGAAACACTCTACTATTGTCTTAAATTTAGGCCTCTATTCCTATATAGTTCTAGTTCTTCAAAGAATTAAATTTTTTCCCTATGATAGTGTAGGGACCCAACAAGTCAATGGCCTCCTCTGTTTTCCCCAAGTTCTTGCATCTCACCATCCCAACAGCAAGGAAAAAGAAATCCAGAACACACACATCAGAGAGAAAAGAAAAACATACTGACTTCAACATCTAGAGTGTACTGTCCAACACTGCTCTCCCTAGGCTTTCCTCTACTGGGCAGTCACAAGCAATCCCAGAGCCCACCTCATTTAACCAACTGTGACTTTGGAAAAACATCCTGTAAGTTGACAATGAAAGGAAACATACATGGTAATGGCTGGCTGGACCTTTTTCCAAGAAGTAGTGGCATTGCCTTATTTCCATACCAGCTCCTGGGAAGAACTACATCTAATAAGAAATCTGGGGCCTCGACTTGAATCTACTTCCCCTTTGAAAAAAAAAATCTACAGTGACGTGTATTGTACATCTCCATTTTCTATTCCACATACATATTTCTAACCTTTTCTTATTTCTGTATTCTAGAAGAACAAGGAAGTTTTTCTCTCAGTCACTGAACTGCCTTTCTATAGCTTCAGTTCTGCTTTTTATGACCTCAATTGTGAATTTAAATTGTCCATATTTCATCGTAAGTTTCTAACATTTTAAATTAGCCTACTTACATGTGCTTAGCAATCATTCATTAAATTCTAGATTATTTTACTGCCCTGATATTGGTTCTTGGCCCATTCTAACTGTGAGATTATATAATTGTGGTAAGCAATTACTTAAAATTTAGTGATGACAAATTGATGTTACTTGTGAAAGTTACAATATCTAATTTTCAATGTATATGAGGACAAAAAGGGGTATAATAACTTATACACCTCCTTGTTACAGTATAATGTTTCTAAAGTACAAGGATACTGAATGAGATAGAAGAATATCTCCAAGAATGTAGACCTCAAAATATAAAAAATACAAAAGAGAGTGATGAGACATGGAAAATCAAATAAAGAGGTTAAATACACATTAAAAGTATTTTCAGTGAAAGACATGGGAGACCTTAATCAAATAAATAATATGAGTATTTACTACAGTTAAGAAAAACCACAAATTTTAAGATTAAAAGTATCAAGCAAGGGTGTCTGGGTGACTCAGTCAGTTATGCATCCAGCTCTTGATTTTGGCTCAGATCATGATCTCACAGTTTGTGGGATCAAGCTCTACATTGGGCTTTGCGCTGACAGTGTGGAGGCTGGAGCCTGCTTGAGATTCTCTTTCTCCCCCTCTCTCTCTCTGCCCCTCCCCCATGCTTTCTCCCTCTTGCTCTCGCTCTCTAAAAAAATAAATAAATAAACATTAAATTTTTTTAAGTGTCAAGCAGTATAAATTAAGAAGACCCACACTTAGGCATATAATTCTAATTTTTTTCAAATCAGGAATAATGAGAAGATTCTAAAAACTTAAAAGAATAAAATCAACTACCTACAGAGAAGTGAGAAGTGGGGTTACACTTGTTTTTCAAAAACAATACTAGATAATAAAAGACAATGGAACATACTTCATTGAAAAGATTTTAGAAAATCTTCATTGAAAAGATTTTACATAAGAGTGGTCATAAAATTTCTCTACAACACCTTACTTAACTAAGCATCAGCAACAAGGAAATGTTTTCAGCTCAATTCCTAATGAAGAGTTGGTTTTCCTGTTAAAAGGTGGAAAATAAAATCCTTCATTTACTTGCCAGAGAGAGTGTAGCTACACAGATAATATATGGATTGCATCTCAGCCAGAGGTGAACATCACAGCATGCACTCAGAGCATAAGGGAGAAAGACAGTTACTGCTTCATAAGACCCATTACCAGTTAGGTACGAATTAAAATGTTGGTGGAAAGCAGATCTTCTCAGAGAGTTTCTGTATGAAACCCATCATAAAAATGTAAGAAAAGTCATAAAACTTTTAAGCATCTCAAATCAAGGTGACATACCACCATGGTATGGTTAGAAATGAGACAGTGATGGAGCACACAAGAAGAGGAGAAAGAGGGGCACCTGGGTGGCTCAGTCGGTTAAGCAACCGACTTCAGTTCAGGTCTTGATCTCGTAGTTTGTGAGTTTGAGCCCTGCGTCAGACTCTGTGCTGACAACTCAGAGCCTGGACCCTGTGTCAGATTCTGTCTCCCTCTTTCTCTGCCCCTCCCCTGCTTGCACTCTGTCTCTCTCTCTCAAAAATAAACATACCTTAAAAAAAAATCAAGATTAGAGCTTGACAAAGAAGAAACTTTTTGTATGTTAATGTTCTCTCTCTCTCTCTCTCTCTCTCTCTCTCTCTCTCTCTAAAAAGATACACAATAGGGGCACCTGGGTGGCTCAGCTGGTTAAGCATCCAACTCTTGATTTCAGCTCAGGTCATGATGTCACCATTCATGAGTTTGAGGCCTGCAGTGGGGTCTGCGCTGACAGTGTAGAGTCTGCTTGGGATTCTCTCTCTCCCTCTCTCTGTCCCTCCCTTGCTTGCTCTCTCTCTCTCTCTCAAAATAAATAAATAAACTAAAAAAAAGAGAAAATGCAGCATATATAACTACCAGCTAAGTTACTATGGGTTGATGAAAAGACAATTTACTCAAACATTCCCTGAAATTAAACACAATACATTATGACAGTACCCTAGGGCACACAAGGCTATTGTGTTATGGAAGATTTTAATATTTTTGTGAAGTTTTCAATAGAAGCTGTAATCAATAGTCAATGCAGTTATTATCTTAAGGAGGGTGAGTTTATATTTATGCACTGCTTGAGGCACAGAGAGACAATAATGTAAATCAATTAATATGGAATAAGGTATTAAAACAATATATAAAATGGTAATAAAATGTAGAATAACATTGTAGGGATCTCTGGCAACAACAAAATACATTGGTGCAACACAATTATATTAATTTTGCCTTGAAAATATTATATGGATTTTTCCAGTGATATTCATATACCTTAAGAACTCAATAATATTACAAAAGTAGCAATAATGTCTAGTCCCCTCTCAATGTTTTGCACTAATGATGAGTAGATGTAGCAAAGTGAAGCCAAATTTCTGATTGTCCTTAAATATTTCTAATGGGGTGCATTATTTGGTTTGAGAGAAAAATGTAACAGATTTACCTCTCTAATTATGTTTCTGCAAGACTAAATATTAACATTAATTAGCATTCCATTTGCACCCACAAGGAAAATCACTCTAGAATTTAAATTTGCCACAGTTAAGCCATATTCAAATAAAGTAGATTTTTTCTGTGTATATTACTTTCCTTGTGAAAAAATTTTTAAATTTCCCAAGTGAGGGGAAAAAAACTACCAAAATAACTTACATTTGAATAATTCTTTCAACTTTTCTATAGCTATATAGAAATTTTTTTAAGATTATACAACTGGTTATAGTTCTTAAAAAAACCCCTTCAGAAAATCTAATAATCTTTTCATACAACAAAACTGCTACTCAGATACCAGCCAGTCCTAAATGATGATTGAATCTCAAATAGCATATGGGATCCCACTCTAACACCCTGGTGGGTGTTATCTAGTGTATTAGCTTGCTGAGGCTGTGTGGTTTAAACAAAAGAAATTTATTTTCTCACAGTTCCAGAGGCTAAAAGTGTGAGATCAAACTGTTAGTAAGGTTGGTTTCTTCCAAGACCTCTCTTCTTGGCTTGATGGCCATCTTCTCCCTGTGTATTCACATGTTCTGTGTTCTGTGTGTATCTGTTTCCTAATCTCTTCTAACAAGGACATAAATCATATTGGATTAAGGTCTACCCTCATGATCTCATTTTAATTTATTTACCTCTTTAAAAGCCCTATCTCCAAGTATAGTCACATTCTGAGTTATAGGGTGGGTAAGATTTCAACATATGGATTTCGGGAGATACTTCTGAGCTCATAACACCTAGAAAATATAATCTATTTTGCTTATTGCAAAGATCCCAAACATTGTTTCAGTATACAAAAAGGCACAACCCATGTATCTGGTTGGGATCTGAGGATTGGAGTACCAAGTCCCATATCCACAGTGTGTTTGGAGTGAATAGCACTTCATAAAGTTCTCTTCATACAGTATTTCATTTGACCCTCAAAACAAACTTTGTGGTAGGTGTTGCTATTACACCCATGAAATGGATGAGAAAATTGAGATTGCGAGGATTCAGTGACTTGCACAAGGTTATACAGTGATTGACAAAGGCAGAACACAAGCAGAATCCTCAAATCATACCACTTGCATGAAAGTAACTAACCAAAAGTCTTTCTCCCTCCTCCCTTCTCTCCCTTCCTTCCTTCTTTCCTTCTTTCCTTCCCTCCTTCCTCCTTCCTTCCTTCCTTCCTTCCTTCCTTTTTTCCTTCCTTCCCCCTCTCTTCCTTTTTCTCTTCTTGTCTTTCATTTTTCCTTCTTGTTTTGTTTTGGCTACTCTATTTAACTAAAAAAAATTTTTTTTTGCCATAGAGGCAATAAGGATTGGCGTTTAATATATACATATTATATATAAAACCAAATATATATTGTATATATTATATCAAATGAAATTGCCAGTTTTCAACCAACTGTGACCTGCAAAAGCAGCAATTTTACGTGGTTTAATCAAGAAATAACACACAGTGAACAACACCCACTTTCCTATTTGCATCTCCTTTGAACTCTCTCACTTGAGATTTACCCCCACTTCTGTGTCTCATCTGCCCCCATCCCAAACATAGCTGTTTATCAGCCAGTTGTGCCCTTCATGATAGCAATCTGGGAACAAACTGGAAGGGTCAGGGCAGACATGGCAATATGTATGTTGGAGATTAAATAAGTGAATGGGTTATGAGTAAGAAAACAAAATAATCACTTCAAATAATTGACTTCTTATTTTTCTGTTCCATGAACATTTAAAGTTAGGCATTCTCTTCCTCAAGACAGATAATGTTTCTTTACAAAAGCAAACCAGGGAACAAACAAAAACAAGAAAAAACAAAAAACAAAACAAACCACAAAAGCACACACCCAAAACCCTTCATCATGACTGTTATTTAATATGCAATTAAATCTGTTAATACTTGTAGTACTTATCTATTACTGTGTAAAAAATTAATCCAAAATTTAGTGGCTTCAGATAATACACAATTATTATCTCACAAATTGGGAGTCCAGAAATCTGGGAGTGGTTTAGCTGGGTAGTTCTGGCTTAGAATGTCTCATTTTGTTGCTGTCAGACTTAGTGGGAGCTACATATAAGTGGGAGCTTATATGAAGGTTGGTTGTAGAAGGAAGATCCATTTCCAAATGCTTCACTTACTCGTTATTGCAGAAGGCCTCAGTTCCTAATTGGCTTGCGGCAGGAGGCCAAATTCCTTGCCACATGGGCCTCTCCTCATAGCATGGTAACCAACTTGGTCCAGACCCAGCATCTAAGAGTAACATGAGGTCATAGTGCTTTTTATGATCTACTCTCAGAGGTCACAAACCATCCCTTCTACTATATTCCACTCACTAGAAATGAGAAGTCAGGGAGGGAAATTAGTCTCAACCTCTTAAAAAGAGGAGCATCAAAGAATTTGTGGGCATGTTTTAAAACTAACACACTATGTATATACAGTGCCAAGAAGCACTCAAATGACGAGTCTATGGCTCTCAAATAGTAATTGAAGTTCAGCACAGGAATTTTTAGGCTTTAGCCTTGTAGGTATATGATGGAATCCATTAAATAGGTTAAATAAGCATTAAATACTTCTGCAAAATAATTTACAAAACTGAACATCCCAGCAGAAATTTGCCTTAGTTTATTTAAAAGATCAAGATACTTTGGGGCGCCTGGGTGGCTCAGTTGGTTAAGTGGCCGACTTTAGCTGAGGTCATGATCTTGCAGTCCGTGAGTTCAAGCTCCACGTCAGGCTCTGTGCTGACAGCTTGGAGCCTGGAGCCTGCTTCAGATTCTGTGTCTCCCTTTCTCTCTAGCCCTCCCCCGTTTGTGCTCTGTCTCTGTATTTCAAAAATGAATAAATGTTAAAAAAAATTTAAAAAATAAAAAAATTTTAAAAAGATCAAGATACTTTGATTCTAAGCCTAGTATACGTGATATAACATAGGCTAGCGCTTTGTGGTTAGCTCACCTATAACTGCCATATGGTAGTTCTACTCAGCTTCTGATTTTATTTAAATCTAAAATAATTGATGACTTCAACAAAATTCAAATAAAATTAGCATAAGTTTATTAGTTTTATGATGAGTGTCAGTGTGTGATGTAAAAGTTGTCAAACGCTCCTCTTTACCTTCTCTCCTGGTCTCCAAGGGAGAGCACCAAGAGCTGAAGGAATAATGTCTTCATTTTGAATGGAAGGCTCTGGTAACTTATACCAAGACTGAAAAATGGTTTAAATGATGCTTGTAATATGCCACTGTGTTGCTAATGATTGTTTTCCTTCTAGTTTAGTAAAGATCACATTTTATTTTACATCACTCCTTCACTTTACAGTCTAAATTTCATAAAGGGTTACATTATGTTATATTTTGGAGAGGAGAGGGAGATTCACATGGAAATGGCTGCCCTGGGTAATCCTCCTGGCTGGTTGTGCTTGTAGTGTGCTGGTGAGTAAGGGCTATAAGACCTGTGATGGAAGCAATAGTCCCAACCATCAGCCATCAGCTTCTCTCTCTCTTTCATTCTCCTCTTAAGTTTGGCGGATGCCATTTAATTCGTTTTTTTGTCATTGTCAATTAGGATTGATCTTTCGTGGTAGAACTAATTCACCATCAGCTTTGATTTTCTCCCAGGGTTCCTGTGAAGGTTCTTGCAGACAGCTCAGAACTCCCTCCCCCAGATGCCTTCAGCCCCCACCAAAGTGAGTCCTCCCTGCTCTGTCTTGCTGCTTGGATTTCCTAGCGTGACAAGGTGGCTTTCTCGAGTGTGGTGCTGGCAAGAAAGCCGTAAGCCATGCAACCTTGTCTCCTTGACTCGTAAGCCATTCCTTCCTTGTCAAATAGTGGGAGGGCAGGCTACTTTCCTGCTACCCCTTATCCTCAGCCTTACTGTCTCTTTGTGAGACTGAACATTTCAGAGCAGAATTGAAAAGCATGAGGACCCCCAAAATAAATAAATAATTTGAATATGTATATTTTTCATAACACAGTTTTTTTTTTATCATTATGCTAAGATAAGATTAATGAGATCACTGCATGTCATGAATCTCCACCAATTTAATCCATACAATGAAAACCTTTTAAATTGAGTGTAGTCAGGAGGTGCCTGGGTGGCTCAATCGGCTGAGCGTCCAATTTTGGCTCGGGTCGTGATCTCAGTGTGTGGTTTCAAGCCCCACGACAGGCTCTGTGCTGACACAGAGCCAGCTTTAGATTCTGTGTCTCCCTCTCTCTCTGCCCTGCCCCTGCTCACACTCTGTCTCTCATTCTCTCTTTCTCTCTAAAACAAACATGAAAATTTTTTTAAAAAATAAGTAAATAAATTGAATATAGTCAGAAATTATCTTGAGTGAACAGAACTCTCTACATAAGTAAAATTTTTATAATTGGGAAACACTGTCTTTATTCCATTGAAGTTTCCCTATCTATAATACCCTTGTCTGAAGTTAGGGAATTTTCATGTAACTTGTATTTTTTTTTTTTTATCATTTCAACTAAACTACAATGGACATGTTTAAAGTGGAACAATAGAGAGCAGAGCTGGGTGCAGGAATGATTCTTTGTTAGGTGTAGAGCCATCCTATGCACTGCCACACATGCTGTAGCATCCCTGGTCCTTGTCCCTGAATGTCAAGAAAGGGTCCAACCCATTATGACAACTCAATTCCCATATACTTTTTCCAAATACCTCTTGAAATGAGGCATTCTACTGAAAACTACTGAACTGTGCAGAGCGAGTGGAAGTAATGAGTTGGTTTGGCTCCCCTCAGCAGGGAAGCAGACCCCAACCTCTTATAACAATTCAACTTAGAATATGGGACATATCAACTTTGGGGCTTCCTCATGATACTGCAACCCAGGAAAAAAATCACACTTCAGAAAAAATCGCACTTGATCACCACTTCAGCTTTATCCATGGAGGAATGTAGTAATTTAGATATTTCTTCTATCTTCGATGAGTTGTTTATGCACATTTTTTTCTTCCAAGTTTTTAAAGTCAAGTTAGTTAACATATATTGTAGCATTGGTTTCAGGAGTAGAATGTAGTGGTTCATCACTTACATACAACACCCAGTGCTCATCCCAACAAGTGCCTTCCTTAAGGCCCATCACCCAATTTATCCCTCTCCCACCTCCCTTCCAGTAACCTTCAGTTTGTTCTGTATAGTTAAGAGTCTCTTCTCGTTTGCCTCTCTCTCTGTTTTTACCTTATTTTATTTTTCTTTCCCTTCCCCCATGTTCATCTGTTTTGTTTCTTAAATTCCACATATGAGTGAAATCATAGGATATATGTCCTTCTCAGACTGATTTATTTTGCTTAGCATAATGCATTCTAGCTCCATCCACAACCTTGCAAATGGTGAGCTTTCATTCTTTTTTGATGGCTGAGTAATATTCCATTGTATGTATGTAATATATATATATACATATATTATGTGTATATATACTCCTTTATCCATTCATCAGTTGATAGGGATTTGGGCTCTTTCCATAATTTGACTATTGTGGATAGTACTGCTATAAACATTGGGGTGCATGTGCCCCCTTTGAATCAGCATTTTGGTATCCTTTGGATAAATACCTAGTAGTGCAATTGCTGGGTTAGACGGTAGTTCTGTTTTTTACCTTTTTGAGGAACCTCCATACTGTTTTCCAAAGTAGCTGTACCAGTTGACATTCCCACCAGAAGTGTAAGAGGATTCCCCTTACTTCACATCCTTGCAACATCTGCTGTTTCATGATTTGTTAATTTTAGCCCTTTTGACAGATGTGAGGTGGTATCTCACTGTGGTTTTATTTTGAATTTCCCTGATGATGAGTAATGTTGAGCACCTTTCACGTGTCTATTAGCCATCTGGATGTCTTCTTTGGAAAAATGTCTATTAATGTCCTCTCCCATTTCTTAAGTGGATTATTTATTTTTTGTGTGTTGTGTTTGATAAGTTCTTTATAGATTTTGGATACTAGCAGTTTATCTGATATGTCACTTGCAGATATCTTCTCCAATTCCATAGGTTGCCTTTTAGTTTTGTTGATTGTTTCCTTTGCTGTATGCACATTTATTTTTGCATATCATTCTCTGACAGTAATTCCAAATACACATTTAATTTTGATTCCATAAGGTCTTGACTCTGTCAGTTTTTGCCTTCTTAACTATCTGAAAGAGGTTCAGCTATCTATTATTTTTTAATAAGGATCACAATCAAAATGTATAATAATTCTTCATGAACATTTCCACTGTTTAGATTGATGTACATCTAGTAAGGTAGTTTTCATATTACAAACATTTTATTTTGTAAATTTTCCAAACTAGGTGGTGGGGATAATGTGGAATGTTCTTGGAATTTGAGCTCTACCTGCAAACCAGAGTTCAGGACCTGTTTTTCCTTCACCATATTCCTGGGGTTAGAGTATCTTGTCAGATTATTGACAAAGATCATCTAAAGAAATGTTTAATATTGTGATGGAATTGGGGAGGAGCATGCACAGAGTTGCAGGAAAGGTGTGGCTATGGTACTCTGTGAACTTCAAGGCACTATTTCCATGGCCATAGTGTCTATCTCTGTGACAGATAGGGTCAGATGTTGGATATTGGATTGTGCCTGCACCAGAGTGGAGGTGAAAGTATTTGATGATCTCTCAAGCCAGCAGTAACATTTCAAAAAGAAAGATGCTTGTGGATGCCAGGTGCAATACAAGTAAAAGATATTAATGTTTCTAATATTTTAAAGAAATAACTCGGGATGCAAAATGTCAATTCCCAGTAAAAACGAAGTTCTATAATGAGAATTTACAGAGTTTCCACAGGCACACCATGTGATATACCATTTCTAAATTACTGTATTCTTTCCTCATGTCCCAACAGGAAAACATGTTTCCGAATCATCAAAGTCAAGAGTTTAGGAGCTACACAATTTTCCCTTGTTTCATCTTCGTAGAGGTAAGAAAATTCTGGAAATCCACCTTTAAAATATATATTATTTAAAAAAATATGCTATCCCTTCAAAAATAACTCCATGCATCCTCCTCTGTACACGTTGAAACTAATTGTAGAAATCTGTAAAGCTATGGGCTTCTTTTCATCTGAAATGTTTCATGGTTATGGAGATTACAAACACGGGTTCCATAGTTGTGTCATGCACAAACACCTACCTAGATCCAGAGTTATAGTTTCATTACCTCACTGATGTATCTTCTTCTCTCTGACCCTATTTTCTAATATCCACCCTACTCCTCACAAGCTTTTCTTATCCCAAGATCTTTCAGCCTTGTTCTGGAACTATACAGTGTTGACTTTACTTGATTGGCTAATATAGCTTTCATCTGCCCTTAAGTTAGCCAGCAAGCCCTAAGGTTAATGTGAAGAATTTCAGGATCTTTTGTCTCTCTCCAGGGACCAACACTGATCACCTATTTTTGTTCCCTCACCTTCTTTTCTCACCTTTTTCCCCCATCTACCTTGACAAGTTCTCTGAGCTCTTCTTTCAGACTCATTAAGTCTGTCAAGGATTATAAGGAAGTTGAGATGATGAGAAGTTAGAGTACATTGCCGAGATTTTCATGTCACACAAGATAATTATGTGCTCCCATGAAAGAGATTTAATGGCATCTGGATAAACCATTACTCATATTGGTCATTCTGAATTGTATATACATAAACAACATAGCCATTGTGCATCAACAAAGGAACTCCCAGTAGGAACCTGTTTGGCCATCTCAAACTGCTATTTATTTTTTTATTAAGTGTATATAAACTATTAGAAGTATCACAGGGGTGCCTGGGTGGCTCAGTGGGTTAAGCATCCAACTCAATTTTGGCTCAGGTCATGATCTCATGATTCATGAGCTGGAACCTTTGTGTTGGGCTCTGCACTGACAATGTGGAGCCTGCTTGGGATTCTCTCTGCCCCTCTCCCACTTGTGTGTGTGTGTGTGTGTGTGTGTGTGTGTGTGCGCGCGCGCGCGCGCATGTGTGCTCTCTCTCTCTCTCTCTCTCTCTCCCTCTCTCTCAAATAAATAAACTTAAAAAAATAAAGTCTGTTAAGAAATATCACAAACATATTTCACAGTGACCTCATCTTTATTATGTACATAATTTCCATGATATAATGAGTAAAATTAATATTTTAATTAAGCCAGAAATACTAGTTTGGTAATAGCTTCCTTCAATGATGGCTTTAACAAGATTATGGCTCAGTGCTTAGACATTGCAATTGTTTTCTTGGAGTCAGTCTCCTTTTCTATGACTGCAGTGAAGTTTTCTAATATTCTTCTATAAAGGACTCAGTGCAACCACATGTAATGAGAGGCAAGGTTATCAGGATATTACGGAAGGGAGGATGATGGAATAACCCAGCAAATGGGTTATCAACTTTCAAATGTTTCAAGTATTTAAAAATATGCATTAAAGCTTTAGAACTACAAGATGCTAGGCTCGTTAAAGAAACTCGGTTTTGAAAAAAATCCAGTAAAAATACAAAAGTAAGCTAAAATGAACTATGTTTAGTAATCATGGCAAAGAACTTTAGCCTAAGCATGAACAGTATTTCCATAAAGATAAATAAGCTGTGGAATGATGAACTAGAGACAATGCTTCCTTTCTAGTCGGGTGAGAGAAATACAACATGCTTATTTCTACCAATTTTTCTTTTATGGTGGGGAAAAGAAATATCATGGATGGCAGTAGGATGAATTTGAAAACTCAGTCAGACTACACATAAAAACAAGTAGACGTTCCAACCAAGGCAGCTAAATAAGGCTGGTGATGGGAGGCACAGTTTGAGTTTTTCACGAAAGTTCTTGAGATTACATAGCGTGAGAGAACTGGAGCACAGCAGGGTAAATGACAGGCTCTGAAACTGAATCACGTTGTTCTTTAAACTGAAACAATTCTGGTGTTTGGGGAGCAATGGATGTTCTTTACAAGGATTCTAACAAGCAAAAAAAAAATGCTTTAAGGTGAGCCGGAACATTTGCTGTGTACAAATCTATGGAGTAAATCCGGGAAAACAGACAGAGATAGCACACAGTTGAGGCTGAAGGAGGGAAGGTATGAACGACAGGTGACTAGATGGTTTAAGTTAACTGTAAATAGTATTTTAACTGATGTTAGGCTATGAACAGAGATTGTTAGTCAATCAATTAACTTGTGCGTCAGTAAACTAGAGACCAGAAAAAAAATTTTGCATAGCATCCACTAATCTACTTTTTTTTTTGCATAGCTGAAGGAAAAAAAGCCAGTCATGTGCCTCCACCATTTCACCAGCTCCATTCACCCTACACTGAATGAGATAGGTCAGAACTGAAAACAAGACTCTGATCTCGGTTCCTTGACCCTCTGGTAGCGCAACTCCTGTGCTTTCACAGGCGTGAATGTAGTTTTCATGCTCCCTGTACTTAGCTTCACCTCCTTTGATCTCTCAGAGCAGCAAGACAAAACCACCTCTCCCTGCTTGCTGAGCCGCTTCACTTGCCTATTTTTTTTTCCTACACGGCACTTGTTTCTTTCTCTTTAAAATGGAAATGACTTTCTTCTTTTTTCCCAATTTAAAGTAATAAATGTTCATTTATTTTTGCAGAGTTCTAAAAATCTCATTTCTTCATTTCTGTGTACTGAATTTCTTTTAGCAAGCATTGTTTTAGGTTCTAGAGACACAGAGATGATGAGAATAGATACTATCTCCTTCCTCATCGCTGTTACATTCTTTTTTTTTTTAAATGTTTATTTATTTTTGAGAGAGAGAGAGAGAAACAGAGTACAAGTAGGGGAGGAGGAGGAGAGAGAGAGGGAGACACAGAATCTGAAGCAGGCTCCAGGCTCTGAGCTGTCAGCACAGAGCCTGATGCGGGGCTTGAACCCACAAACTGTGAGATCATGACCGGAGCTGAAGTTGGACACTTAACCAACTGAGCCGCCCACAGACCCCATGGGTGTTACATTCTGATAATCTGGGAAAACAACTAACACATAGGTGAGCAGAATATTTTAAGTGTCAGTTGTGGCTAAGTGTTATGGAGACAACAAAAACAGGGAATGAAGATGGGGTTGGCTGATAGCAGACCAGCCCATAATTTTCCTTATAATGTTGCCTTTCATAGATAATATTTTAGCATACTCCTTTCCATAAATTTTTTTAAATTTAATTATTGGGGTGCCTGGATGGCTCAGTCAGTTGAGCATCCGACTTCGGCTCAGGTCATGATCTCACAGTTCGTGAGTTCGAGCCCCACGTCGGGCTCTGTGCTGACAGCTCAGAGCCTGGAGCCTCCTTCAGATTCTGCGTCTCCCCCTCTCTCTGTCCATCCCCCACTTATGATCTGTGTCTTTTTCTTAAAATAAATAAACATTAAAAAAATTTTTTTAAAAAGCAATACACGTTGGTGGATGCTCAATTTCTGGAAAAATAGTTTTGAATCTATACTAAGGAAACACTAAGACATGCAAATGAAGGTTTAATGTACAGGTGCACCTGGGTGACTAAGTTGGTTAAGAGTCTGACTTCAGCTGAGGTTATGATCTCACCACTTATGAGTATGAGCCCCATGTCGGGCTCTGTGCTGACAGCTCTGAGCCTAGAGCCTGCTTCCGATTCTGTGTCTCCCTCTCTTTACCCCTTCCCCGCTCATGCTGTGTCTCTCTCTGTCTCTCAAAGGTGAATAAACATTAAAAAAAAATTTTTTTAATTTAATTATTTATTTTGAGAGAGAGAGAGAGAGGGAGGATAGAGAGAATCCCAAGCAGTCTTCATGCCGTCAGCACCAAACCCACCAAATGTGAGATCATGACCTGAGCCAAAATCAAGTCAGAAGCTTAACTGACTCAGCCACCCAGGCACCCCAAATTTTCTCTTTTTAATTCATTTTTTAATCTATAAACAGAAGCACATAGTTTAAAAGGTCAAAAAGTGTTAAAAAGTTATAACAAAAAATCCTTGTCTACTAATTGTTTCCCCCTGCCGTGAAGTAACTTTTTTACCTGTTCCTCCAAATAATATGTGTATACTGCTGTCTTGATTCATAAATTTTAGATATCATCAGTTGACTTCCTCTTAAGGGACTGAAGTCTTCAGCTTTTACATTGTCTATTCTTTCTTCTCCCCTTGATTCTCGTGCAATAGATATATCATAGTTGTTAGAAAAATCCTGTTCACAACATTTTCATTGTTATTATGGCTATGCAGATTCTATTCAAGTAATATACTAATGGTACATGTCTTTTCTTTCACAACTTTTTGCCTTTTTTTTTGAAGTTAATAATGGCTTCATTATCTTATTTGCTTAGTTTTATTTAAATCTTGGCACACAAAATAATAGCCCTGTTAAAAGTGTCTTATTACATATTACCTTACAGTTATGTCGATTAGAGGTTTGACCGAGTCAGATCACATTGGGCTAAAATCAAGGTGTGCAGAGGGCTGCATTCTTTCCTAGAGGTCTGAGGGTGAACCTTTGTTCTAGTTTCTATAGGCTGCCTACATTTCTTGGCTTGTGACCCCCTCCATCTTCAAAGCCAGCAATGGTGGGTTGAATCCTCACACCACATTGATGTAACCCCCTCTTCTGCCCATCTTTTCGCTTTTAAGGACCATGGTGATTATATTAGATCCATTTTAATAATCTCCCTATTTTAAGATTAGCTTATTAGTAAACATATTTTATCTGTAACCTTAATTTCCTTTTGCCGTGTAAGGTAACATATTCACAGGTTCCAGGGATTAAGATGTGCACATCTTTAAAAAAATTCTTTTTAATGTTTTATTTATTTTTGAGACAGAGAGAGACAGAGCATGAGCAGGGGAGGGGCAGAGAGAGAGGGAGACACAGAATCCAAAACAGGCTCCAGGCTCTGAGCTGTCAGCACAGAGCCTGACGGGGTGCTCGAACTCATGGACTGTGACATCATGACCTGAGCTGAAGTCGGACACTTAACCGACTGAGCCACCCAGGGGCCCCAAGATGTGTACACCTTTAAGGGATTTATTATCCTGACTACCTCAAGATACACGGGAAACACATCTTAAAGTATTTGCTGTGCATGTACATCTGATCAATAAATTCACTGGATATAGAATTCTAGGTTTAAAATTATTCCCTTCAGGGGTGCCTTGGTGGCTCAGTTGGTTAAGCATCCATCTTCAGCTGAGGTCAAGATCTCACAGCGTGTGGGTTTGAGCCCTGCGTCTGGCTCTGTGCTGACAGCTCAGGGCCTGGAGCCTGCCTCAGATTCTGTGTCTCCCTCTCCCTCTTCCCCTCCCCTGCTCACACATTCTCTCTCTCTCTCAAATATAAATAAACATCAAAAACAATTAAAAACAAATGATTCCATTCATAATTTATAAAATATTACTTCATTCTCTTATAGCTTGCAAATTTATTGTCAATTCAAATGAGATTCTGAGTTTCAAAAAGCCCTAAGGAACTTATTATCACTGGTATTACAAAATCATACAGTCATGTGTCTTAGTTTTACATATCTTATTTACTGTTCTAGGCACTTGGGCAGAGTCTTTTCACTTTAGAGACACATATCCTTCAGTTCTGTTTTTTTTTTTTTTTTTTTGATTACTTGAAATTATAGTGTTCCTTCTCATCATTTTTTCTATTTTCTTTATGTGGACCTCCTGTGGTTTGGATATTAAACTTCTATAGTTTGGACAATACATAAAAGGAGAAAAAAGGAATTATGTTTATGTTAAATAATATAAAATTTAAATTTAATATATTTATTAATATATATGTTTATATAATTTCTATGCTGTCCTTTTGTTCCTCTTTTATCTTATTTTCTGGGACATTTCTTCAATTTTATTTTCCAACATTCTCATTGAATTTGTAAAAAAATACCTGTAAAGTTTTTAATTTTTTTTTTTTAATTTTTTTTTTTAAGGTTTTATTTATTTTTGAGACAGAGAGAGACAGAGCATGAACAGGGGAGGGGCAGAGAGAGAGGGAGACACAGAATCGGGCCATCAGCCCAGAGCCCGATGTGGGGCTCGAACTCACGGACCGCGAGATCGCGACCTGAGCTGAAGTCGGCCGCTTAACCGACTGAGCCACCCAGGCGCCCCATAAAGTTTTTAATTCTTAAAAACTAAACTCTCTTATTCATGCCTTTTTGTCTCTATTTTCTGTACATTTTCTTTTTAAAGAATGGTTTATTTGAAGTTTCCTTCTGCTTCCTGCATTGCCTCTGCTTTCTCTTAATTTCTTTTATTTCTGAGTGATTTTTGGCCCCTTTCTTTCACATTTTTCCCAGTACTTGGTGATACCAGGATATCCATCACATATAAGAAAAAGACACAAAAAGTTCTGGAAATTTTGCATGTGGTAGTCAGATTGAGTGATATTTGTGTTAGGGAACAAGTGGAGAAATAATACTTAGGGATTTTTTTTTAATGTTTATTTATTTTTGAGACAGAGAGAGACAGAGCATGAACGGGGGAGGGGCAGAGAGAGAGGGGGACACAGAATCGGAAGCAGGCTCCAGGCTCTGAGCCATCAGCCCAGAGCCCGACGTGGGGCTCGAACTCACGGACCGCGAGATCGTGACCTGAGCTGAAGTCGGACGCTTAACCAACTGAGCCACCCAGGCGCCCCAATACTTAGGGATTATTGATTGCAAATGGTTCTGTGGCTGAACTAAATCCATTGTCACTAATACCCACAGGATTCATAACCAACACATGAAGACTAAAGGTCACATCTCTCTTATTTTATTTCATTACCATATTGCAGAACCTCCTTACGTTAATCAGAGTACAGGCACACCTTGGAGATATTGCCGGTTTGGTTCCAGATCACCACCATAAAGCAAATATGCAATAAAATGACTCAAAATAATGCTTGGGTTTCCGATGCATATAAAAGTTATGTTTACGTGATACTGTAGTCTATTAGGTGTGCTGTAGTATCATTTCTTTAAAAACAATGTATGTATCTTTATTAAAAAATACTTTATTGCTAAAAAATGTCAACCATCATCTGAGCTTTCAGCGAGTCATAATCTTTTTGCTGGTGGAGGATCTTGCCTCGATGTTGATAGCTGCTGACTGACCAGGGGGGTGGCTGCTGAAGGCCGGGGTGGCTGTGGCAATTTCTTAAAATAACACAACAGTGAAATTTGCTGCATCAGTTGACTCTCCCTTTCATGGACAATCTCTCCGTAGCATGGGAAGCTGTTTGATAGCATTTTACCCACAGTAAAACTTCTCTCAAAATTGGAGTCAATCCTCTCAAACCCTGCTGCTGCTTTATCAAATAGGTTGATGTCATATTATAAATCCTCTGTTGTCACGTCAACAATCTTCACAGCATCTTCATCAGGAGTAGATCCCATCCCAAGAAACCACTTTGTTTGCTCATCCATAAGAAGCAATTTCTCATCTATGGAAGTTTTATCATGAAATTGCAGCCATCCAGTCCCACCTTCAGGCTCCACTTCTAATCCTACTTCTCTTGCTGTTTCTACCACATCTGCAGTTACTTCCTCCACTGAAGTCTTGAATCCCCCAACTCATCTATGAGGGTTAGAATCAACTTCTTCCAAACTTCTGTTCATGTGGATATTTTGACCTCTCCCCATGAATCATGAAGTTCTTAATTGCCTCTAGAATGGTGAATCCTTTCTGGAAGGTTTTCAATTTACTTTTCCCAGATCCATCAGAGGAACCACTATCTAGGGCAGCTATAGCCTAACAAAATGTATTTCCTAAACAAAAAGACTTAAAAGTTGAAATTACTTCTTGATCCATGGGCTGCAGAATGGATATTGAGGTCGTATTAGCAGACATGAAAATAATATTAATCTTGTTGTCTATCTCCATCAGAGCTCTTGCTTGGGTGACCAGGTGCATTATCAGTGAGCAGTAATTTTGAAAGAATTTTTTTTTTTTCTGAGCAGGACATCTCAACAGTGGGCTTAAAATATCAGTAAACCATATTGTAAACAGATGTTTTGTTCCATTTAGGGACCACAAGCAGAATAGGTTTAGCATAATTCATAAGGACCCTAGGATTTTCAGAATGGTAAATGAGCATTGGCTTCAACTTAAAGTCACCAGCTATGTTAGCCCCTAACAAGAGAGTCAGCCGGTCCTTTGAAGCTTTGAGCCAAGCATTGACTTGTCCCTTCATAACTATGAAAGTCCTAGAAGGCACCTTCTTCCAATATAAGACTGTCATCTACATTGTAAATCTATTGTTTAGTGTAAACATCTTCATTAATTATCTTAGCTAGTTTTCTGGATAACTTGCTGCACCTTCTATATCAGTACTTTCTGCTTTACCTTGAATTTTTATGGTATGAAGATGGCTTCTTTCTTTAAACCTCTCGAACCAACCTCTGCTAGTTCAGACTTTTCTTCTGTAGCTCCCTCACCTCTCTCAGAAAGCCTTCTCAGAAAGCTTTCTCAGAAGCCTTCTTATCAACCCCGATAATGGGGTTCAAACCGACAAACCACGAGATCACGACCTGAGCCAAAACCAAGAGTCAGACGCTTAACTGACTGAGCTAACCAGGCACCCCGAAATATCCTGCTTTTTACTTTCCTTATAAAACAGAAAGAAAAAAAGTCATCTTATTGCATCTCAAAACTTATGATGAAGATTTTATCTTGGTTTTTTGTTTTTTTGTTTTTTTGTTTTTTTTAGATTTGACCATTTTATTCAAACAGTCTCATTCAAGCATTACTGATTGTGGTCACTAATACATAAATCATTATAACTAAGGTTGTGAAAAATATCTACATTTTATTGAGGACAAGCCGGAAAAAAAATTCCTCCTCTGCTTTCTGTTGGTCTGTTTACAGGTATTACTCAAACCCAACCCCACCTGGCACAATAAATTTTGAGAAGCCTTTCACGTATAGAAGTCCCTTTCTTTCTTACACTGAGAACTGTTTCATGAGCAAGTTGCTTATCATCATATTATGATGCCTTAAATGCGATCATATAAATGTGGAAACTGGAAAAAAAAAAAGATTGTTGTGTGAAAGTTGGGCTGTGAAGCCTTTATGAAAAAGGTTTTCCTTAAATGTATATAGTATCTGTTTTGGAAAGAGAGGAAGAAAGATCATTCTAGCTTAATGAACCACAATCCAGGTGGTTTATTAAAAATTCCTGTTGAGAAGTGGATTTTAAAATATATAGGTTATGTAGCTCCAGTTCTCATGGATCTTCATTTCCAGTCTTGAAAGACAACACGAACCATTATACACTTTTTACTTTTAATGACAGAAACTCTATGCATAAGTAATTTTTTTAAAAATTAAACTTACGGTAGTATTCCAAATAACTTTTCTTGTGTTTTGTTTTGTTTTAAATGATATTTTGAGGCAGGAAGACCACACTGGAGGACATTTTATTAATTAGGCTTTTGTGGTGACAAAACCCTAAACTTTTGAGTGGCACTGAGTATGAAGAGGAAATGACTAACGAGATATTTTTGAGGAAAGCGTCAATACCTGCTCCATGATTAAATATATTAAAGAAGAGATGATGAAGTTGTTAGGTCTAGGGAACTTTAAATAATTTGTGTGCTAAGAAATATTTTCAGTATAAGCCCTGAGTGTTTCCTGCTTAAAATTAAAAAATTGTATTCACTCTGTGTTTAGAGTGTTATCTCTTTATTTTCTTTATTTTTATAACCAACTTCTGGCTCCTTCCAGAAAAGCATCCTGTTTCCAAAAATTTTTTTTAATTAATTACTTCACACTTTGTGTGCCCATATGAATGAAATGCCTATGTAGTTTCTATTATTTTCATCATGTGGCTGTAATCTAAATTCATCATGTGGCTGTAATCTAAATATTATAGCATAGTCTCATTATGTGGAATATTCCCCAAAGTGAAGAAATATGTCTTATTATCTATGTTTTTTAATTGATAATTTTTAAAAATCCATATTTTTTCCCTTCAATTTTCAACATGGGTAAAATGAGTAAATAATGTAAAGATTCTTTTATTGAACAAACTCTACTCAGGCTCCCTTGAGCTATTTTACAACCAGACCTTGACTTCTGGACCCTGGTGTTCATCTCTGCATCATTAAGTTTTAGCAAGAGTTCTGCTAAGTCAGTTTAACAAGAATCCCCATCCTCCCTATTGGATCACCCTTGATATCCAAATAGATTCCTCATCCTTCCCCATCCTCCCCAGGTGGTGTCTGATCACCCAGGCCTGCTTTCAGCAAGCATCTTGTTAGGTGGGTTTAGCCCAGAAGCTCCCCTTAGCCCTGATGCTTCCTCTTACTAATTCTCCATCCACTGACCCTCTACCCTTCTCCTTGGCTATCAGTTCTCACTTGCCCATGCTATATCGGAAGTTGAACTCCATCTCTCCCCCACTGCAAGACCCCATTGCAGTGTTCCTATACCTATTGCAATACTCCCCCACCTTAAGTAAAGTCCACCTTGCCATCTTCAGCAAGTATAACAAGTCTTATGGCCAATTTCATTAGCCCCATGTAATCATCATTTGTAGAATCAGCACCTAAATGTCAACAAAGACTGTAGATTAGTGTATGATGACCCCCCACAATCACCCCAAAGCAATGATGCACATGACCAGAACACCCACTAATGCATGGCACTGCACTAGGTTCTAGGGGTACAGTCAGGTGTAAGTTCTTTCAACGGCAAGTAAAAGATTATAATTGACTGTAAGGAAAAGTCTATGCCCCAATGGCAAATAGCTATTTACAGCTGCCTGAGGTCAATATTTCATTTCATGACTTCTGTTAAATTCCAGTCTTTATTTATTTATTTATTTTTAATATAATTTATTGTCAAGCTGTCTAACATACAGTGTGTACAATGTGCTTTTGGTTTTGGGGGTAGATTTCCGTGATTCATCACTTACATACAACACCCAGTGCTTATCCCAACAAATGCCCTCCTCAATGCCCATCACCCATTTTCCCCTCTCCCCTGTCACTTTCCCCTCCCCCCCATCAACCCTCAGTTTGTTCTCTGTATTTAAGAGTCTCTTGTGGTTCACCTCCATCCCTCTCTGTTTGTAACTTTTTTCCCCCTTCACTTTCCCCATGGTCTTCTGTTAAGTTTCTCAAGTTACACATATGAGTGAAAACATATGATATCTGTCTTTCTCTGTTTGACTTATTTCACTTAGCATAATACCTTCCAGTTCCATCCACATTACTGCAAATGGCAGGGTTTCATTCTTTCTCATTGCCAAGTAGTATTCCATTGTATATATAAACCACATCTTCTTTATCCATTCATTAGTTGATGGACCTTTAAAACCAAGCTTTAACTAAAAGCTCTATAAGTCTACCAGCGAAACCATACATATCTTAATTCTTCAAAATTGTCAGCACAGAGGTATGTGTGAGCAAGTAAAATAAACGAGGAAATGGAGCAACATTGCCAACAGACTACTTTCATGAATTTGAATTTGTCTTATTTTTACACAAGTTACTGCCTCAAAATGAGAATGCATACTGCCTCAAAAATTCACCATGAAAAGTAAATAATGGTTTTTATTAGAATTTGCTATCGAACAATAGGACATTTATCTAATTCACATTCCATCTGTCACATTTAAAGTCAGTTGGCTCTGAATTTTTTTATGAATCCTGCTGATTCTTCACCTCTCCCTCTCATGTTTCTTTTTATCTTTTGAGATGCACATTTTTTAAAAAGTTACTTCCAAAGGAACAGAGCAGTGCTATTGCCTTGTACAATATTCTTTCCATCAGACAATCTCAATGACTTTGGTAACTTGGCAATTTACATTCACTCCCTTCAGGTACCAGTCAGACTCCACAAAGGCATCTCCCCCAGCAGGCCTATTGCTTTTTCATTTCTATGGAGTCTTGTACTGAGATAACTTCAGACCCAGGCCTTTCACCCAGTCACAACTCCTGGACTCAGTAACGCCCTGCTGTGATGCTCACATCCATTGCAAGACAGTGTGATGGTTGACATTGCCAACTTTCCACAGAATTAAGAACAGAAATGTTTACAGGATTTGGCCTTTTAAGTCTCCGTAAGAATTGTCCAATTAAAAACAACTACAGACAACAGCTTCTAAAGAAAAGTTTTAATTCTTACTGATGAAAGACATAACAATCTACCTTGTGAAATCTGCTTCACCAATGAAAGGCAATTTGTCAAGCCTTGTATGAGTAGCTGATAGGTAGATAGTCTCATGAGTGTTTGTTTTTCTCACTAGGTTCATTTTTAAGCAGAAAAAAAAAAGAACTTACTTTGAGGCTACTAAATACTAATAAAATGATGAGCAGGCAGTATGGTAGAAAGGAAGGCCATTCAACTGAGATCTCATAATCCCTGAGAAAAGTGAGTCACTTGGTACAGAATAAGTTTTGTCTAGTGGATAACCATGTTTTGGAGTCAGATCCCTGGGATCAAGTTTATGTCTTAATAGAAGGGAAAGCTTAGGAACTTACTTTTATCTCTCTCTGAGACTCGCTTTCCACAGGTACAAAATTAATTAGAAGAGCTACTTCACAGGATTGTTGTGAGAAATAACTATATTATTTTATATAATATATTCAGCATAATGCTTTGTGCATATTTTGTTCTTAATGTTAGTTGTTAATGTTTTTCCTTTATTTAACAAATGTCTATTGTGCTGTTTCCATGTCCTAATCTTTTTTTGAGTTTTTCAAACTAAGCAATTCCTGCACTCATGGACCATGCAATTTAATATAAGAGATAAGCTAATAGTCAAGTCACTTGAACTAGCAGGACCCATTGTTGTGAGCCCAGGAAGTTTTTTTTTTTTTTTTTTTCTGTAATATTGCTCTTTTGATCAGGCATACATAGGAAGCATTTTCAACTTAATAATAATAAGACCAAAAAAAAGCAAATAAAAAAGTAAAAAAATATTTGAATAGACACTTCACCAGAGAATATATATGGATGGCAAAGTACAGGAAAAACTCAACCTCATTAGTTGTCAGGGAAATCCAAATTAAAACCACAGTGAGATACTGTTACCTATTGAATAAAATGGCTGATACTAAGAAGACTGACCAAATTATGGGGAAGATATGAAACAATGGATACAATCACTTGGGAAAACATATAAACCAACAAGTGAATGATAAAAAAATTGTTGAATATCCATATAACGTAAGGTTCCTCAGTAATAAAAAGGAATAAATTATTTATAAATGTAACAACACAGATGCATCTCAGCTGCAACAAGTGGAAGGAGCTACAGCAAAAAATAAAAATAAAAAAGGGCTATTTCTTCTATGAATGCATTTATATTAAAAATAATATATAGTGAAAGAAAGCAGATCAGTCTTTGCCTGAGCATGGGGAGGGTGAGACGGCGGGGGCACAGGGGAGCAAAGGGAAGAAGTGACTTATAAAGGGCATATGAAAACTTTTGAGCTTATGAATTTGTTCATTATCTTGATTATGATGACAGTTTCATGAGTGTTTTATTGCCCAAATTTATCAAATTGCATATTTTAAATATGTGCAATATATTGTATGTATGTATATGTAGGAAATATATTGTATATGTGTAGTAAAATTATATCGATTTTACCTAATAAAAATTAAAAAGGACCTTAAAAAGAAAAAGTGTTTTGAAATATTGAATATCTTAGCATTTTGACATTTTTAAGTAAAGAAAGCAATCGAATTCAATTTACATTAAAACATCTGTAAACAATCTTATATGTCTTTAGGTGAAATATAAATAGCAGTTATGCTATTAATTACACATCAGTATTGTTTCAGGGTAATAATTACCTCTAACCCTAAATTACTTACAATCTTTATTACTTAAATCTATGTTCTTTGCCTCATTATTCATTTGCATATAAAATAGCACAGTATTTTAAATTAAAACGGATCAAATAAAAATTATTACGGAAATGCAAATCAAAACCACAATGAAATATCATCTCACACCTGTCAGAATGACTAAAATCAAAAACACAAGAAATAACAAGTGTTTGCAAGGATGTGGAGAAAAAGGAACCCTCGTGCACTGTTGGTAGGATTGAAAATTGGGGGGCGCCTGGGTGGCGCAGTCGGTTAAGCGTCCGACTTCAGCCAGGTCACGATCTCGCAGTCCGTGAGTTCGAGCCCCGCGTCCGGCTCTGGGCTGATGGCTCAGAGCCTGGAGCCTGTTTCCGATTCTGCGTCTCCCTCTCTCTCTGCCCCTCCCCTGTTCATGCTCTGTCTCTCTCTGTCCCAAAAATAAATAAACGTTGAAAAAAAAAAAAATTTTTAAAAAAGAAAATTGGTGCAGCCACTGTGGAAAACAGTATGGAGTTTACTTAAAATATTAATAATAGAATTACCATATGATCCAGTAATTCCACTACTGGGTATTTATTCAAAGAAAATGAAAATGCTAATTCAAAAAGATATATACACTGCTATGTTTATTGTAGCATTATTTACTATAGCTAAATTAGGAAGCAACCCACATGTCCATGGATAGGTGAATGGATAAAAAAGATATGGTACGTACACACACAGAGACACACAGACACACAAACTGGAATATTATTTGACCATAAAAAAGAAAGAATGGGGGCACCTGTGTGGCTCAGTCGGTTAAGCGTCAGATTTTGGCTCAGGTCATGATCTCACAGTTCGTGGGTTTGAGCCCCATGTTGGGCTTTGTGCTGACAGCTCAGAGCCTGGAATGTGCTTCGGATTCTGTGTCTCCCTCTCTCTCTGCCCTTGGCCTGCTCGCAATCTGTCTCACTCTGTCTCTCAAAAGTAATTAAACGTTAAAAAAAAAAGAAACATTAAAAAAAAAGAGAATGAGGGGCGCCTAGGTGGCTCAGTCGGTTGGGCGGCTGACTTTGGCTCAGGTCATGATCTCGTGGTCCGTGAGTTCGAGCCCCATGTGGGGCTCTGTGCTGACAGCTCAGAGCCTGGAGCCTGTTTCAGATTCTGTGTCTCCCTCTCTCTGACCCTCCCCCGTTCATGCTCTGTCTCTGTCTCCAAAATAAATAAACGTTAAAAAAAAGAGAATGAAATCTTGCTATTTGCAACAACATGGATGGACCTAGAAGATATAATGCTAAATGAAATAAGTCAGTCAGAGAAAGACAAATATGATTGCACTCATATGTGGAATTAAACAAAACAAAACAAACAAACAAACAAACAACAAAGAGACTCTTAAATACAGAGAATATGCAGATGGTTTGCAGAGAGAAGGTGGGTAGTGGGAAAGGTGAAATAGATAAAGGGGATGAAGAGTATACTTATCTTGAGCATTGAGTAATGTATTATTGAATTATTATATCGTATACCTGAAACGAATAGAATACTGTATGTTAATTATACTTCAATACAAAAAATTGATCCAAATAACCAACTGATTGGATACATGCAGAATATATTTTATTAATATGCCATTTATTGATGAGGTTATCCTTTTATGTATTAGATATTACAGGCAAAAGCTTCTTTTGTCTTTTTTAAATCAAATTAAAACAATTTACTTAATTTTACGAATATTGATGAATAGACAAATAAGGCATGGTCCATCTCCTTACCATTTTTTATTAAAAACTTTTGTAAGAAATACATAGTACTCAGCTTCATACAATAAATAGGGCCTTGAAATGGAGGCTAGTTTGTTCCAGATCCTTAATCAAATAACTATCATGTATCCATATAATAGACTACTGCTCAGCCGTTAAAACTATTAATATATACAATAACACGGATAAATCTCAAAGACATTATGTTAAATGAGGAAGCCCATCTCAATAGATTAAATACACTATGATGCCATTTATATGGCATTCTGAAAAAGGCATAAATATAATAACATACATTAAAATTCCATTTATACAGAATTCCGAGAAAAGGCAAACTATTGGGTCAGAAAACAGATCGGTAGTTACCAGAATTTTGGGAGGGGGAGGGTCTGACTTCAAAGGGGCAGCAAGATGGAATCTTTGGGGTGTTGGAATTGTTCCATATCTTGTTCATGTGAGCAGAAAGCTTTCTTTTAAAGCTCTTATCTTTTCGATCAATGAATTTTAAAAAATGTTGACCTTTTTATTCAATTTATAAATTAAGAGAACCATTTTTCAAGTCAATAAACTGCCTCAGAAAATTGTACTTAGTTAACAAAGAACTTGCTTTCATATGGGTAGCATGAAAATTTTAGTGATCTATTGTAAAGGTTTCCCATTTGAATTCCTCTACAGCTTTTCCTAACAGTCACTAAATCTACCATGACATTGTATCAACATGTTCAGACTCTGACTTTTGTGGATCATACAAAGGTTGCACTCTATCAACCTGTCAATGTATTTGGCTTTTAGAGCTATTACTCCAAGAGATTCATTCCATGTTTTCTGGAGGTGCAGTACTTATAAAAAGGTTATCTGTGGGGAAAAGTTTTCCCCTGAGGCCTTAGCACCTATCTCTTACAAAAGGGTAGAGTAAAAGAAAAGGCAATAGTTGACAAATAGCAAAATGTGAAATGTGGAACTTTTAAAGAGTATAAACACATATACACATAATATGAGTGAATACGTAAGGTGTGTATCTATCTATGCAGATAAAGATAAATGCAGGACACTGCATACAACACAGAGTTATTCCCTGCAGACATTAAGAGGTTTAAGACCTCCTGATCTTGTATCTGAATAGGTACTATGATTTTTAATAATTGATAAAATACAATGAGGTATTTACTAATGTAAACATAGAACAACCTCTTTAACAAGGAGAGAAATAAATCTTGTTAAACGAAATTGTCTAAGGAGTGCTATTTCGCTGCTCTGCACACTGCTACTGAAAGCAGTGGTTCTTGACTATAGCAATTGGTTAGGATCACTCCAATGTATATCTATTACATCAAACCCACTTTCATGGAGAAAAGAAAAATAGACATTTTACCAAACAGGTACTTTCACAAAAAAAGAAAATGAATTTCAACCAACTCACCACCAGTCCCTTGGTAGTAGATGTCTGGAGCATTGTGGTGACAAGAAATCTAAAGTCAAGATTGCACACAACATTGAAAAGCAAGATTTTTTTAAGTTTTTATTTTAATTCCAGTTAGTTAACATACACGTTGTGTTAGTTTTCAGGTGTACAATAGAGTGATTCAACATTTCCATACATCACCCAGTAATCATCACGAGAAGTGCCCTCCTTAATCCCCATCAACTATCTCACCCATCCCTCCTTCCACTTCCCCCCTGGTAACCATCAGTTTGTTCTCTATACTTAAGAATCTGTAAGGGCACCTGGGTGGCTCAGTCAGTTAAGCGTCCAACTGACTCAAGTCATGATCTCGATTCGTGAGTTCAAGCCCCATGTCAGGCTCTGTGCTGACAGCTCAGAGCCTGGAGCCTGCTTTGGATTCTGTGTCTCCCTCTCTCTCTGACCTTCCCCCATTCATGCTCTCTCTCTCTGTGTCTCAGAAATAAATAAACATTAAAAAAAAAAAACAAGAATCTGTTTATTGGTTTCTCTCTCTCTCTCTCTCTCTCTCTCTCTCTCTCTCTTGTTCTTCCCTTTGCTCCTTTATTTTGTTTCTTAAATCCCACATATGAGTGAAATCGAGTGAGATCATATGGTATTTGTCTTTCTCTGACTGACTTGTTTTACTTAGCATAATATTCGAAAGAAAAAGTTTCTTGAATTAGCAATGTCTGCACCGGCTCAACAGGTGAAGTGAAGGTTCACATACCGTGCATTTGCCAGCCCTGGACTAGATTTTAAAAGATGAGGAGATTCAGACACAATTTTATGATTCCTCCCTTTTGGGAACTGATGAAAATCCTCAATTAAGGGAATTATTTTCAGTCTAATTTTTTTTCTTTTAGGTTCTCTTTATCCTTTTTTAAAAAAAGGTATTTAACCCCTGTCATTATTTTCCTGTGTAGGTTTGCACTGGAATAAAATGTTCTTGCAAAAAAATACCTTACTACTTCTTGCAGTTTTCGGTCTTGGCTTATATATTTGCCATTTCCCACAATAAATTCTTGTTCTCATATTTTTTACTTCCTGGCATCAGATCCCCTTTCCTATGCTGTGTGAATTCCCTATGCTGTGTGTATGAACCTTGGTCTTGGTGGTAAATGAAGCCTGCTTCCCATTTTAGAAGGCTAAGTGGCTAGATGCTCATTATCCTGGATTCTTATGGCATAGGTATGTGCAGTTGACCTGGGCTCAAGTAACCGAATACTACAGGCATTCAAACAGGACTGACTGACCAATGGAGGTGGATGATATGGAGACTGATGGTGGCAACAATGGAAGTAGCAGTCCGTTTCCAAGAGCGGCTCTGGCAGTAGATCCAGCGGCAACGTCTAGTGTCCCATGCTAGTCTTTGGGGCAGTGACATCTGTAATACATGCTGTAGCCCCTGGTGACCAGAGGCAGCAGCCGTGGTATTCTGTGATAGGATTCTGGCAGGAGTTCTTGTTGCTGCCTAGCTTCCTCTGCTTCTGCACATTTTTCAAGCCTATTTCTCCAGACTTGCCAGAAATTCTGTAGAAAATCCAATCTACTTTCAATGAGTCCTTTTTCTGCTTAAATGAATTAGAATTGGTTTCTCTTGTTTATACTTTGTAACAGATCTGTGAAAAGTGTTGGTGATAAAACTAGGTTAAGTGTTGCCTCTCTTCGCTTTGCTCTGTACATACTTTGTTACTTGGTAAACCTCAGGAAGGCTTTTTCTGTTTCTCCGTTGAAATTTACTTTTCTGTATAAACCCTCTATATAGGTTATATACTGTGGTTTCTCCTATACTGAAGCAATAGGGCTGATAAATTTTGTACCTTTTGGCAAAAGGAGTAACTAGTTTAAAAGTCTGCACTTAAAGTGGAAAACTCATCTTTGGAAACATGGATATCATAACACCATTTGTCATCGTTTTTATGATGACAATTTCAAATCCAACCAATCCTCACGTCTCCACTCTGACATTACCCCCATCATTTCTCCAAGGGTGACTCAATAGTCATGTAACTGGTCCCTGATTCCTCTCCTGCCCATCCTACCCAACTCCCACATATACAAGCTATCTTCCAAGTAACTTTTCAGTGGCATCTCAGCATAACTTAGTGGGAAAATGCAGAATCTTCACCATGGTTTACAAAGCTCTACATTATTTTGCTCATGACTCCCTCTCTGACTTCATTTCCTATGACTTCCCATCTTGCCGCACTGGCCTTTTTGCTCAGTTCCTTTACCAAATCCAACAAAGCTCCAGTGCAGGGTATTTGCATTTGCTATTTTCTCTGACTTGAGGATTTCTTTTGCAGATACTCACATAACTCATCCACTCCCTTAATTTAGATCTCTGTTCCAACACCATCACCACAGCAAGGATTGTTCTCACCTACCTTTCTAAATGACTACACTTATCATTCCTTTAACCTTATCCTACTTTATTTTCTCCTCATGATCTTTATTATAATCTGATATTATGCAATTTTTATTTACCCCCCCCCCCATGAGAATGTGAACTTCATGAGGGCAGTAGAGACTCTAATATATATATATATATATATATATGTGTGTGTGTGTGTGTGTGTGTGTGTGTGTGTGTGTGTGTGTGTATAATTACCAGTGCCTAGTCAGGTGCCCAACACATATAGTATTAAATGAAGGAATAAATCACAACAGTTCAGTTCAGAGTGGGTGTCAGGTGAGTGAAGAAAAGTGTTGTATAGAATGTCAGACTTTCTTTCCCACTGTTGCAACAAATTGTTTTATTGGAACTGGACTTAAACATAAAATCTTGGAGAGAAGCATAAGCCTAACACCTGACAAACTCTAAAATGTCTGCACATTAGTGAGTGAGTGACTACATAATTAGTGACAAAACATTCAATAGATATTATTTAAATAATGATCAAATGATTAAATAGCCAATGATCAAATATTAATTGGACAGTGAACTTACGATTCTCACAAACATAAGGAAATGTCTTTGGTGGTCTCATTCCTAAATTCTAGGGTTTTTTTCCAGAATTTTATATTTTATATTTCTACCCCTGGCTTGAGAAATTTTCTCGAGCTTTGTGTTAAATCAGAACAGCATGTACAGTTTAAATTATTTTTAAAGTTATGGCTGGTATATATGGATTTTATAGAAATTCAGCCAAGCACTTCATTTGTCGTCATTTATCATGAGAGTCCAGGTCAACGTTATTTACTCTATTCCAAGAATGTGGCGTTATCTGGTGCTTGGTTCATGTCAATTAAATTCAGAGCACAGTGCTAGGAAATGTGGAGATTCTCCAAACGAAATGACATATTTCCTGCCTTCAAAGAGTCTGTCAGTTCTAACATTAGTACAAATTGGGTCTCTTTCTGGGTATGACACTTGGTCTGTTTCCAGCTGAGTCAATCTTCGTCTTAGTTTCCCCAGCTGAAAAATAAAGCTAATAATATCACTGTCAGGAAAAAATAGTGGAGGATATTGAGGTAATGTTTAGAGTTTGAACTTGTTAGTAAGGTACAAGTTAGGTCAGTATATCCGTATATCCTAGAGTATTTTGGTTGTGTAAAACAAAAAATTTTTAAAAAGCGGAGTCTTGTCTAATATCTATTAGAACTGGAATATCTATTAGAGCTGGAATCCCAACAATCCTAACAAGAACAACTAACCTAGTGTTTTCAAACTTAAAAAAAAATTGTAATCATGTTCAAATGAAATCTTAAGCTGGAGCGTAAGCAAATACAGTTGTTAAAAGTGGAACTATATACCTAGTTGTACACTGTTTAATAGACTTTGACATCTCTGAGACTCACCTCCTGGGAATCTGTCACATGGAAAGGACAGAGTCTGACAGTTTTATGGTTACTGGCATAATTCAGATACAGTTTTCCCTTTGGCACCATTAGAGAGAGATTACCCATTTCCAGGACAGCAATATAAGTAGTCCCAGAACGTAGAGATAAGAGGAAGAAATTTAGCTGCCTTGGATATGAGTTCTACTCTTCATCTCAGCGATCTCCTCTAGATACTTTGAACTAAACCAGCCCTCTTTAACTCGAGGTATCTCATCCCTGTATTCATGATGTCTCTTGAAAAATTAGGAACCCATCTGTGCCTAAGACTTGCCTCAATATGATGATCTGTCAACCAGTTGTGCATGTGTATGCACACACACACACACACACACACACACACACACACACCACTTTTTAATCCCGTTCAAGTTGTTGGTCACAACCCAAAGCGTACTTGCCCCTATTTGTTCTACCAAGAAGGTGTGGACGGAGACCTTATAGTTCTTGTTCACCATTATATCCTAAGCACCTGTCATGCTGCCTGTATTCATCACGCATGCATGTGTTTATTTATTTATTCATCAGTCGATTAAACACATCCATACTTTCTCTGTATCTGACACTGTTCTTAACACAGAGAAACAATGTTGATAGAATTGGTTCCTGCCTTGGTGGAGCTATATACTTAGAAGTGGTACTCTATAAGTATCTGTTCAATCAATGAAAACAGTTTATTTCCTGCCAAATAAACAATGAAGCAGTCCTGACTAGGCTTTTTTGGAGCGGATGTAGGTTCACAGCAAACCTGAGCAGCAAGTGCAGAGAGTTCCTGTATACTTCTTGCTCCTCCACACCCACAGCTTCCCCCACTATCAACATCTGGCACCGGAGTGGCACATGTTACAACTGATGAGTATACCTTGACACATAATTACCACCCAAAGTCCACAATTTACATTAGGGTTCAGTCTTGCTCTTGTACATTCTATGCCTTTAGACAAATGTATAATAGCACGTATCTGCCATTTTTATATCATATAGAATAGTTTCACTGTCCTCAAAACCTGGATATATTTTTAAATTTTTATCTTAAGACTTATACAAATTGTGTCTGGCATGAACCCCTCCCTAGTCACAACACAGCCATTAGGCCAAAGAGAATTTCCTCTCAGACTTGCCTTCTGCACTTCACCTCCCACAAGTGGGCTCTAGACTCAGAGCTTAGAGAGTCTCAGACCTCAAAAACAGGATCAATTGAGCACAGTACCTTCTGACCCAGTGATTCCTGAGGCACCAAACATAACTTGAAACGCATATTTCCAACTCCTTTATTTTATAAGAAGGAAACAGGGATCTGCAGAGGTGATCCAGGTCAGCTGGCTAAGGAGAGGCAAAGATTATGCTAGCACAGCAGAATCAGGAACACTTATTCCAAAATTATTTCCAATGTTCCAATTAGTGATGTATTCTCTGATGAACTTATTTTCATAAGTTAAAAACAATTGATTCATAAGCCAAGATTTAATAAATGTTTCTTTGGAGGTAATATTCCAGATATAGTAAAACATTTTGTAGCAAGATTAATTGAAATTTCCCATTGAGGAAACAGTTCTCTGAAAGCAGAAACATGATTGTGAAAGTACAAATGTTCAAGGCTTCCTTGGTGGCATTGTCCCTTCCTTTCTGAATTCCATATGTGGCTCATGAGAAGCCATTTGCAGGGCTGTGGATTTCCTTCAAACTCTATCATTTTGTTTAGTATGAGTGTTATGTGGGACGCCTGGGTGGCTCAGTCGGTTAAGCGGCCGACTTTGGCTCAGGTCATGGTCTCACGGGTCATGAGTTTGAACCCCGCATTGGGTGCTGTGCTGACAGCTCAGAGCCTGGAGTTTGCTTCAGATTCTGTGTCTCCCTCTCTCTCTGTCCCTCCCCTGCTCATGCTCTGTCTCTCTCTCTCTCAACAATAAGTAAAGATGAAAAAAAATAGTATGAGTGGTATGTGAGGATTATGATTCAATTCTGTATACATATATGTAAATATACACACAAATAGGAATTTGACTCCATCGTTTGAACTTAAGTATAATTAGGACTAACAACTCTGCAGCTACTGTAATCAGAAGGGAAGAATGTCTTAAGCAGTTGAAATCCCCAGGAACCTTAGGCAAGCCAAATAAAATTACTCTCTTGGAAGTTGGCCCTGGCATGAGAATAGCCACCAGCACCTCAGGGAGAACTGCATGACATTTTTAGTAAGAGGATATAGTAAAACATTAGTTTCTCCTTCAAAAAATCATCACATTTAAATCCTTTGAGAATAGTGCAAGAGTTCGCCACAACTTCCATCTGAATATAGAATTCCAGAATTTTTTTTTTGAAATAGACAGAAGCTGACAAATTCACTGAGCCAAGGGCTACAGCATCCCTCAGGGTTTCACTTGAATACTCATAACAGATGGATGTCTAGACTGTTTTCGAACACCCCAGGGACAAAATTCCACAGTTTTAATTATGAAAACCATTTATGTAATGCATTAATATGCCTGTACATGATTTTCCTACTTTATATAGCAATATGGGGATAAAATGAGATAACATGCAGAATGTTGAACACAGAGTCAAACATTACAGAATTTAATACATTTTGCTTTTACTTCTTTTTCTGCCACCAAAAGTAAACAAAGATAAATAATTTCCAAAGATAGTAAGTTCATTGCATGGACATTTTTTTTTCCTAATAGACTAGAAGTCTTTAAAACAGACACTATCATATTTCTTCCTGCACTCTCTGTGCCTAGCTCAATGCATTGCTCAACAGTAGGAAAGGGTATGAGGTGAATGGAGAAGAAGGGAGGGAGGGAGGGAGGAAGGAAGGAAGGAAGGAAGGAAGGAAGGATGGAAGGAAGGAAGGGAGGGAGGGAGGGTGGGAGGGAAGGAAGGGAGGCAGGGAGGGAGGGAGGAAAAGAGAAGGTGGGGGATATCAAACAGGTAAACAGGCTTATATTTCTCCAATAGTTTCCTGCCACTTTCAGGATAGATAAACATCCAATTCCATAGTTTGCTTTCCAGGACAGTTCTTGCTTGTCCTGGAAACCTCCATAACCTCTATAAACATACCTCATGTTCAGCTTCAGTCACACCCAATTAATATTAATTCCTCGAATACACTGCCCTGAGCCTTTGTATACATTATACTTCTAACTGGAACATGTTCTCCGCCCCCTTATTTCTGTCTCCTCGTGAGCCTAGCTAACTTCTCCTCATCCTTTAAGCCTCAGCTAATACATTTTATATAATCACAGCAAGTAATTTTTTTTCAATTCTTTCCCCTTCTGTCTCTGCCTGTTTCAATAAAATGTTTGTCACTTTTTCTTTCCATGTGTTCACACATGATAGCATATTTGCTTTCCCAGGATGTACCCCAAATATTTTTTTGTTTCCCATCCTATCTGATTCGTTTATACCAAAGGCACATATAAAAAGTTTAACTATAATGTGTGCAACCTTTTTCATCCTAAATGTTACTGGGTCCCTCCTAGTCTTTCCCTACTAGGCATTTAGGAACCAATCTTGCAACCCCCTCCCTTAAGTAGATTATATCCTTTTGACTTTGGAACTCTGGAATATCTGGTAGGAAACTTTTTTTTTTTTGTTTTGTTTTGCTGCTTCAAAACAAACTTCTTGAAGGGCTGCTTCAAAAATTAAACTTTTTATTTTACATAGTTGTAAATTCACATGCAATTGTAAGAAACAGCATGGAGAGATACCTAATACCCTTTACCCAGTTTTCTCCAAAAGTAACATCTTTTGAGACTCTAGTACAACATCACAACTAGGATTTTAATATTGATATAGTCAGGGTAAAGAACAGTTTCATCACAAGGATTCTTTGTGTTGCCTTTTAAACTACAACCACTTCCATTTCCCCAACCCTACTCCTGACAGGTGGCAACTACTAATCTATTCTCCACTTCTTAATTTTGTCATTTCAAGAATGTCATAAAAATGAGATCATATAGTATGTGACATGCCAGGATTGGCTTTTCCATTCAACATAATTCCCTGGAGATTCAACTAGGTTGTTGCATATATCAATAGTTCATTCCTTTATATTGCTGTCTAGTATTCCTTGGTATGGACATACTATGGTTTGTTTAATCAGTCACCCATTGACTGGTTGTTTCAAGGTTGTTTCCAGTTTTTGGCTATGACAAATAAAACTGCACATTCATGTATAGGCTATTGTTCTACATACATTTTCATTTCTCTGGAATAGATTCTCGGGAGGACAATGTTGGGGCCATTTCCATGTTTGGTTTTATAAGAAACTATCACTTTCATTTATAGCCACAATATTACTATCAGCAACATTTACAAGCCCTCCAGCAACAGCATGAGAATTCCAGTTTTTCCACATTCTCACCAGCATTTGGTGTTTTCCTTTAGATATTTTAGTAGGTACATAATGATATCTCTTTGTGGTTTTAATTTGCATTTTCCTAATGGCCATGATGTTAAACATCTTTTCATATGTGTTTGCCATTTCTTCATTTGCTATTTGCCACCTGTATATCCTCTTTGGTTAATTGTCTCTTTATGTCTTTTGCCTATTTCCTATTTGGATTTATTTTTTTTAACATTGGGTTTTAAAAGCTATTTGTATTAATATTCATTACCATATTAGTATTCATTAAAATTAATTTGTAATGATACTAGTTTTTTGTTGGTTATATGGTTTGAAAACATTTTCTTCCAATCTGTAGTAACATTTTCATTCTCTTAACAATGTCTTTGGCGGAGCAAAATTGTTTATTTTGATGAGGTTCAACTTACCAGCTTTTTTTCTTCTATAGGCTATGTTTTTAATATAAAGTCCAAGAACTTTCTGTCTCCCCCTAGACCCAAGTATTTTCTCCAGTTTTTTTTTCAAAAAGTTTTATAGTTTTATGTTTCACATGTAAGTTCATGATCCATTTTAAGTTAATTTTTGTAAAAGGTGTTAAGTGTAGGCCAAGATCCTTTGTTTTTGTTTTTGTTTTTTTCCCTGTGGTTGTCCATTGGCTGCAGCATAATTTTTTAAAATTTTATTTATTTTTGATTTGTTTTTTGAAAGAAAGAGAGAGAGACAGAGCATAAGCGGGGTAGGGGCAGAGAAAGAAGGAGACACAGAATCTGAAAGCAGGCTTCAGACTCTGAGTTGTCAGCATAGAGCCCAACACAGGGCACGAATCCACGAACCATGAGATCATGACCTGAGCCAAAGTCAGATGCCCAACAGGCTGAGCTACCCAGGCATCCCATGCAGCATCATTTGTTGAAGAGGCTACCTTTCTCTCATTCAGCTGTGTTTGAATCTTTGCCAAAGATCAGTTGAGCATATTTGTGTGAGTTTATTTCTGGGTTGTGTAATATGTTCCATTGATCTATGTGTCTATCCCTTCCCCAATACCACAGTACCCTGATTTTTATTACTATGCAGTAAGTTTTAATAGAAGATGGAGCAAGTACTCTCACTTTATTCTTCTTTGTCAAGATTGTTTTAGCTATTCAAGAGCCTGTTCCTTTCCTTTCCTTTTTTTGTTTTTTAATATTTATTTATTTTTGAGACAGAGTGAGAGACAGAGTGCAAGTGGTGGAGCTGCAGACAGAGGGAGACACAGAACCCGAAGCAGGTTCCAGGCTCTGAGCTGTCAGCACAGAGCCCGATGTGGGCTGGAACTCACAAACCGTGAGATCATGACCTGAGCCAAAGTTGACGCTTAACCTACTGAGCCACTCAGGCGCCCCAAGCCTGCTTCTTTTCAAATAAATTTTAGAATATGTTTGTCTCTATCTACAAAAAAGCTTGCTGGGATTTTGATAGAAACACTAATACAACTATAGATCACTTTGGAGATAATTGACATCTTTATTATGTTGAATATCTCAATACATGAACATGATAGGTCTCTCCATTTGTTTAAGTTTTCTTTAATTTCTTTTATCAGCATTTTGGAATCTTTAGTACATAGTTCCTGTACATGTTTTGTTAAATTTATATCTAATATCTCATTCTCTTTAAAGAGATTATAAGTGGTATTATACTTTTTTTTTTAATTTTTTTTTTCAACGTTTTTTATTTATTTTTTTGGGACAGAGAGAGACAGAGCATGAACGGGGGAGGGGCAGAGAGAGAGGGAGACACAGAATCGGAAACAGGCTCCAGGCTCTGAGCCATCAGCCCAGAGCCTGACGCGGGGCTCGAACTCACGGAACGCGAGATCGTGACCTGGCTGAAGTCGGACGCTTAACCGACTGCGCCACCCAGGCGCCCCAGTGGTATTATACTTTTAATTTCAGTTGCCACATATTCATTTTTAGGATATAGTAAAGCAATTGATTCATTTTTATTGAGAAGTGATTCATATATCATAAAACTCACCATTTTAGAGTGGCATACATTTCTATGAGTTTATCTTATTTGGGATGTACTCAATTTCTTGAATCTGTAGTTCTATTTCTTTTGTTAAATTTGGGACAATTATTACCTTATTATTTCTTTGAATACTTTTTCAGTCCTGTTCCCTCTTTTCTCCTTCCAGAATTTATATGATATCAATATTAGTTCTTTTGTTATTGTTGCATAGGTCTTTAAGACTGTTCATTTTAATTTCAGTCCTTTTTCTCTCTATTGCCTGGGTTGTATAAATACTATTGATCTGGCTTCATGTTCCCTAATTCTATCCTTTCTAATCTCCATTTTACTATTGAGCCCATCCAACATTAAAAAAAAAAAAACTTTATTATTGCATTTTTCAGTCCTATATTTTCATCTGGTTCTTGTTACGACTTCTATATCTTTGTTGAGATTTGTAGTTGCTGATTTCTAAGCAAAGCAAATAACTACCAAAAATAGGAGAAAACTGTATGCAAAATTTTAAAATCACCTGAAATCCCATCTTAAGGAGTTTATCTATGATGAGATCAAATGAATGTTTTTGTCTTTAGTATATCATGTTCACATCTGTATGCCTGTTGTGGTGATCCATTAAAAAATGGAAGATAATGTCCAAAGTTGGCTCACTAAATTTCTCTTTACTACATTGCACTCTTCATTCGTTCATTCATTTATTCACTCTCTCATTTGATTTATGTCTGTTGACTACCTCATATAATCCCCAAAACTAGGGATATAAAGACTAAGGTATGTTTTTACCCCATTTTCCTACACAGCTTAGGAGATGACCTCTGAATTTACCCAAAGGCCCTTTTCAAAAATTTGGATATATCTTTGACTCCACCCTCTTGATTAACCCCACTTCCTCCCAACCCATTAACAAGTTTAAAATTTTCTCTCCAAATCAGATCTTGAATCCATAGAATTCTCTCCATATTTATACCAACGTCTTTCCTCTGGGCTTTTTACCCACCTTTCAGGATGATCTCTCAGCTTCCTCTCTTAACCAGCAACCAAGTGATCATTTAAACATGTAAAGAGGAACATGTCAGTGCCCTCTTTAAAATCCCCCAATGGCTTCTTATACATGAAGAAGAAAATGCAAATTCTTCATCATGGACCTCAAGGGTTTGTCTCTTTTTCCACTCTATTTTGTATCGCTCTACTCTCTAATCTCTACACTTCTCCCACTTGTCCAAACCCTCAACCTCCTTTCAACCCTGAGTTCTCTGTCCACATAGTTTTCTCAGGCTGAACATTCATTACCCTTCTCTGGCAAATTCCCATTCAATGTTTTCCACTTCTTTTTGAATGCAGAATCTCAAATATTATCTTTCATTTTCTTCATAAGACCTCCCTATACCCCTAGTCTAAATGTGTAACTCCCACTTATTCCCTCTTGTTCCACTGTGTTATTTTTCTCAGAGTTCTTACCTCAGTATGGAGCTACAAATTTGATTTATGTTGGTTTAATATTTATTTCTTCAACAAGGACATATGGACTATGAGGACAAGGGTTATTACACCATTATTTATAAATATACACTTAATGAGCATCACAGTGCTTGGCACACAGTAGGTGCTTGATACATATTTTTGAATAAGGGTCAGAATCTTGTCTTCAATTTATGATCAAACTGAGGAGAGACATACACAAAACCTAGATATTCTGAGTGTTATATTCCCTCCTTTCTGCCACATAAGGTGTACATCTTGCAAATATATCAAGGATGGGAAAACAGCAATTGAATAATTCTGTTCCATCATTCCTTGTGCCTGGTGAGTCCTGTTGTTCAATGTCTCCTCTGGGGTCTCTCTGTTCTAATTACTGCCAGCAACCTCTGACAGCTCCACTCTTTTAGACTTATTTCCCTGAAGTCCCTCAAGGCCGTCAACAATTTATTTATTGAGAGACTTTATTCAGCAATTATTTATTGAGCATCTCCTGTATATCAGGCACTGTGTTTGGAGCTGGAGGAATAACAGTAGACAAGATGAAGAGACAGAGTCTTAGCTTCTGTGGACTTCATATTCTATTATTGAAGACAGTCAAAAATTAACAAGATTTCAGATAGTCATAAGTAGTATAAAAATATAAAAAGTGATGTGGTAGAAATACACTGGTGATATGGGGTGAAATGGGGCTGCCTTTGACTAATGGATTAGATATGATCTTTCCAAGAAAATAGATTTGAATTGAGCTATAAATACTATGAATGAACCAACCATGTGAACATCCAGGAAAGAAGGGCATTCCAGGCAGAGCAAATAACTATTATAAACATAGGAGAAGAGTAGGTGTGTTTGGAGAGCAGATGGAAGGTCATTATGAGCTATGATGATTAACAATGAAGTTGAGGAGGTAGGCAGGAACCAGCTCATGCAAGACTATTCAGTCCATAATGGGCATTCAGAATTTATTCTGAGTATGCAGGGAAGCCCCAGGAGGGGTTTAAAACAAGAGTGACACAATTAAAATTTTATTTAAAAAGGTCATTCCGGCTTCAATGTAGAGATAGTTTGTAGGCGGGCAAGAATAGAAAGAAGCCAGTTATAATGC
This sequence comes from Leopardus geoffroyi, assembly GCF_018350155.1. Taxonomy (NCBI): domain Eukaryota; kingdom Metazoa; phylum Chordata; class Mammalia; order Carnivora; family Felidae; genus Leopardus; species Leopardus geoffroyi. The sequence goes on along the minus strand of NC_059328.1, from coordinate 84,567,567 downwards.
TGTCTTCATAGTTTATGACATGGTTTGTGTCATAGTGATGACAACTTGGTGGGGAAGAGAGAAGAGGTTTATTATAGTTTTGAGGTCATACCAGCACTCCTGAATCCCCCTCATTCCTTCTCCAGTTATTACTCTCTCCCCTATAGGGAAACTACTGAATTTTGACAGCATAGACAGGTGTTTGTTTGGTTTTGTAATTTATGTATAGGAATCACGTAGTATGAGCTCTTGTATCTTTCGCATTTTTCCACATTGTTGCATGCATTTGTCATTTAATCTTATGGCTGTATATTATTCCATTACGTGATTCTATCAACATTAATTCATTTTCCTGTTTATGACATGTGAGTGATTTCCCACATTTGGGACTATGACTAATAGTGCTGCTATGAACGCTCTAGTGCATGTTATGTGGTGACATGGAGTAGAATTACTAGGGTATAAGATATACATATGCTAGCTTAGAATATAGTTCCAGTTTTCCAAAGTAATTGCACAGGTGTACAGTCTCACTAGCAATTCTAGTTACTTGGTATTTTCTGTGTTTTTATAAATTAGCCATTCTGGTGGGTGCAAGAGGCATCAATTTTTATTTTCTTTGATATATTTGTTCTGTGTGTTTACTTTCTAAAGCTTTTTAGGCCCTTGGCTTGTACTCTCTTTATTTCTTTTATGTTTAGACAGTACCTTCCAAATCTGAATACCTTTCCTTTCATTGATAGGCTTGTCATCCTCTGTTAGTCGGTGCTGCCAGACAGAAGAAAACACTTGCTTTCAGATTGTGCGTTCATATGCCTTGTTACCATTGAAATACAAAAATATTTCATTTCCAATAATCTCACATTGTCTTACAGTGATCATAGACTCTAATCATTATTTTGTGAATTCCACCAAAGTGTCATCAATAGATGGTTTCAAAGTCTCTTATCTCTTCAATTATTATTCTATTTGAATAATTTTCATCCTTCCTTGTTTTCGTGAGCCCATTTTCCCTTTAAACCAATCTCTACTTGTTTCTGCCTCAATGGTATTTGTTCCCCCTTCCTCCACCCATTTTTACCTAGTCTAGGATCCAAAGTAACTCTTAGGCATTTTTTCTACTTTGGTATGAAGTTGTATTTTATACATGAACTTAATTTCCCAGAAATTTTAGAAGAGTTGTTTTACCTAGAGAAAAAAAGGGTCATGGAATAGAAATTATTCTTAAATGCTTTGAAAGAAAGAGGTCTTCAACAACCAAAAATATTGAAGACTATTTTCACAAATATGGTAGAATTATGACCGACTTGTTCCTAAAGTAACTTGTGACCTAAGAGTTAAACACTTCCTTACAAACGGTAGCCAATCAAAATGATTAATGTTTCTGGAACTTTGCTAATCATGGCACCATGTCAAAAGGCTAATTAGTTCAACTGAAAGTTATGGTCATAGTAATTTAGGATTGGATCCACAATGGTGCTTGTGGGAATAGCCATTGACTCAGAAAATAAAGGACAGTAAAGATCTTCTAGTAGGCCAATTGAATTCCTTTGTATGTGTGTCTGTAAAAACATGTTTTGTGTGATATTGCCACCAGTTAATGAGATACTGAGGTGCTATCTCTTGAGTCCCTGTTGTTACATGGTTCTATGTTCTACTTCCTTTTTTTGTTTTGTTTTGTTTATTTGAGAGAGAGAGAGAGAGAGACAGACAGACAGACTGAAAGCTGGGGAGGGGCAGAAAGAGAGGGAGACAGAATCTGAAGCAGACTCCAGGTTCTGAGCTGTCAGCACAGAGTTCAGTGCAGGGCTCGAACTCACAAACTGTGAGATCACGACCTGAGCCGAAGTCAACACTTAATCAACTGAGCCACCCATGTGCCCCTATGTTCTACTTCTATATGATTATAAGCTACATAGCACAAATCTCAGATTAAGCTATTACCTTTTTACTGTCCACTCTTGGGTTCTAGGCATGGTTGCATAAATTATAGAATAGATCTGCTGGAGTTCTGTAGTGACTGAGCAGATTTCTGCAAAAGAACATAAACTGTCTCCATTGCTGAACTTCAAGCATATCTGATAATGCCTGATGAATCAGTGCTCTGGTTCCAAAGAAGTCAAATTATGAGCAGGAGATTAAGAACTGTATGGAAAGAGTTCATTCCAAAGGAAGAAGAAACCAGGCAGTTGGCTGAGGTCCAACAACAAAGCCTTTAGTCATCAGAGGAGGAGGAACTTAGTGTAATGTTTTAGCTGATCGATACATGATTTCATTCCAGGCTCAATTTCAAGGACCTATAAATTAAAACAGAAAGACTTCTTTTACTAAGTGCTAATACGTTGTGGCGTAAACAACACTAATTTTCATCACCGTAACAAAAATTTGTTTAAAAATATTCAGAGGGAATATTTTTAGCTCCATAGACCACAGACACCTTTGTTGTGACTAAGGGCTCAGAGTGGACTTTCAGAAGCCGTGGGTGCCCAGGAAAGCTGCAGGAAAGACTGCCGTGGTGGTCAGCAACCTCAGCATCCCTGAGGATGGCAAAGGCCAGGAGGAGGGAAATGGATGCTGGTGCAGCATCACGTGGAGCACACAGTGCCTATGGAACAGTACGGACGCCATATGTTACGTCCTCTTCCTGACAATTTGTGAAATACTTCCAGGGGTGGGGAATCTCAGACTTATTTGTAGCCAGGTGTGTACAGACAGTAGTAGAGAAGGAGGTGGTTAAACTACAGGCGAAAGGATTTTGCAGAAGTGGGATTTTCTTATATTTAGCAGGTCAAGCCAGAGACAGGATAATTTAAATTATAATAAAACAAATTTTATATTAGCTCTAATTTTGAAATTTTTCTCTGCATAAGTGCAACTATCCATCTATATAGTCACACATTTATACATTTCATCCACATTCATTGGCTGCCTTTATTTTTTCCCTCTGAAGCCAGAAAAAACAAACAAAAATATTTGTCATTGTGGTTGTGTAGCAGGATTCTCACTCAGAGGGACCAGACACTGAGGCCTTTTTTTCCAGGAAGCAGATTTATTTGTGCTAGCACGGACTCAACAGGCTAAGACCCCAAAAGGCTGAGCCCGGAACTCAGCAGAGTGTAGCCTTTTATGCAATTTCTATTTCTTTGTCTCCCATATATGGTGACACATATCTTCTGATTGGACACTGTTCAAGTTACAAAACCCTGTCAGAGTTATGCATACATGTATAGGAGTTGACTGGGCTATGTTGGCCCCCTTTTATCTGAGAAGGCTTTCACCACATTCCTTAGGGAGGGGCTCGACCTCTACCACAGTTGGGCTTGTTACAAAATTTCTGCCATTTTTTGGTTGTCTTTTTTTTTTTCTTTTAATTTTTTTTTTCAACGTTTATTTATTTTTGGGACAGAGAGAGACAGAGCATGAACGGGGGAGGGGCAGAGAGAGAGGGAGACACAGAATCGGAAACAGACTCCAGGCTCTGAGCCATCAGCCCAGAGCCTGATGCGGGGCTCGAACTCACGGAGCGCGAGATCGTGACCTGGCTGAAGTCGGACGCTTAACCGACTGCGCCACCCAGGCGCCCCTTTTGGTTCTTTGTCTTAATTAAAGTCAATTCTAAAGTTTTTTCTTAGGTTCCCATCTCTCTTTGGTTGAATTTTGAAAATTGTTCTTAGAACCTTAAAGTAACTATATGTTTTTTTAAAAACTGTATCAACAAAAATGGACATATTTGTTGTATAAATTATTAGTTACTAAATGCTCACCATCCTTCCCTCCTGATTCTAGTTAATGGAGAATAAAATCAAGGGACTAAATAAGGAACAAAACTAAGTACCAACTTTTTTACTGGTAGAGCTGAATTGAGAACTCAACCCGGATCGGGGGCCAGAATGGCACTTCTCATGGTCAACCCCCTGAACCGAGATTCCTGAGCATAAGACAAGCTGAGGGTAAAGTACAAATAACTAACCCCTCTAACCCCCCCCCCCCCCCCCCCCCCCCCCCCCCCCCCGCAACACTACCACAGATGGGATATGTGTGATATTCCTCAGGCTTTCCTGGCTGCCCAAGAGCAAAGGAACAGAAGGAAAACAAATGGTTAACTGATAGAGATCACTGTCATGCAGGACTCATTCTCCATCAGTTTACAAATATCTTAGTAAATTATAAGAAAAAGGCAATCTTGTCAACAGCCTAATCTCCAGAAACCTATAGACTCAGTTTCTTGGAGCCCCAATATCACCCTCCCCTCCACAGTGATGTGGAGAACAAAGGCAAGAAGGAAATGGTAGGTAAGATTAAATTTCTTTATAACTTGCAACCCATTGACAGATACTTGAGATACACTCAGAGTATAACATTCCTCCAGGAACTCCCTATTGTCTTAATGTTAATGCCTTACCAGAGGGAAAACACCTTAGCTTGACAATAACAAGGTCTCCAGTATCTTTTAAGTCCTCTTTAGCATTTGAAAGTCCTTCTGGAGGCCTCCCTTTTGTCTTTATCTCCCCCAACTTTATAACGGGTCACTGTTCACCACCCCAGTGCGGCTCTTTCAGCCCACAGGTCCAGTCATGTGCTTTAATAAAATCACCTTTTTGTACCAAAGACATCTCAAAAATTCTTTCTTGGCCATCAGCTCTGGACCCCACCACTCTAAAACCGTATCACAGGGAAGGATTCATTCATTCACAGGCAATATTCATTCATTCACATTCATAGATGCTGGATTCATTAGATGCAGGATCCACCAGGACACTTTTTTGGTTTGGTGATCACAAAGGTTGTGGGAGTGCAAGATGGTCAGACTCTCAGCCCTTGAGGATACATGGGTAATTAGAATTGGTGGCTGAGGAGGATTACTTAGCAATGCCACGTTTCAACACAGTAGCCCTGCCTTCCAATAAATGTGGCCAACAGATGTTAAGTTCACCATTGGGATATTTTACCTCTGCTCCAATGTGTGGAGTATGTATAGACTGTCCTCTCTCCAAGGGAAAGGGTAGAAAGAAGTCTTCCCCAATACTCCCAAACTTTGTGCTCATTTAATTGTGTTTAACAACCAAGCCTGTGGCCAGCAAAGGTTGTGGCTCTACCTCTTTGGAGGACGGTCTAGTAGAGTATCAGAGACATCCCACTCCCCATCACTGCCCCTCTGGTCACTCTCCTTCTGAGTCAATAGTGAATAGTTCAGTTTTTGTACCCAGGAAGCTCCAACAAAGCTCCAAATAAACCATTAAGTGCTGTAACTCACAGAATACAATGTACTCAAGGCCAAAAACTCAAGGCCCATTCAATTTGCAATCTCAAATTATGCCCAGCTTCATTGTCAAATATTTCCTATTAGAAACTAGACAAAAAAATCCATACAAAAGCAAGAGTACCTCCAATAATACAGTATAGCTTTACAGTATCTGACACAATTGAAATTCCTCCTATTATTAGAAAGGAATTAAAGACCAAAAGCAAAATCTGATTCAAGTTAATTAAACTTCAAGGAAATCAAAAGTCCAAAATGTTGCCTATTCAATATGTTTCTATTTTCAGGAAGAAGGAGCTCAGTCATATGCAATCTGGGTTCTTTCAAGAGCAGATTGTCCTTTTTTCTGTGGGTATAGGAGTAGCCCTTTTGGCAACTTCAGAATTTAATTACTCCAATTTCAAGTCACATTCATGTGTGACATGTTATCAGACAAAGAATCCAAAGAGTCTATAGGACATGTAAAATGATCTCAGCTGCAGCCCTTGCTCATACAATTTAGAAGAGACAAGATAATTTCAATCCTCCTACAACAGTCATCCCCATACATAATATAATGTCACAGTGCAATTGCCAGCGTTGAACCATAGCAGAAAAAAAAAAAAAAAATAGAGTAGATTTGACTTCAGTCTTACCAGAATGCCCCGTAGTCTAGGCCAGTTCATTTTGAGCCCTTAAACCAGGGACTTACATTCAGTTATGAGAATGTTTCCATTTAGAGGTTAATTGTGACATTGTTTCCCACACGTGATATACTTCTACATTTTGCAAAAATTGTAAATTTGCTGTGGTGGCCTCTCCAGCCTCCAGGCCTTATTTGAAGCTTTCTTCTTTCACTTTATGTGCATTTCCCCTCTTTTCATTTCCCTATCTCCTTTGAGCCATGGGATTCTGGCATGATGGTGGCATATGGATGCTGAGGAGTGAGCGCTGCCTCGCTGCCTGGGGATACAATCTCCATTTCCCCTTGAGAGCTGGGTGCCCTACATTTTAAAAGAGCCAATGCTCCAGAGTACATTGCATTACATCACATCCTCCACAGTGTCAATCTTCTGCTCTTTTTCTGGATTTCTTCAACTTCAGAAACATCTAAGGGCGTTTTTAGCTGTGTACCATTTGCTGCTTCTGCCTCTTCTGGAATTCCTTGAGCCTGGGAACCCTGAGTGTTAGGGGTATCTTTCCCTTGTCTTCACATCTGCCTCAGCTGGAGATTTCCCTTCAAAATATTCCTGAGCTGAAGCTCCTGTTGATTTTTCCAATCTATGTACCCTTAGTGGATGAAGAGGGGAAAAATATATCCTTTCCACGTGTACTTCATCCAGTGCTGCCTTCCCAGGGTTTTAAAGCTGGTAGCACCTGAACCCCTTCCATAGTATCCCAAACACTGCTCCGTGGCCTCTCTTTTCTCGTCATTTTCCATTTGCCTCCAGTGTTCGACTCTTCCAGCCAGGCCCGGGTGAGCTTTTAAATTTGTACTTGCTCCCTAAACTATTCTCTTTCTTCCTCTAAAGCAACAATCACAATATTAATTATAACAACCACTACTTATTAAATACTTATGGGGTGCCAGATCCTGTGCCAAGATATTTAAAGATAAATGTGTTTATTTCCCACAATGATAATTTTGAGGGTTAATGAGGTTAAGATATTTTCTGAAGTTTATAAAATTTAAATTAACCTAAAATTGAGAGGGAGGGGGAGGGGCAGAGAGAGAAGAGGAAGAAAAAGATGAATTATCCACTGTCCACATTTCAGTAGAACATCTCTAGCCCTAATAAATGTGCCCTAAGTTCCTCCCCTTACCAGTCAGTTAATTTACTCTTTCTCCAATAGAGAAGAAGAAGCGAGGGGGTAGAGACTGTCAGGAAATACTTATTCCAGTTCTGGAGAAAGCTAATGCTTCCCTTGTGGTCAAGAGCCCAAGGTCCCTAATAGAGTTGTTTGTAGAGACTAAATGATTTCATATAAGTTAGCGCACATTACTAAAATCAGTTATTGCTGCTCCTTTTTTCAAGAATGTTGCAAAATCTCCCCTCTCTGGATGTGAGGAAGAGGGAATAATTGTGTTCTCCACTAATACCCAAATTCAGGACACTCAGCCCAGGGTGTGACTACTTACAATTCGAGTGGGAGGAGAACTTGTTGCTTCTTTCCAAGAGTATTTCTCTCAATCCTACAGCACGGAAGAAGAGGACGCTGGTTAGTGTTTAACTTGTGATGATTATGTCTCTTTTATGTTTTATGACAATGGTTCTCAGTCAGTCATTTACTTGCAGTGTTACATATAAACTTCAAGGATTTTATTTTTCCTAAAAAAAAGCTTGATTGTTTTTATTTCGAATATAAAGCATGTGGAATTTAAGAAATGAAACAGATGAACATAGGGGGGAAAAGAGAGAGGCAAACCATAAAACAGACTCTTAACTATAGAGAACAAACTGACGGTTGCTAAAGGTGAGGTTGGGGGTAGAGGGTTAAATGGGTGACAGGTGTTAAGGAGGACACATGTTATGATGAGTACTGGGTGTTTTATGTAAGTGATGAATCACTAAATTCTATTCCTGAAACTAATGTTACACTACATGTTAATTAATTGGAATTTAAATAACAACTTAAACAAAAAACAAATATAAAGCATGTCATTGCAAATATTATATGCAACACTTAAACAGGGGAAAGAAAATAAAAATCACCAGTTATTCCACTTCCAAGAGACAATTACTGTTAACATTTGTGGCAACTTCTCAGGGATTTTTCTGTTTATATAAATTCAGAACCTTAACAAAAGGTAAAGTGGGGCATCCATTCCACAAGTTCTAATTTGTAAGAATATAATTTTTCCCTTAATAATATATCACTGGCAACAATCCATGTTAACACATAGACACATCAACATTTTAAACATCTTGAGATAGTCCATTGTAGGTAGGGGCACCTGGGTGGCAGTTGAGCGTCCAGCTCTTGATTTTGGCTCAGGTCATGATCCCAGGGTCATAGGATTCAGCCCTACGTCTGGCTCAGGCTGAGCGTGGAGCCTGCTTAAGATTCATTTATTCTCATTCTCTCTCTCTCTCTCTCTCTCTCTCTCTCTCTCTCTCTCTCCTTCCCTCCTTCCTTCCCTCTCTCTGTTCTGCTCCTCTCCCCCAGTCACACAAACTCGCTCTCTTTTAAAATAAAAAGTCCATCATATGGCTATGTCTTCATTTATATACCTATTCCCCCATGAATGGGCGTTTAAGTTCATTCCAGTGTTTCACTATTAAAATATGTGCTAAGATGAATATCCTTGCCATCTTTTAACCTTTTGCAGGTGTATTAAAATTCTGGGACATTTTCTGCTACATATAACCTCTGTGTTAATTTGTCAGAGGCAACATGTATTAAGGAGCTATTTTGTTTCTCAAGGCAAAGAGGACTTAGTCATGAATTGCTACTCAATTCAGCTTCACTAAGATTGTAATTAGCAGAATTTCTTATAAGATTTTGGAACTAGTTTGATTATAAATCCAGTTTCCAGTGTCATTATAAACTTTTCTATTGTTTCTCTGCTTTCACAGGTTTTTAAATTATTTTTTTCATAAAAGTATGTGGTTTTAAATAGAATTAAAAATAAGATAACACATATAACGATTTTTTGAAATTATTCAAAAAGTATGTGGTGTCTTTAACTTCTTAAGAACAATCTGTTATATTCTAAAGCATTTTTCAGTTTGGTTAGAAACTATCTCTAGGTTAATCAACTACTAGTTAAAGCAATGAGGTCAAGGAGAGCAATTTTCTCCTGGATTGTGTCACAAGGAAGAAGATCCGTATACTTTTTAAAGGGTAGAAGTATGTGCTCTAATGATATAGAAGCAGCCTTTTCCTGTGGGTCGATAGAAGTAGATTCCTATAACATAGAATGAGCTCGTTGCCTTGCCCTTGCTCATGTTTTGCTATGGACTCTGTTCAGAACACAAATTAAGAACAGAAGGAAAGCCACTAAACCAAACTCAAAGGTTGAAAAGAAACAGCTATGAATTTTTAGATATTTAGTATTTCAAGGTAACAATTCTTACAGGTATGTACCATGGCTAGCCTATAAACCTGAACTAAAGTATATATATTTTGTTTTTTTAATGTTTATTTTTGAAAGAGAGAGACAGAGACAGAGACAGAGAGCATGAATGGGGGGGGGGGGGGGGCAGAGAGAGAGAGGGAGAAACAGAATCCAAAAAGGTTCCAGGCTCCGAGCTGTCTGCACAGAGCCTTGACGTGGGGCTCAAACCCATGAACCATGAGATCATGACCTGAACTGAAGTCAGACTCTTAACTGAGCCACCCAGGTGCCCCAAAGTATATATTTTCTAATTCTCAATTTTGATCTCTTGTGTCTAACTTAAACATCTATATTTTATTTTTATTCATTTATTCATCCATTCATTCATTCACTCCATAAATATTTATTGAGCATTTATTATAGTCCAGGTTATACTGTAGATTCTGGACAGACATCAGCAACAAAAGAAAAAGAAATTGCTGTCCTCACAATTAATTGATGAATATTTTGTGATTCAGTAAACTGTCTCAGATATGCCTGGATATCTAATACATATAATTCAGTCTTTCCAATTTTCTAACATAATAGGGTTTCCTGACCTCCTCCAGACTTGATAATTTGGTTTTTATGTTTGACTCCTGACTGTCCTAACATGGAGAAACCCCACCATGGCCATCGATAACAAAGACATGAGTACTTTATTAGTGCACTCAATCAAATTTTGGTATTTACAAATGAGTCCTAATTTACATCCACAGCAAATGGCTTGCTTCCAATAACTGATGTAATATTTCTTTAAAACCATCTTACTACTGCCCTCACCAACTTTGGGGAGCAGGGAAAATATAATTTGGTTTAATCCAATATTTATATTGATCAAATAATTTAAACTTTTCCTTTAAGTGACAGTCTTATTCAAGCAAATTGTCCATCATTCAGATTTCCTGTGCTTCCCCCCTGCCCCTTCCCCATATATCCAAGATGGTCTCATTCAAGGCAGAGAGGGCTACATCCACTGTGACTGGCAGGAGAGAAGGGACAGCTCTACGTTCAGGTCCTCATATAGCTGCTGTCACATTATGCTACAGTTTGTGGTTGGGGAATTTCCTGCATCCTCTTTGGTTTGATCAAGACTAGAGATTCTCTTCTCTTCAGCCAACTTACCTTCACTTGTTGGTGCTATGTGGTCATGGCTGCAGGGTCCTGTAGTTGGGTATAGTTGGCCACAGTACACTCAGTCCCAGCCAGGCCTCTGCAGAGCTTCTGGAAGCTACCACAGCAGGACTCCCAGCTATCTCTCCATCCCCACCATCAACCCCACTCTAGAGTATGTGGTATCTTCCAGGTCCTTTCCATGGCACGCAGGAGTCAAAAGTGCTCAGGAATTTTGTCTAAGGCTCTCATTCTGCCTAAAGACTGAGGGAAGGGTAGGAGGGGCACTCTGCAGCTATGTTCTCTTCAAGGCAGACTTGTTCAAACAGTTCTTGACTCAGGACTCGGTTCCAGCTGATTTTTTCTCCATCTTACTGTAATGTTTCTTGTTTGGTGTGACAGACATGTATACATGAGTCAGGTATGGCACAAACCCCATATTCCCAGCTTGTGCCAAAAATGTTTTTGATTTTCCTCGGGATTTTTCCATTTAAAAATTGACCTAGCTTAGTGAGGTACGTAGGCTAGATGATCTTAAGTCACAGTCCATAAAGCAGAACTACCACCAACAAGTGGCTACAAAAACACTTGGCTAAAGCTGATGGGGAGGTTGTTACAAACAAGTGTAAGAGAGATATATCCTTTGGCAGGTAAAAAGGTATCTGGATCAACATTACAGTATCAATGTGGTTGCCAGCACTCTGTATTTTCTCAAGTCATTTGCAATTTTAGAGATGCCCAGTTTGCACTAAAGCATAATGAAGCCCATGAGATTTTAACATCATCGGCCCAGTTTTAAAATGTAGTTAACTGACTTGTTAATGTAGTGTGAGTTCCTAGGACTGCATTAGGCCAATCGGTCTAATTAGGTTGCATACCCACTGGGCATGGATTGTGAGTGCTTTACTAAGTTTTTCTTTAAGACTTAGTGCGTTTTTAATCTCAATAAATTTCGTCCCACTAAATTTCAAAAAGTGGTATGCAAATCACCACTTAAATATTATGGAAATAAAAGCACATGATTTGTGGAACTAATACTTGCACTCGATTTGAAAACTGGTCTCTAACTTTATGAAAGTGCTTTGCAACTGTTACATAATTTTTTTTTAAACAGTGAAGGAAAAACTCTAGTGACACCTGCATACATTACATTGTTGTTAGACTACTGGCTCCCTGTAGGACTCTATAATTCTATGTGTATACAAAGACATTTTTAAAAATTATTCTGTATTATTTCCATCCAAAGTTTGGTAGACTGATTTATTAGTTGTTCAGCTGTATAATCAGTAGCTCAAGATTCCCTTAGGAGTTTCCACTTCTTTAATAGGTTGAACTGATACAACATTGGTCTGTGTAAACATTACTATTGTGCTTCACTGATAGCTAACTTTTAAATTTTTATCAGAATGAACCATTTTCTACTCTCTACAGCTATGTGTGTGTTTTTTTAAATGTTTATTTTTGAGGTAGAGAGAAAGAGTGCAAGCAGGGAAAGGGGCAGAAAGAGAGGGAGAGAGAGAATCCCAAGCAGGCTCCCACTGTCAGCATAGAGCCTGAGGCCAGGCTCAATGTCCTAAACCCTGAGATCATGACCTGAGGTAAAATCAAGAATCGGACACTTAACCGACTGAGCCACGCAGGTGCCCCTGTCTATGACTATTTGTATCATATATATATGTATATATATGATATATACACATATGATATATATACATATATATTATATATATATATAACATATATATACTCAGAGGTAAAATATTTTTCAAGAGAAATTTTCTAACTATATGCCTATATTGTGCTATTTAGACTATAATACTCATGAGGGTACTTCCACACCTTTTCCATCTTTGATTTACAACAGAGTCTGGCACATGTCAAGAACACAACCAAATATGAACAAATAAATACCTCATTGAAATCTCCTGGCAATAAGAAATATGCAATCATGTGTTCATGAGCTATCACCTTGGGAAAGAAAAAGAACAGTGACTCTAAGGGACCCTGCCTGTGAAGATTCTGCCTTAAGAACATCAGTCAGGAGGAAACTCATTCAAGATTGAAAGATCTGTGTAGGCAAACATTTCCCTGCAAACAACATACCTGTATTTTGCTTTTGGTCATTGCAACTTTAGTTTCCTTGAGAATACCCTGCAGATTTCACAAAGTCTATATAAAATCCATATGAAATGCACAAATGAGAAAATAAACTCAATATTTAATAAACATTTTACAGTATCAGGTAATCCTAGAGTTGAAAAGAATTTTAGAGGTCATCAGGCCAAGTTTCTACCAAAATTTAGAGATACTTTCCCAGCTATAGAAATCACTCAGCCTGAACCCTTTTACTAATAAAGGAATTATGTACTTTATAATTACATACTTATATGCTTATAATCAAAACAAAACAGATCCAGACCCTAGAGAAATGAGTGGGCCTGAAGAAAAGAACTGTACATGTGCGACAGAATAAATGGTTCCAGATAGAACAGAAGAAAACTGACTTAATTAGGAATAAGAACTATACCTGGACCAAAGGCAAACATGTTTCAGTAGCCAAAATTAATTAAGGAGACCAAAACTATACATATGTACGGAAATCGTAATTTCAAAGATAAGGTATCTTTCAGGCCATATCTGAGATTGCTAACTGAAATCCTCAACCCTCATTCTTATTTCTCATCTTCATTTGTATTAAGAGTATTTTAACAATAAATATAATAACATTAACGGTAAGATAATCATTCCCTTTTCTAGCCTCCTTTGCATTACAGTGTGACCATGTACCAAGTTCTGGTCTAAAGGACATGGATAGAATTTGTGTATGTAACTTCTAGGTCATACCCTTAGTAGGAAGAGGCATATTCGCTCCTTTGCCCCTTTTCCCTTCCGGCTGGCTGAAATATGAGCATGGTGGTGAGCCATCTTCCATGTGGGTGAGAACAACCACCCAGAAATGGCAGAACAGCAAGATGGAAGCCCTGGATTGATTATACTCAGACTATTACAAAAAAAAAAAAAGAAACTTTCCACTTCTTTAAGCTCCTTTTATTTTAGATACTTCATTAATACAGTTTTCCAGGTTGACAAATTGCAAAGCATCAGAATCTAATAATACAGATATAAATTTGTTTAAGTGATGTATGACAAACTTAAGCATCCTACAACAGATGCAATACTTTCTCTTCATGAGCTGATGAAATATTTTCAAATATTATATTGTCACAGAAAACTTTTTAAAACTTTACCAAAAGTAAAGTTTGTGCAGATAGTTTTATTTGATCAAGAAAACAATAACAACAACAAAAAAGAATAATAGCCAAAAAACATTTGACTACATGGAAAAAAATTTTTTAAATATTTATTTATTTTTGAGAGAGAGAGAGAGTGGGAGCAAGTGTGAGTGGGGGAGAGAGATAGAGAGGGACAGAGGATCTGAAGCAGGCTCTGTGCTTATTTATTTTGAAAGAGAGAGAGAAAGAGCAGAGAAGGGGCAGAGAGAGATAATCCCAAGCAGGCTCCACGCTGTCAGCACAGAGCCCTATGCTGGGGCTGAACCCATGAACTGTGAGATCATGACCTGAGCCAAAGTCAGATGCTTAACCAACTGAGCCACCCAGGTGCCCTAGACTACTTGGAAGATTTGTAAATATATCTCTTAGGACATAGAAGAAATGAAAGTTGTAATTATAGACTATTCAAAAAATACAAGAACAAGAAGTTTCTTTTAAAACTTACGAACTAGGATCCCAGCACTGTGCTTGTGGTCTCTGGATGGCATTTTCTACTGAAAGGAATCAGGACTCACTGAAGAAAACATGTTGCAAGGCTAGGTCAGGAAATGTACAGTATGAATCTAGAACATTTTTCATAACAGAAAGTAAGAAAGCTCTCAAAATATACTGGATTAGTGTCATAATGAATCAGGAACAAAAAGAGATTTCCACTGGACAAAAGTGAACATTTTGAAAAACAATAAGAATTAAAAAAAAAAAAAATCGGGGCGCCTGGGTGGCGCAGTCGGTTAAGCGTCCGACTTCAGCCAGCTCACGATCTTGCGGTCCGTGAGTTCGAGCCCCGCGTCGGGCTCTGGGCTGATGGCTCAGAGCCTGGAGCCTGTTTCCGATTCTGTGTCTCCCTCTCTCTCTGCCCCTCCCCCGTTCATGCTCTGTCTCTCTCTGTCCCAAAAATAAATAAAACGTTGAAAAAAAAAAAGAAATATATTAAAAAAAAAAAAAAATCCCATGTGGTTGAGTCCATGAGTTCATAAGGATAAATAACTTCCCCACTACTCACATGCCCAGGGGAAAAAAAAAAAAAAATCACTGGAGATTTATAAAGATACTAGGGAACTGGCTCAATATTTTTAAAAATATAAAAAAAGAAAATAATTAATGATTCATTCTGCCCTTCCCATAAGAACTATACCTCAGAATAATAAAATAATTGATGGGTGCAAGTTTCTCTTTATGGAAATTCTGCAGCTAATAAATGAAGAAGTAAAAAAAGTGTCAGTAACCATTCTTCAACCTCTAATGTAAACCTAAGGTGAATGATCCACACAACCATCAAGAACAACGATAGGCACAAAATGACAGTATGACAAGAAGACAATAGACACTACATGTCTCTTGATGGAAGTATATAACTCCACCTTTGATTGAAATAAAATCTGTTCTGATAAGGACCAATTTACAGGGAAAATGACAGAGAAAACATGGTAAATGATACCCAACAAAAATAATCATCAAAATCCCTTTGGGAAACTACAGAATAAAGGAATAAAAAAATTCAGGTTTCTTCAATAAAAGGAAGGAGAGAGAGTGGTCTGTAGAGTATAAGACACTTTTATCAAGTTACCTAAGAATACTTAAATTTTAGAGGTTCGTATGGATGAAATGATCTGTCTCAGTTTTACTTCAAAACTTCCAATAGCGGAAGGTCCCGCTGGAGATCTATAAATGAAAGAAGACTGGCCGTCTGTTGAAACAGTGAAAACTGGGTAATAGGTATACATGGGAGTTCATTACACCGTTCTACTTCTGTATATGCTTAAATACTCCTAAAATTAAAAAGTTAAAAAATTATGGAACAGGAACAAAGTATTTCTCAGAGAAAACATCTTACTCACGAATATCTTCATTATTAAACAAAACATAAACTAATCATTAGGCTCAAGAACTTCAAAAAGAATAACAAAGCAGATGCAAGGAAGATAAGGCAAACTTAAAAATTAAAGCAGAAATTAAAATTTCCAAAAGTATGATAACTTCTAGGTCATAAATGTTCTCCAGTACAGTAATTAGTCCATAATTTCCTGTCTAACCTGTGTGAGGGCAATTGAACAGTCTCAGGGGCACCTGGGTAGCTCAGTCAGGTAAGCATCTGACTTTGGCTCAGGTCACATGATCTCACGGTTTGTGAGTTCAAGCCCAGCATCAGGCTCTGTGATGACAGCTGGGAGCCTGGAACCTGCTTCAGGTTCTAGGTCTTCATCTCTCTCTACTTCTCCCCCGCTTGCACTCTGTCTCTCTCACATGCTTTCAAAAACAAATAAGTGTTTAAAAAAACTTTTTTTAATCTAGCTTAATAACAAAATCTAATGGAATTCAGTCAGAATAGTTTCCTCTCTCTCCATTTACACCCCTCATTCCTAAGAATATGTGGACTTCTTATGAGTCCTGGTGTCACAGAATCAACAGAGGTGATGGTAATGACTTCTTGCAAGTCAGTATTAGAGTCCCAGTCTGTTTATGAGACCTCATAGCTTTAATCCTAGGACTATTGATTTTCCTCTGACTGGAACTCTTGCCAATAATCCAAAGGATAACTCACTGTAAACTCTCAATTCACTAGCAAACACCAAATTCTTCAAGAAGGATTTCTAGTCATGCTATATAGAGCTAACTATTGCCTTCCCTCCTACAGATGGTTTCCTGACCCCCAACCCTACCCCCACCCTGCCCCAGCCTTTTCCCATGGTGGGTCCCTTTGCTACCTCTGTACAGGGCACAAACATCTGCAAGGCAAACTTTTCATCTGATAACTTTCTTCTACTCAATTCGGGAATCTATCCCAAATCAAAACCATCATATAAACATCAGAAGGTGATAGAATCTTCCACGTATAAGGGACCCTGATGTTCAGCTAGTCAAATGTTTGATGCTGAAAATCACTTTATAACTTACTCTATAAGTAAACAGCAAATGTGCAAATATGTAGTCACTGTTTATGATATATATTTTCAATATATGGAATCATTTATTTTTCTTTAAAATTTTCTCCTTAAATTTTTGACTGGCCATAGCTAATGTAGGCAATATTTTATGTATCTATGCATCTAATTATTTGCCCAAGGATATATACAATATTGCAAATATATTTTGTTCCTGTGAGGCTGAATTTTTTTTGTAGGTAATACTTGAGAGCAACACTTCATATTGATGTTCTGTGAATTAAAAAAGACAACAATCTAAATGTTCGACATAGTGCTTGATGCATGGTATACACACTGTATATCTTAGGTTTTCCTTAACGATTAAAAAAGGACAAACGATTAAATATGAAATATGTACCCCTTATGAGTTGTATATTATTATGCCATTATAGTGGCAATAGTAAGAAATTTGGGTAATAATTCTTTAGTCAAGACATTCTTTTTCTGCTTTAGTCAGAACATTCATTTCACTCATAATTTAGAGGAAAATTTTAGAGAAAATCATTTATAAAAGAATATAATTTACTTCCCAAATCATAAGAGACTCTTAGTGGTAGAGAATGAACTGAGGGTTGATGGAGGGAGGTGAGTGGGACAGGGGCTAGATGAGGGGTGGGTATTAAAGAGGGTACTTGCTGGGATGAGCACTGGGTGCTATATGTAAGTGATGAATCACTCAATTCTACACTTGAAACCAATACTACACTATATGTTAACTAACCAGAGTTTAAATAAAAACTGGGAGGGAAAAACAAGAAATACAATTAAATTTTTTCCCCACAACTTAATGACAAAGACATTATGCATTATATATACCTAATAGAAAAAAAAAAATGTCAAACAAAGAAAATAAAAATGAGGCTATTAATGGTGGCATATTCATGTGTTATTGATTATGCTGATATAATTATGCAGAGATACAAGATTTTAGAAGGAAGAAAGAGTTAAAGGACATCAAATGCAATTCAGGTCATCTTATTCTCTGTACTTGGGAGCATTATTCATTTTCATTCATCCCAACAAATAAAATCATAAATGTGTCCGTCCTCTGCTGAGATACTTAGAAATAGAAATTTGACACAAATTTTGAAAATTTAGAGGAAAACCTTTTGCTATTATTTCAATATTTCTTTAATTTCTTTAATGGGATGGTGTGAGGAGTGAGAGGGGGGATAGGAAGAGACGAATAAGAATATAGTTTTAGGTTCTTCTAAGACATAAGCTAGAATTATTACTCCTCCACAGCATCAAATAGAGAAAGTACACAATGTATTTATATTAAAAAAAAAAAAGCAGCAGCAGAAGAAGAAACCTACTAGAATGCATCTTGGATCACATAGTTGCCTAATCAATATCATTTTCTACTGATTTGTTTCCTTCAGGGAACTCTAAAAATTGAAATCTTGCCCAAACAGATAAAGATTCTTTTTCCCAATCTTAGTTTAGTTCTTAAATTTAGCTCAAATTTTCCAAACCGAGAAAATGTTTGAGTAATATGTACATAAGGGGTGCATCCAATGGGGTTTTCTATTAGATTAAGAATTTACAGTTTTTTTCACGTGTTACATTATCACCACCCATCCCTGTCTACTCCATTGAAAATATTTCCATATAATATACAGGTCAATTAGATCCCTCTCTTTGGCAGTCTGTGGTTCTTTATCTCCTTAAAACTTGTTTTTTCATAATTTCCTTCTATTTGGAGAGACTGTTCAAACATTCTGGCTACTCAAGATTGCGTGTGTCCCTCATTACATTGTAAGTTTCATGGGGACAGAGACAAAATCTATCTCTAGGCTTTTTGTCCCCCATAGCAAGGTCTATACAAACCCAGCATCTATCTCAATGCATTTCCTGCCAAGAAATCATCTCTGATTTCTCCATTTGGAATTAATATCTCTTCATTGTAATTACTTGTGAAAACCCTAGCCCTGGTTAAACTCAATTTTCTGACTTCTCTTCTTCTGCCCCAAGCAGCTGAACCTGGCTGGAACAAGGCAGGCATCCATGCTGAGTATAATTTTAAACTGTCATCAACACTTGCTTCAAATTGCCAGCAGTTCTACCACATTTCCTCAGTTAATCACTCTCTCGTTCTCTTAGGTAAAGATTTCACATTTTCTTTTCTCTCATAAAACTCCAGTAACCCCTTTCCTTCTCTCATTTAATTTCCTTGATTCCTGTGTCATTGAGAAAATATAATCAACAAGAAGAAAATGTCCACATGCTCTTACTACTGAATTTATCAGTTTACTTGAATCTGTACTCATATAACCATCCTTCCTGCCTCTGGCAATGATGAACTAATGGTGCCTCTATGAATAAGCCTTTCCTTTGTGCATAGGATTCCATTCCTCTAATTTACTCTAAGGGATTATTCCTGCAAATGCAATTGGTCCTCTCTCTCCTGCATTGTCATTTTTCCTCTCTTATTGGATAATTTTTATCAGCATAAACAGCTACAACATCTCCCATATTAAGAAAGGGTCTTTCTTTACCACACATCTCCTCCTAGCTAATACTACAATTTTCAGTCCGTCTTTATAGCAAATTCCTTCAGATAAGTTTCTCCATTCTCACACCCTCCATATGTCCTTGTATTTTCTCTTAAATTCAAGAGTCATCAGAAGAGTGTTTGGCTTTATTTTCAAAAGATATCCAAATTTCAACAACTTTTCACCCCCTTCACCCTTTCCCAAACAGCCATGCTTGTTTACCTGAACTAGTGTTTCTACCTCCCAGCTGCCTTCTTCCTTCCTTCATTCCCAGCCCCCAAGCAGTCTGAGTGATGCATTTAAAACATTTAGTTATTCAGATCTTGACACCCTTCTGCCTAAACCCACTAGGGTTTTTGTGTTTAACTCAGAATAAAGTCCAAATCTGCAACATGGTCTGAAAAGCTCCCATGATCGGGCCCTCCACAAACTCCCTGCTGTCATCTCTGACTAATTTCTCCTTCTGACCTCATCTCAATGATTCTACTCCAGCCACATTGTCCTGCTTGGTGATCCTGGAGCACGCTGAGCATTCTCCTGCTACAGAACTCGCCACTTGCTCTTCCCTTATCTGAAAAAGTTTGCCTCTCATTTCCTTTAGTCTCTGCTCAAATGCCACTCCCTGATTAGAGAGGCCTTAGCTGAACGCTCTGTTTCATCTCTATCCCTCTCCCTGCCTTATTCTCATTTCACTACCTGAATATTGCATAGGTATTCGCTTATCATTAGTTTTCCCCTGCTAGGATGTAATCTACAGCATACTTTTTCCGTTCCCTTCTCTATTTTCGACATCCAGAACTGTACCTTTCATGTAATCACACTCAATAAATATTTATTGGCTAAATAATAATAGCGTTGCAGGATTTTTTACCTCAATACCTAGGGTTCATTGTCTTGTGGCTTCGAAGAATGAGGAGGTGGACACAAAATGAGCAGCAGTCAAATTTTTATTGGAGTATAAGATTAGAAAGTAAAAATAGTAGGAAAACTCTCTTTACAGAAGGGGGCATTTGAAAGTAAACGGCGGTGACTATAGGCAAGGGTCCTTGTTTTACAAGGTTCTGGTCGTGTCTCCCTTCCCCTTGTTCCTTCTCAGGTTTTACCATTATTGGCTTTAAAACTCTAGGTGCTGCACTGTCCATTCCTGATTAGATCATTTCCATTATAATGAGGGGTGGTCTATGGCCATACTTAGGTCTTTTGTCAAATTCCTAAGGGAGAGTAGGTGGGGTCTGTTACATTCTTAAGGGGAACCTTATGCCTGAGGGCGTTTCCTGTGGTCAGACACTCCCAGCATTGTTCCAAAATTTTTGTTTTTCCATATTCAGGAACCTCAGGTCCTAATCTTTCCATCTTTGTCTATTTTATCCTATCTTTTCGCGTCATAATAGCACACACTTAATCTTCCATTATATAATTTATTATACTTTATTTGCACTATTTATATAATAGATATGTACACTTTTGTTTCCATGTACAAAGTGTATTTTGAGAGCAACCGGTGATGCCTAACCCTGCACTTGGGTTTTACGTACATGATCTGTTTTAGCTCTTAGGACACCTCATAGACAAGGGTAATGTTATTCTTATTTTATAGATATGAAAACAAATCCAAAGAGGTGAAAACTGCTGAACATGGTCACCATTCACAAACCCCATCCCTAGATCCCCAAACTGAAGGCTTTCCCTATTATTTTACATTTGAGTTTGCTTTTCTAACATTTAGTCCAAACAGTGCTATTTGCTGAAAATTTAATTAAATTAAGTAACAGGTCAATTACATGTAAGTATCACTTATATACCTTTGAAACCTGGATCTATAGAAATAGCAGTTGAATTAACTCTTTGACAAGAACTATTTTCCCATTTTCCTTTATTTTCTTCATTCATTAATGAAGGAACATTTAAGTTCCATGAAATAATGGAGTTGACGAAACCATTGGACATGAAAGGCTGGAAAATTGTGCTGTTTTGAGCTCAGTAGGACACCAACATTTCTATTTTTAGAAATATTTTTGGAGAGAGTAAAGCTTGATGAAGTACATGAAAACTTGAGCCTAATGTTTTATTCATTGATCTAAATTTTTAAAAATAAACTAACCTTAAGATTTTTTCAGATGTATTTCTATGTTACTAATTTTCTATTACTTTCTACTCATCTTCCCACATCCCCTCCCCCAGGCCTTTATATATTTTTAATTGTGACAGATACACTGTAGCTTAGAACAAATAGATTCGGAAGAAAAATAAAAATTCACTTTATAAGATCCTTTCTGTAATTTTCTAGATGTGTTTCTCTGCTCCCAAATTAATTACAGTTCAGGAAGTGATGTTGCTAACACTCCAGCTTCAATGTATGAAGATGCAGACATGTGAAAGAAGCTGGACTCCACATAGAGTATCTTTTCTGCACTGCTCTGCCTCTCCCTGTCTTATTCATCTCTGCGTATGGTTGTGCCATCTACCCAGGGGCAGGATGTCTATTTTTACAGTGCCCAGATATCACCCTGGGCATCTCTTTTCCATCTCTAGGCTTTCTGTCCCCCATGTCAAATCCGTCACTAAATCCTGTTGACTTTACTTCCTAAATAATTTTCTAATGTATGAACTTTTCTCCCTATTTATTGTCACAATCCTGGTCCAAGCCTCTGGCTCATGGCAACAGCTTTCAAACATGTCTTCCAGCTTTCAAACTCTTTAAATAAACAGCCAGTGTGATTTATTTTAAACAAAATCAACTCATATCTATGTCAATGTCTTCCCATTACAGTTAGAAAAAAAATCAACTCCTTTCTATAACTGCAATATTCTTTTTGCTTTAGCCTGGCTAACACCGTTGTCTCTCTTACTATCTACCATCCTACACATGGAACTCCATCAGAACTTTGCAGATAGACTTCTCTGGGTCTAGAATGCTCTTTCCCAGATTCTTCATGGCTGGCTTCTTGCTTTCAGGTCTCAGTTTAAATTACTTTTCTTCAGACAGGCTTTCTGACCACCCAAAGTAAAGTAATTGTTTTTATTGTATTCTCTGTCAAAAAATCATATTCATTTTCTTTGTAATACTTTTTGCATTCACAATGATGTGTTTATTTGTTGATTGCACGTGTCTCTCATTAGATTGTAAGTTTCATGATGTTGTTCTCCAGTGTATACCCAGGGCCTAGCATGGTGCCTGGTATGTGGTAGCTTCCCAATAAATAGTTGTTAAATGAATGAATGTGATATGCCCCGATTCGAGAGACCCCCCGAAAACAAACCACCAGACTCCAGAGTCAAAGCCAAGCGGCAAGGGTCGCTTATTGCAGGTTTGAACCCGGTCCTCCGTGCACTCCTTGCCGGTGACGCTAAGAGGCCCCGAGCAAGGATCTTACAGCTTCTTTTATAGACAGGCACAAACAAGTTAGGGATTTTTTGAGGTTACAGAGCTGTTATTGATTGACATTTAAATTTGAACGCTCAGCAGAACTTGTTTGGTTCCCGCCTTTATTTCAAACCACTCAGCAGAACTTGATTGGTTCCCGCCTTTAGGTCAGACTACAACCGGGGCGCGCCCTGGCTGGTTTCGGGAACGGCGGGGGGAGGGGAAAGATCTTTTCTTTGCAGTTGTGAGTACACCTGGTAATTTTTCTCTTAGCCTCTCAAATGAACTACTACTTGAATTATTTGGTAAACTTAGCTAATCAACATTATTTGGTTCAGACTATTTTACAAGATGTTTAAGCCAAATAAGCTTAATTATTAGATAAAACTAAATCATACACAGTTGTATTTTTACAATAGTTCTTTACATTTTTGATAGTACATGAGTAAATTTGTCAGCAAAACATTAGTTATCAGCAGACTATAAACGTTGGGCTCCTTAATTAAAAGTGAAGGCATAGCTGACTCAGCACCGTGAGTGCCTTCAATGTCCCTCATGAAAGTATCTCCTTCAGTAATAACTTTTGTTCCCCTCCACAGGGCTAGGATTTATTTATGTTGTAGTACAGCTCTGGGAAAAGGACACCACATTGCCCACCTGCATTGCCCTCAAATTCTGCAATGATTCAAATCAACTCATGCAAACAGATGTCTAAAAGCAGTCAGGTCCATCTCCACCATCTCAGTGCATAGATACATGTGAATCTTGGTTTAGGGTCAACTAGATCTCATATCATGTATACATCCACATGGCACAAAAAATGTGGGGTTTTTTTTATTCTTAAAGAGAAATTTTAATATAAAAACTTAAGCTTAAACACAGGATACAAAATAATGTGGAAAATAAATTGTAGGAAATTTGACTACAGACAGATTTAAGTGACATTATAATATAAGAAATAAGATAACATTTAGACTTATCATCTATTCACTTTTCCAAACTGTTGCTGAATTCTGGGAAGAACATGGAGAAAATAATAAGTTAAACATTTTTTTAACATGTTTGTTCATGACAGAGAGTTTTCCAAGCATTTTATATGCACCAAATCACTTATGCACTACAAAAATTCATTGAGGTGGGTAGCACTACTTACCCTATTTTACAGATGAGTAAACATGACATGGAGATATTTTACATAACCTGTACAAAGTCATATAGCTAGTAAGTAGTAGGAATAAGATTTGAATCTAAAACCTCCTTAAATATTGTACAATACTGCCTCTATTAAATTATATTTCAATCCATTCTTAAAGAACTTACACATTAGTAAAATAGAAGATGTGCAGAAACAAATTACTAATCCTTTTATACAATTAATATTTATAATTTCAAAATAATTTAATATATTATTACATTAATGCATATAGGTAAAAAAAAAATAAGCATAATAGTATATAGGATATATGTTCAAAACCTGTTCTTCTTCACTGAATCCTAAGCTCAGCTCTGTGAAATAAGAAAGTGTAGATATCAGGATGAGATAAACTTTCCATGATCATAAATTAACCTGGGAAGTCCAGTGACATATTCAAAACTTTATTTCTCACCCATGAAAGGTGCCATGTGGGTCAACAAGGGCTCTTTTTCAAGCACAGGTCAGAGAGATTACAATCTCTGATCATGATTATCAGCCAGAAGCCTCAGTCCTAGTTCTTCCATCTCAACACATGGCTCTGGAGCAAGGGATAGGGTACAGCCAAAGAGGCACAGCAGCTCATAACTCCCTCAGTCTAATTCAACACAAGTCATTTCTGCTCACATTTTCTTGATTGGAACCAATCATATGACCTGAATACAAATCCAAGAGAAGTTGGGAAATGTTTTCCTGTGGCCCCATAAAAAAGAAAATAATGTAATAAACAAAAAGCACTATTTCTGCTATCCATACTAATATTCCTCTTATCAGATCAGTATAATGAGGCACATAAAGGTACAGAGCCCTGTTCTTGCTCATGTAGTCGGTAATGTTGAAATAGAACATTAAATAGGCTTTATCCATTTTAAATTAGTGGTCATTATACCAAGTAGCATAACCAAATAGTTTAAAATTTCAGGAAGAAAATATTTCTTTCAGTTGAGATTTATGGAAAGCCTTCATGGAAGAGGTGCCATTGAAATTATCAGTAAAGGATAGATAGAATTTGTGTCTGGATAAATGGCGTAAGGGAATCCTAGGCAAAGCCTTATGAGCAGAGTAGTAGAAAGTATATATAGGAAATAGGAATTAACTCAATTTGACCAAATCAGAATAATTATTTTAATGTGCATAACATTATACTAAGTAAAAAATTTTACCTTAATGTTATTCATATGAAAATCTAATTGCTCAGTTGGTATGGGCATTAATAAAGACACTTCTTTTTAATTTTATGATTTGATCACTTTTCCTCCTTTTATTTTTAATGTAGACATAGCCTTGGGTTCTGAAACGTACCTATGATACCTGAAAACTCATGATTTATTTTAAGTTTGCTAATGGTAAAATGCTTCAAAATATTCCCCCAATCTCAAGTACTGTCATTAATGATTAAAACATTGGTGTATACCTGACAAAACAATATGAAAGACCATATATGGAAATATTAAGTTTAAACAAAACTAATTCACATTTATTCATTTATTTACTCGTTTGACATTTATCTTTCAAGGATTTGTTGTGTTCCAGGCAAGATACGAGACGCAGGGGAGACATGATTGACACAAGGTCACTCACATTCTTTTTACTAGTACACTCAGCATAGAATTAAAATGAAAAAGATTTGCAATAATAAAGACATGCTTTATAAGTACTTGTATTTTTCCCCTTTTTAAAATAATTCAAAGGTTAAACTAGCAATAAAATTAAGTACAATTATACTGGCATACAAAAGAACAGACTTTTATTTAATTATACCTGGAAGGGTTTAATGTAAGTAAAGCAGAGAATCCGCTTTTTCTCTCGGTCTGTGTATGATATCCTGAATGAAGGGGAGATTCTGAAGCGGTGGCAGCGGACTTGCAAAAGAAGCATGCAAAATATCCCTAGACAAAGTCCTAAAAAGATTTAAAGCTTTTATTTCTATATGCGATAATATTAGAATGAAGTAGCCAAGAGCACAGAAAACAACAAAAACAATCTGGCTATTTGCGTGCATCTTAAACACTACGCAAAGAGGAATCACTCATGGGCAGATCAGCTACACAAAACGCGGCACCTGGACCCAGTTAGAAGGCACTTTAGTGTTCAGATTCTTTGGTCTCTGTGGTTACAGGAAGCTGGGTCCCATGAAGATTGTCTTGCCTTCATCTTTCTCACAAAGTGAAGAGTAGTAGGCAGATATTTGCCCAGAGTTTTACACCATGGGATGTTGGGGAACTAGGAGACTGAGTATCAAGGATGGCAAAATATCATCACAATTTTCTATGAAAAGTTTTCAAAAAAACAAATTTATTTTAGGATCTTTGGCATATGAAGGTAATGGGTGGATTTTGGTATGACTTACATAATGTGTTATAATTTAAAATGAACTATGCATTCTAGGAGGCACTGCAGGATTAAAGGAAGTTCCAACAGTGAATAAAAGAAAATAATCTAAATAATGTAAGTGCTCTCTGGGGTTACATTTTTGTAACTTCATTATTTAGTGGAATCTTCTGATGTGGGAAGCCAAATTATTCACTGGAGATAGATGGTGATATATGGAACCTCTAAGAGGCAGAATATTTCAAGTGGGACTTCAAGGTTAATTAGAAGAAGGAGGTCAGAAATTTATAAACCTAAGAAATAGTCTCCAGATTTTCTGTTTTAAAAACATAAACAAACAAGAAATGTATTCATAATCAAAAGACTGTTTTTATGGAGCTCTTGTTGTAGACAATGAGGGATATTTAAAAGAGCATGAGAACACGTTATGCCTGTTCTCAGGGGACAAAGATACCAAGTGATGAGCACTGGTCTTTGTCAGTGCTGAGCTGAAGTCCTACCAGCTGAAGCAGGACTGGAGACTGTCACACAATAGTTAAAGAGTGATATAAGTTAGGGTAAGATAAAGATCTAAATTTTTGGTTTTCAATCTTCTTTTTATAGAACTTTGGAGAAAAGACTCTCTCCAAATCCAAGGTTAGACAGAAAAACTTCAGGAGAAAACTGAGGCTTGAGTGGAAGTTTAGGAGAAGGGAAGGGAGATATTGGAAAGGAAAGGGTAGAGAATTCCAAGACAGGAGATCAGCTTGAATAAAGACATGGGAAGAAGAGGACAGACTTGGGAGTCAGCACCAGGGAGGAGTGGGAAGTTGTTGACATAACTTAAGGAGGACCAGATAATGAGATAAAATTTTAGAGTTGATATCTTTAGCATAGAATCAATTGGAAGTCATTTTATAAAAAGTGAAATGTGATAATTACACCCAGTGTCTTCTGAAGAGTAGTCTGGAAGGATTAAAAAAGACAGCTAGGAGGATGAGATAGGAAAGTCAGGGAGACCACAGATTATACTCATTCAAGCATAAGGTAATAAGGCACCAGAAATACTCTACATTATACAAAGGGCAAGGAGGGTCTTCTTTGTTAAAATTAACCCCCACAATCACCCTCCCTAGTCTTTTCATGCATTTCTTTTTTTCATAGCTTTCTTAACCACTTTATTTTTATTTATTGTCTATCTCTCTCCCTGTAATAGGTAAGCTTTTTTTGTTTTGGTTTTTATTCTTATATTTCTACAACCTAGAACAGTTCTTGACATGTGATAGCTGTTCAATAGCATTTTTTTCTCATATATTAACGACAAAGATAAAAATGCTGAAAAAAGTACTACTTAGGGGCAGATTGAAGAGAAAGAAAAAAGTAAAATAATAATTTCAGGTAATAGTGCCTAAATTTTTTTTTCAAGTCACAGGAACAATTGGAGAGTTTTTATCCAATGGAGGAAATTTAGAGTTGGTTTTAGATTGGAATCTAAATGATATTAGGAAAGTATTATTTGGTTAGTGCTGTCTTTCCCACACCTAGCCCAGTGCCTACAAGATTAGTATTCCATAAAAAGGCTTTGAAAGAATACATGCTATTTGAAGATTGAGAATTAGTAAATGTGTTCTGTTTGGAGTCAGAAAGATAGGACTGAAGTACAGGAAAAAATAGGAAGGATAGATGAGAAGTTTCAAGTTGGAAGCTAGATGATGGGGTGTGGCTGAGGAGTTTTCCGAAATTGAAAATGCATAAATAGTTTAACATGTTCGTGCAATTTTGTGTAAGAATGGTTATTCTCATTTGACTGAAAACATGTCTTGGCAAATTTAGAAATTAATTTGAGAAATTTGCAGCCTGGAGGCAGAGCATACAAACACTAGACTTTTCGATTAATTTTATGCATATGTGTCATTTATTCAGTAGGCAAATTTCTGAAAAGTTTTGTGCAAATCAAATAAGGGCAAACCTAATTACATTGACTTGCAGTAGGAGAGCTATTTTATTTGCATTTCTGATTGATTTGCAATTGGCACTGCTCCATATAACACCTTCATCAGTTTTTGCCCTTCAAGATTCTCTGTGAATCAGTTGATGGACCATCAGCATTTAAATTCATCCAGGGCTTACTATTTAAAGGATGTTTGTAATAAATGTTTTAGTTATATGCAAAAAACATATCTGGATATATTGAATTTTATAAAGAGCAAGGAACATATATCATAAAGTCTCAGTTTTAGTATCATAAATAGAAATAAAGGATAGAATATAAGAGTTGATGTGAGCTAGTTCATTAAATTAAAAGTAAGGTATATGATATTTTTAATCACTGTGAGAATTTGACCAGTTATTAAATCTTTGATTTCAAATTTTCCAAAACTAGGGACTTGATATGAAAACTTGGAAATGCCACTGATACTTTTCTTTTTCATTCTCTTCAATATGAAGACAAGGTGAATATTTTTATAATGGGACTATTGTAATTATGTGCATCTGTTGGGTGTGCCTTCAGTATATAATGTATACACACACACACATAAGTAACTACTCAATTTACCTTCCTTTTTCTTTCTCCTGAGAACACCTATAGTGCATAGTTTGAATCCACTTGAGCTAATTAATATCTTTAAGAAATTATTTTTTACACCATCTACATGAAAACATGGGGGAAACAAATTTGAATATACGTTGAACCTGCCTAATGGTATCTGAAATCAGTGACCTCAAGACCAACCTGAGAGGGAAGAACCTGGAGAGAAGGAATTCCTGCCCAGGCCTCCCTTTTAGATCTCCACAGTACTAACTAAAGTGTGCAGTTGGGACTCAATAACTAATAAGTCCTCTGCTCCAAAAATGATCAGATTTATTGGACTGCATATGATGTAGTCATTTCTGCTTCTTCCTATCTTCTGAAAAAAATAAAGTAACAGCAACATGAGTCTGTCGGGCCTTAGGCACTAACTCTTTTCAGATAGAATCCTCTTCCAAACTAAATGCATTTCTCATGTTTTTCTTCACCCTGTCTCAGCTATTCATTTTTTTTTTCTCACCCAAATTCACAATTTTAATGCTGATGGACTAAATTCCTTTCCCTAGACATTCCTGCTGAAGATACAGGCAGAGCCAGCAGGATCATCACAGTATATTACTGTTCACATCTTTGATCTTTCTGTGGATTAAATAATAAGTAGGAATGAGAGTAAGTTATGTAAAGAAATGGCATCATTTGATTCTCACATATAAATAGACTCTGGTTATTATTTAAGATAGAGTAGAATGTGTTGCAGTAACAAAAATCCTTAAAAATCTCAGAGGCTTTCAGCAACATAAGGTTTGGATTTTGTTTGCTTGTTTGTCTTCCTTGCTCCTGCAACATGTCCATGTCAGTGGTGAGTGCTGTTCTGTGTTGTCTTTACTTAGGAGTGCAAGGTATTGCTTCATGCTGAGGGGAGTCAGCACCATCTCCTAAGGGCTTCCATCTGGAAGTGGTGCGCTCAGCTTCCCTTCACACTGCATTGCTCAACCTCATGGGGCTGGGAATATGGATCCATTAGGGCCCTGGAAAGAAGAAAATTACAAATCACAATTCATCTTTTAAGTCCCTCACCTTGAAATAAACAAAAGTTATGCACATACAACTTACTTTTAATATACATTTTCAGCTTAAATTAGCTCATGTGCATTTGGGAAATTATAAAATGCAATATAAATATAGGTGTTATAATTAACACATTTTAGATAATATAATCGTTAGAATGGAGAATTGGATGCTTATGATAAATAGCTAGTTTTAAAGTGTTCCTTGATTTTTTTTTTTTTGCATTGATACAAATTTATTGAGTACCTTCTATTTTCCTGGTACTAGGTACATAGATAAATGAGACACACAGGGAAATTATAATCCAATAGAAAAGAGGTACTAGTAAATCAATGCTTTTGATAGATTGCATTAAATGTGATGACAGAAACAAATACAGGACGCAAAGAACTTACTGAAAAGAGAAATTTCACAAAGTGAGGTCAAGATGACTCTGTATACCCAGAGAGATTGCAGAGTGGTGACTTTGACAGAGTTTTAAATACTGAATAAAAATGTGTATGGATAATGATGATCTGGACAAAGGAAATACCATCTCCCAAATATAAAATATGAGACTTTATATGATGGTGAGAAATTTCAAATTCTAAGTGGCTGCAGACTACCCTTGTGGGGGGAAAGGATCCACACAGCAAATTATAAAGTGAGAGAGGTAGGCAGGTAAATGTGGGCCATGTTAAAAATGTCAACTTTATCCAAGAGATAATGGTGAAGCACAGGAGTCTTTCTGCTTTAGAGAGAACATTCTGTTGGAGGGTGAAGAATGAGTCTCCACTATGTAGTACAATACCTGGTACATAGTTGGCACTCAATATAAATTTTGAATGAATAAGTAAATGGTAGCGTGTAAGGTAAAGTGAGATTGTCCCACTATAATACATTAAACAATTTTTTAATTAGAAATTAAATTTGCAAAAATTTGGAAATATCACACATTCAAACTGTTGGTAATGTTTATACTGAGTGTTCCTAAATGAAGTAATGATTTAGAAAGGCAGCTATTCATTCATTTATTCATCCATTGACTTGTTTTCATTGATTCATTCATGCAAAGGATATATCTTCTATGTAAAGCACTTATTAAATGACATGAGAAGCAAAGATACCTGTCATACAGATTTGTTTTCCTGCAGGAACTCTGGGGTCCAACAAAAAGATCTAAGACTCATACTCAAATAATTACTGCAATGTGGTCTATGGAAACAGGAATAAAAGAAAAACAGATTGGTGCTTATTTTGAGGTCAGTGGTTATAAATGGCTTCTGGAATAGCTATTGTTTAGGCTGGCTTCTTGACAGATATAGCTTAGACTTTCAGAGATAGTCAAAGTAAATGAGGTAAACAGCAATACCTATTCCAAACAATTTGTTCAATTTTGTTTTTTATTGTTATTGTTTACTTTAATCTGTCAAAATTATGAGACAGACTAATTTTTAACTAAGAAGCTGATTCAAGTAAAACAGTCAATCAGATAACCTTGAATTTATTTTGCATACAAATGAGCTCTCAATGCATCAGCTATTCATATTTAGTTACCTCTTCTGACTTGTGGAACAAATATTGACAGTCTCTTTTTTAATCACCAGAAAATTAAAATTTAGCAGCATTCCAAACAGTTTTCCAATTTTATCCTTTAGAAAAGAAGTGGTAACAGAGCGATTAAGTGCACATACATATTTTGCAGAAAATATGTTACATTTTATAACCCAGAAGTTGATAAAATGTTTTCATTATATCATATTTCAATAATTTATTAACCATTTGAGTATTTATTGTGTTTGAGAAAATGTGCCAAGTCATTAACAATAATATTAGATTCATTAAGCTTTTTGATTTGACAGGCAGTGAAATGTTTGCTTTGTACACCCTATCTCATTTAATCCTCAAAACTACAATATGAGAGAAGTATTATTATCCCCATTTTACAAATGAGAAAATTTAAGTGTAGAGAACTTAGGTAACCTGTTCAATGTTACATAAAAAATATGTGGGGATTATGTATGCTAAGTAAAATAAATCTTACAGAAAAAAGACAAATACTGTATGGTTCCACTTACATATGTCTAAAAAACAAACAAACCAGAAACAGACTCACAAATACAGAGAACAAACAGGTTCAGAGAGGATGGGGTTGTGGGGAATGGGTGAAAATAGGTAAAGGCAATTAAGAGGTACAAACTTCCAGTTATAAGATAAATAAGACATGGGGATGGAAAGTACACCACAGGGAATATGGTCAATAACCTTGTAATAACTTTTTATGGTGATATATGTTAACTACACTTACAGTGGTGAGCGCTGCACAATATATACAGTTGTGAATCATGTTGTACATTTGAAACTAATATACATTGTGTATCAACTACACTTCAATTTAAAAAGTAGAAATACAAGATTCAAACTTGGATCTGTCTTTTCCAAAATCAGTGTTCTTTATTGCTATACATATTAAATAGTAAATAGTAAGAAAAAATCTGATTCCACCTTAATGTCAACCAGGATTACCAACATATAACAGAAACAACAAGAAATGTAATCCAAGTGTTGAAATTGGGACTGGGAGTTCTGAGAGGCAGAGGCTGTCTTTTCCATTTTTAAATCCCAACATCTCACCTTGTTTGTTGATGTGTAATAATTGCTTAGGATATATTTATTGAATTAACAAATGAATGACTACAAAGAGATACAAGGAGGAATTGAAGCATCAGGAGACATTTTTGTGTAAGAAGAAATTGAGAGGTTAGATGTTCACCCCAATGCTGAACATCTACCTAATCAAAATGTCTTGAGTTGAATCCAGACCATTCAGTTCTAACTCTGTTCTTTTCCATGGTACCACGGCTGCCTTTGGCACTGTTTCAGGAAGATGGCACATAGATGCAGAGATGACACCTGTAATTTACTAAGATGATAATATCCTTGAACTCAGCTTTTGCCTTACATCTACTCTAAAGCTTCAGTGTGCTATTGTTTGCACTAGGGGGCAGTATATAGTGGTTGAGACTCTGAGTTCCTGGTCAGGCAGAGTGGGTTCAAATTTAGGTTCTGTCCTTTACTACTTATCGTGTGATACCAGGCAAGTTGTTTAACCTCACTAAACCTCAGTGCTATCATGTATAAAATAAACTTATAATAGTACCCACAGAACCGCGAGGATTGAATGTGAAAATCCATGAAAAGTGCTTAGCACAGCATCTAATGCATTTATTATATAGTCTAAAAGAACTGACTATTATTTTGCATTGCTGGGTGTATTAGTTTCCTAGATCCGCTATCACAAAGCACCAAAAACCGGGTGGCTTAAAACAATAGAGATTTATTCTTTCACAGTTTTGGAGGCTACCAGTCACAAATCAAGGTGTTGGAAGGCCATGCTTCTCTGATGTTTCTAGGGAAAACTCCTTTTTTGACTCTTTTGCCTTCTGGGTTTTATTGGCAATTTTTGACATTCTTTGGCTTATAGATTTATCACTCCAGTCACATGAACATCTTCTCCCTGCGTATCTCCACATCATCTTCCTTCTGTGCATGTCTGTTAACTGTGTCCAAATTTCCCCTTTTTATAAGGATACCAATTCATACTGAATCAGAGCCCACTGTAATGACTTGATCTTAAATAGCTTACCTCTGTACACACCCATTTCTTTTTTTTTTTTTTTTTTTTTTCAACGTTTATTTATTTTTGGGACAGAGAGAGACAGAGCATGAATGGGGGAGGGGCAGAGAGAGAGGGAGACACAGAATCGGAAACAGGCTCCAGGCTCTGAGCCATCAGCCCAGAGCCCGACGCGGGGCTCGAACTCACGGACCGCGAGATTGTGACCTGGCTGAAGTCGGACGCTTAACCGACTGCGCCACCCAGGCGCCCCTGTACACACCCATTTCTAAATCAGGCTGCATTTTGGGGTAATGGAGGTTAGGACTTTAACATATTTTTGAGGGGGACATAGTTCTATCTATAAGACCAGGCATCTACTTTTAATATTGCTTCTTAAAGGAGCCAGGTACGTTGAAATCCCCTGACCCAGAAGAGTGTAAAAAGCACTTCGCTGAGAACTGTCCCTTGTGTGTCCTACTTTTCTTCACCTAGCTTTACAGCCATCTCCTGACAGCCTCAATTGACAGTTGCCTCTTGGGTCTGGTTTAACTGTCACTCCTGGTCTAATTAGGAGAGCCACTTGCTGACCTGAAGCTTCCGTCCCCAGTAGGCCCCTAGTTCTGCTTTTCCTGCATCACTACCTGTCTCTGGTGATAGGATTGCCTCTCCTGGAGACTGACCTTGTCCTCATTTTACCTTCAGTAATCCTCTATTGACATAGATGATAGCGGTAATAGTTTGTATTTATTGAAAGCTCTTAGGAGACAGGGGTGATACCAAAACACTCCACAGGCATTGCATTATGTAATCCCCACATAAGTCCTATATGGTACGTTGGCCAGTGTACAGATGAGGAACTGAGGTTCAGAGAGGTTAAAGTACATGAAATAGACAAGAAATGATGAGGCTGAGGGAATGGAAGAGAGAGCAGGCATAATCCGTTGCAAAATGAAATAACTTCCAAGCTTCTGGTCTGGTGTTTGGATGGATACAAAGTCATACTTTTTACTAGAATAGGGGACGAAAAGGAAAACCAGGTGTGGGGAAGGTGGGAGGTGATCATAGCTTTAATTGCAAATGTGTTCTGTGTGATGCTTTAGATTATGTAAATGACGATGAGGCAGTTGGATATATGGGCCCAGAGGTTAAGGGATCCCTACTGTCTCTTCCAAACTGGTCTCCCTGCTTCTGCCTATGCCCTTCCCCATCCTTCTACAGTCTATTTGCTATACAGCTACATTGAATCACCTCTGTTTCCTAGCAATGGCTTCTCATCTCATGCAAAACAAAACCCAAGGCTTGACCGTGACCTACAAGGCAAGACAGAATCTGGTGCCCTATGAACCTCTCTCCCACTCCTGCACTTCACTCTAGCCATACCAGCCCCTTTGCTTTTTTGCAAGGCAGGCAAGTTCTACATCAGGGCCGTTATACTTGGTGTTTTTTCTACCAGAATGTTCTTACCCCCAGATATATGTATGGCTGGTTCCCGCACTTCCTCAGTGATGCTTTCCTTGACCACTGTATCTAAAATTTCAATTCCTACAAACTAACATTTCAAATCCTCTTTCTCAGCTTTATTTTTTCTCCTTTGTACTTATTACTATTTAACCTACACTAAAATTTACTTACATACCTTGTTTATTTGCTCAAATGTAAGCTTCATGGGGGCAGGGATTCTGTCTGCTTTGCTCAATGCTGTAACTCCAGTGTTTAGATGGTTATTGGCACAGAGTATGCCTGCTACAAATATTTATAATTAAATGATTATGTAGGAAAATATGATCAAAATATAGATTTTATTCATTCATTCAGCAATTATTTCTTGAATATCTGTATTATGTACCAAACATTGTTCTAAGTTCTGGAAAATAACAAAATAGATCATATGTCTGCCATCATGGAGCTTACTTCCTAATTAGAAAGAGCAAAAATAAACAGTTAATTAAATATACTGGATACCAGATGGTGACAAGATTTAGGGGGAAAATAGTGAGCTAAGGAAGATGGATTTCAGAATCATGAACATAAAATGTTGGAGTCCCATGTGAAGTGAGGATCATACATAGTTTGTGACGTGAGGAAACATAAACATTAAAGATATAAGTAAAGGAAGGGGAAGCCTGTGAAGACATCTAAGAAGGAAATGACAGAGAAATGGAAGGAAAGCCAGGACACTGTGGTATCATGAAAGTCAAGGAAGCAGAGAATCTCACGAAGGAAAGAATAATCAGTAACATCAAACATCTAACTTGCAGAGGTCAAGACCTATAAGGACAGAATGTATTTGTTAACATTTGGCATTTATATGAATTTACAAAGATTAGTTTCAATGGAACAATGAAATAAGAAGCGAGATTACTGTGAGCTAAAAAGAGAATGGGGATATGAGACTATCAATAGAAGGTGATATGACCCACTCTTTTTCAACAAGCTCTGCTTTAAATTTAAAAAAAGAAAGAAAAGATAAAAGAATTAAGAAAATAGCTAGAGGAACCCATCAGAACTGTATTAGAACTATTTTGGATACAATCAGGATCTTGAAGATAGCTCACTTTATCTCTCTCTCTCACATACACACACACACTCCACATATATATATTCCACACACACACACATAAACACAATATCCCCATTCATTAGTAATCTTAATTTTCAAAGAAAACAAAGTTCCCAGAAGCTTGTATATTTATGAAAGTTTGGTCCAGGATTTGTGCTCAACAAGTTGCAAGTCCAATTATACCCAGAGATTTAATGAAAACATAGGTCAATTACAAGGTATGTATTAACAATAAGAATAATAGCAGCTAACATTGGTTGATTACTTACTTGGGGTCAAATACTATGACAGGCGTGTTAAATTTATTTGTCCTCACTTCTGAGATGTGGAAACTGAGGCTCAGAGATGTTAAATAATTGCTCAAGGTTATAGGGCTTACAAAAAAAGCAGAGCTGAGATTCAAACACGATCTAACTCTCAACTTTATGATTCCACTACACCAGGCCACCTAAGCTAAACAACACTTTAGTATCTTACACTCATCCAACTTATGGATAACTCCAAGTGAGTCACAGACCAAAATGTAAAATACTAAGCTATATAAGTACTAGAATGAATACATGAGTAAATTCTTCTATAACCTGGTAGTAAACAAAACTTTCCTGTTATCCAAATTGAGAAAAATAAGGGAAAAGATGGAAAATTTTGAGTATTTTATTTTATGAAATAAAATAATTTCAAATCGGGGAAGTACTTAAGTTACAGACAAAGAGATAGTAACTCTAATATAAAAAGAGCTTCTAAAAATAGAAAACTGCCACGGACCTTATAGAAAACTGGGCTAGGCATAGAAACAAGAAAAGAAGTGCAGTGTATTAATAATCTATTGCCAAGCAACACAAAATTTAGCAGCCTAAAATGATGAACATCTATTATCTCACAGTTTGTGTAGGTCAGGGATTCAGACACAGCTTAGCTGAGTCCTCAGCTCGGGTTCCCACACAAGGTCAATCGAGGTGTCAGCTGGGGAGGTTGTCACTTCAAGGTTCCATGAAGGAAGGATTCTCTTACAATTTACTCTGTAAATAGTTTATATGCTATGAACCAAATCAGAAGGGAGAAAGCAATCTCTAAAACTGCAAAGCAAAATGAAAAGAAAGAATCTAACTAGGTTTCAAGTTGGTGGTATAACCAAATAGGGAGGAACTATTTAAAATAAAATGACTTTAAATTTTTTTTTTTTTTTTTAAATTTTTTTTTTCAACGTTTATTTATTTTTGGGACAGAGAGAGACAGAGCATGAATGGGGGAGGGGCAGAGAGAGAAGGAGACACAGAATCAGAAACAGGCTCCAGGCTCTGAGCCATCAGCCCAGAGCCCGACGCGGGGCTCGAACTCACAGACCGCGAGATCGTGACCTGGGTGAAGTCGGACGCTTAACCGACTGCGCCACCCAGGCGCCCCTTAAATTTTTTTTTAATGTTTATTTATTTTTGAAGGAGAGAGAGAGAGACAGTGTGAGTGGGGGAGGGGCAGAGAGAGAGGGAGACACAGAATCGGAAGCAGGCTCAGGGCTCTCAGCTGTCAGCACAGAGCCCGACGCGGGGCTCGAACCCACGAACTGTGAGATCATGACCTGAGCCGACACTCAACCGACTGAGCCACCCAGGCGCCCCTAAAATGACTTTAAAACACAGGAATTTGTCTCCACAGTTGATGGGAAATACCCTAAAAACAAACAAACACACAAAGACTGACCCTACCCAAAAGGAAAAAAAAAAAACCACAACAAAAACCTTTAGTTATTGACAGTGTTGAAAAATGCATATAATTATGTAGGTGTGCTCATGAAACAGGATTTTCAGGACCAAAGAGATGAGGTATAGATGCAAGACCAAAGAGCTTAAATATAAACCCTGTATTCCTGACTCAGAATTGGAATCTCAGTATGAACTCACGGTATATTTTCTCTAAGAGAAAAAAACAATAGCTCTATCCATTGAAAAAGACTATACGCAGTAACAGATCGGGTGGCAATAAAGCAAAGTTTATTGACCAGATTTTGGTCTCTAAGTATCATTTCCTCCTGAAGGGACCAAAGTAACTTAGAAAAAGAGCTGATTCTAGGTCTAGGGCAAAACATGTATGAAATGATCCTGGAACATTTTATCATACCAGAAGTGAGGAAACTAACCATGATAGAGTTACATCGAAAAGATCCATGAAACTAATGTGAACACAATCCTGCTGGCTAAAAATAGGATACCTGAAGTACAAATAAAAATAATAATGTAATGAATTGAAACATCAAATATGTTTAAATCCATATATTTATAATTATATAATATTGCATATATTATATTATTATTATATTATACATAATTATAATAAATATAATGATGAATATAATCTTAATAACATATTATTGCAATATATTAAAATAGTATATTAATAATATGACAATATATTAATAGTATATAGATAATATATGTTAAACTCTCCTTCACCTTTGGAATATGCTAAGAAGCCAATTCATGTTTTTAAACTGGTAAGTAAAGGGAACTAATCGAAAATGTATCCTGCCTTTTCTGCATAAGTTGTACTATTTAATAATCAAATAGTTGATGAGGTGATGTTTCTCTTTATAGAGGTATTAGAGATAATGAATAAAGAAGAAATGATAAAATTAATATTTTTCAGTACCTAAAAAAACTAACAAATCTAGGTAATAATCTTCAATGGTTGATAACAGCACTAACAGAGGAAAATAAAACAGAACAAAACAAAGCAGATGTCATATACACACCTATGAAATATTCATGAAAAAAAAAAAAAACCCAAAAAAACCAAACTGGATCTACCTTCCTATACACAGAAATACAGGGGATAAGAACATGTTAACTGACCCTACAGAGATGCAATTATCAAAATCTAGACTATAGGGACTTTATGGGTTAAATGAATGATTTCTTTAATAAATTCAAAGGAAAAAACTTATGGAAAGGAAAGTTACAAATTAATATAGCAATAAGAGACATCATAACCAATTGCAAACTTTAAATCTTATTTGCATTTTTATTTGAATAAACTATAAAAAATAAAAATTACACAATAGGGGCAATTTGACTACTGAGTGGACAGATATTGGATGATATTAAACAGTTATTAAGTGTCATTATTCTAATTTTGGTTTGTTTTTTTTTTAAAAAGTACTTATCATTATATAGAGATATGTACTGAATTATTTATGAATGAAAGGACATGTTGGGAATTTGCTTCTAAATAATCTAGAGGAATGAAGAATTAGAGCAAAGACAGAACAAGTTTGAAGTGATAATTACTAAAGGTGAACAAGGACAGAAGGTTTATTATACTATTCTCTGTAATGTTACATACTTGTTGGGGTGTCTAAGTGGCTTTGTTGATTAAGCATCTGTCTGACTCTTGATTTCGAATCAGGTCATGATTTCAAATTCAGTTGTGGGGTAGAGCCCCAACTTGGGCTCTGTGCTGGGTGTGGAGCCTGCTTGAGATTCTTTCTCTCTCTCTCTCTCTCTCTCTCTCTCTCTCTCTCCCCCTATCCCTCTGCTCCCCCCCCCCCGCCCCACTCATGCACAAGCTTTCTCTCTCTCTCTGTCTTTAAAATATATATATACTTTTACAATTTTCCACAGAAATTCTTTAAGTTGAGTAGTAGTGGGTCCACAGGTTTTTAAAAATATTATTTTTGTACTTTTCTGAATGTCTGAAATGTTTCATAATGCAGAAAAAAAAAGGAAATTGGAGCTCTTGTCACATTCTGAAAGTAGCCAGTACCCCTCTATGACACATTTTATTTATGGTTTTATGTTAAGAAGTTCATTTTCAAATGATACTAACTTGCTGATTCCAGGGAAATCACTGAATTATTTAATTCTTTTTGGTCATCCATTTTCCTGTGGATGGGAACAAACGAAAACTGTTAATTAATAAACTTTATTTTTCTGTGCTTCATGTTCTTTGAAAACAAATCATTATTAAAAAGGAATGGTTTTATACCTGACCAATCTTCACACCAACTATATTGCTTTGGCCTTTTGTTTTTAATACAAAACTTTTTTACTGTACATTTTGAAATGTTTTCATCTTTCTCACACAAAAGAAGAGGGTAGTGTAACACATTACTGATTTTCACTGACAGGTGCTAGACTATGTGAAAAACCTTGTGGGATTAATTTTCTGTTTTGCATTTTTCCCATGCTATGCTGATTGGACGTGGCCCATGACTTAGTTCAGCCCCAAAACATGGCATCAGATCAATCAGTGGGTTTGGCACAACTTTAGTTGTTCTGGTATAGGATTCATTAGAAAGAAGTCATATTCATAAGATAATTTAACTGCTAAAAGAGAAAAAATAAAAGGGTTTTGTGTCCTTGCTGTTTTTTCCCAAAGGGAAAGGGAAGAACTGGTGTTAGGGGGAACAGAAAGAGTCAAGGGAGTGGAAGCCATGTTTCCTAGAGCCTTCAAGTCTGCCTCTCAACCTCAAGAATAAGCTTTGTACTCTTAGGAGTTTGGCTTTCCAAATTGGGATGCCAAGGTCCTTTCACACATATATATATATCCTTCTAAAACTCTGCTTTTCAATTGCGCTAGTGTGTTCTATTTTAGAACACTTCTCACTCACTCAATAATCCAAAAGAGAGACTTTGATACCAGAGCTAAATTAAAGAGGGAACAGTGCTTGTTTTCAGATAAAGTGAGAGTTACCAGCCTTCTTGAGAACATTATGTTTTGATTGATCTACTTTCTCACTGGCTCTTCTCTCTCAGCTTCCTTTTGGTAGAGGACCTCACTAGGTTCTCATCTCTGTTTTCTAATGGGGTTGCTATATCTAAACTCACCCTCTGGTCTCAGTGAAGGAAGATGGCTCCACAAAGGCTGACCCTGTTGCTCAACTCACCTTCTTACTCTCTTGTCTCTTTCAAAATCTATCCCCATGAGTAGATTTTCCCGGCTCTG
Source organism: Leopardus geoffroyi (assembly GCF_018350155.1). NCBI lineage: Eukaryota > Metazoa > Chordata > Mammalia > Carnivora > Felidae > Leopardus > Leopardus geoffroyi. Next base: position 84,526,865 of record NC_059328.1, on the reverse strand, counting down.
GCCTCTTCATTCATTCATACTCCTATGGGTTCTTAATCATCAAACGTGTGCACTGATCTGTGCTTTATTTGGAAAGAAAAACACAACAAAATGGGCGTTACCTTGTGACCTTCTCCAGCCACCATTCTATCACCCTCACAATTCTGATTCTCAAACTACTACAGCAAATAATTTGGACCTGCTGCCTCTGTTTCTCTACTGCCTTCTGAAATCGGGCTTCCTCTTTGACCATTCAATGTAGAACAAAATTGTACAGGTGACCGGGTACCCAATCACCACATCCAGTGGCTCAAACATTTCCCTAAATCCCACATCTGTGCTCCTTTTCCATGTCCTTTGTGAACTTTTCCTCCTTGGTCTCCTTGACACTGGGAAATCCTCAGTATCTTCAAGCATTTTCAATGATGAATTCTCTGTTTCACTGGCTGCTCTATTATCCTTCACCTTACACTCCCTTTCTAAACATTTCTAGAATATTGGAGTTCTAGGGGGCTAATATTTAACACACATTTGATTCTACTGCATAATATTGAACCAATTGGAAAACTAGACTAGGAGATCAGCAAATGGATATTAACTGTTTCTATAGATCAATGACCAAAAAAGGATGCTAATATTCTCTACCTCTCCACTGATACCAAACTCAGAGACTGAAAGAACCTATTTAAGGAGACAAATTAGACTCAAAGAGCAGACTTACCCAGAATTGCTGTCTTCCAAAAAATAGAGGGTGCTGAATCTCCAGAATCTTTTAGCCTTTAAATAGATAAGATTTACCCAGTGGAAAGGCATGAACCAGTGAACGTCACTGTCACACCAAGTCAGATAAATCATGCTCCTGCTTGGGGAGAAGTCAGTAAGATACATCATGAGTGTTACTCTAAGCTCAGGAAGCTATATATACACAAGCAGTGTGGGATATTCTTCATTCTTAATCATCCTTTTTATGTAGATAAGTCCCGCATCTGTGTCTCTGAGTCTGCTGTATTTCTACCTTTACAGTGTTAAATCTACCTGCCCCCCTCCACCTCATGTTCCCCTTTGCTATGGCCAGTGGCACTAGCTCTCCTAGCCCTCCAAACAAAAATCTTTGGCATCATCTTTTATTCATCACTCTCCTTTGTTTCTATGGATTCTTCTTTTAAAATGCCTGTCCTACTCTTTCTCTTCAATTTGTACCTCTACCACCACCCTATTCTACTTCTTATTTATCATGTGTGCCTTAAACAACTACTTATTAAGTACATACCAGGTGCCGGGACATTTTTTAGGCAGTGGAGATGTAAAAGAAAGATGAAACATTGATTCAGCCCTCATGGGGCTGAGAAGAGTGAACAAAGGGCTATCAAGCTATAACCCAAACAAATGCATGACCTCAACATGGACAATTGTAATACCTGAAAGGCACTTGGTGCTTAGCATGTGAGCCTGTAATGGGAGGATTCGGGAGGTGGGAAATAGGATCTCTGGGAAATGACACTCACACTGAAATATGAAGTATAAGCAGGGGTTAATTAGGCAAAGAAGGCAGAGAGAAACATTCCAGGCAGCATTCTATATGTGCAAATGCCTGATGATTGACGATGGTATGGTGAGTAGAGGTTGACGTAAACAGTGTGTAGATTTAGGGGTAATGTGGTACAGAATAGGGGAATTCGAAAGGTAATTAAGGGGTTATGCCATGTAGGGCCTTATACATCATGTTAAGGAATATATATATATATATATATATATATATATATATATATATATATATATTATTTTGAGATCAAATAAAGTGACTGAAGTGTTTAAACAGGGCGACACGATTAGCGTTGGAGTTTTGAAAAGATCACTCTTATATTTTGGATCATTACCTTTGCTTCTCAAGTGATCATTTGTGTGTCTCCCATTCCCCTACTGTGTCAATTATTAACCAAACCAATGTTCAAATAATCCTCACTTTGTGCGGTTTGAAACTTGTCTCCTTCTTAATAAAATGGTATAGATATTCCCCATTATTTTTAACATAAAGCTCAGACTATTAGATATGCTTTTTTCTAAGGCTTGTTACCATCTGGGTTCGATCTCCCTGTCCAAAATAGCTTCCCACTTCTCCCCAAGACTGACCCTCCCTTCTAGATAAGCTGATTTTCCACCTGCCTCCCAAACACACCAGCCTTGCTCTTGCCCCCTATTTGTGAAAGAAATGTTCTTTAAGATTTTGAAACTCTTGTTAAAATTTTTCCTCTTACAAAATTCCAAACATAATCAAGGTTCTAGTGAAATTCGACCTCCTCTGTAAAATGATTGCTAGCTACACTGGACCATGAGTTATGAGATCACTCATACTAAACTGATAGTATTTGTGTAGTTGTGACAGTTAAATAAGAATGAGCGTTGCATAGGCAATTTCCTTCATGGGACATGATTCATTTTTCATTTTAGGTATCATCATCTTGGTTTGATGTGTTCATTTAGACCTCGATTATAGCCTTCCCAGTGATATTATTTTGTTATGCTTTGTTTTTCCATTATTAAGTGATTTTTTTCTAAAGAAAGATTTAGAAGTAGAGAAAAAGTGGAGCATCATAAGAGAATCTGAGTCTAGTTCTAATAAAATAATTTCAATATTCTTAAAAATTATTCGGTAACATTTTTATGCTATTGAGTTGCTATTTCATAATTCACTCAAAAATGCCCTGTTGCTAGAGATTTAAATACTTCCATTTCATCATGTTTTAAATAACGTGGCAAACCATTATTTCTATTCTTAAGTTCCACTTATTTTCCTGGGATAGATTTAAAAATATGCAACTAAGGATCCATTTGTTGTTGTTGTTGCATCTAAGCTAAAAGGCTTCCAATAAGGCTGTACTACAAAGTAGTGTATGAGAATGTTCACAACACATTCTCACTAGCATGGGTTTTTATCATTGCATATGTCATTTGTAATTCAATGTTTAAAAAAAACAAACATCCCAGTATGTTGTTGTTTTGATTTGGATATTTGTAAATAATGAGATGTGTCACTTGTCTCTTTGTTATTTGAGGGAGTATTAGGGAAATGACTGTAAAAAAAAAGGTGCAACTGAACCCCAGTAAGTGGAAGACTTTTTGATCTGAGGCTAGATTCTTTCATTTACTCTACAAATATACACGGAGTGTCAAATATACATAGAGTATCAAGTACTATGCCTTATGTCAGATCGGCCATAAAGTAGTGGTTCTCAAATTTTGCTACACATTGGGATTGCCTAAGGATTATTAAAAAAAACAAAACAAAAAACACTACTGCCTGGCTCCTATCTTGATCTAACCAGTATGGGGTATGACCTGGACAGCAACAGTTGTAAAAGCCTTCTAGGGATTCCAGTGTGTAGCAAAGTTTGGGAACTATGTCAGAGTAAAGAAGGATGGAGTCACAGAATATGGTCAGGGATGCAAGTGCTCTGAAGTGTATAAAAGAAGACACACACACACACACACACACAACCACAATGTTTTGAGTCTGGCAGACTTCCTCTGCACTAGGTTACCTCAGACAGTGGCTTTGAGCAGTCCTACTTGAATGACTTCAAAGGGATATGATGAAACATTGGGCAGAACAAGACAATAATGATAAAACCAACAGCTATTTACTGTCTTAGTCTGAATCCTAGTTTTCATTAGAGAAGCTTGGGGGCCGTAGATGCATCAAATATGACATCCTCACTCTCCCTTCTGAATCACTTGGGTAGAAAGGAGCTCTGCCTAGGAAGTTCATTGTTACAGAATTCAAGCCTGTACCCAGTATGCCTATAAAAGAGATTGGCATAATGTTGTAAATATATTTAATATTTTGATATATGTGAATTATGTCATTTTAAGATAGTGTATACTTCCTTATTTCCTCTCTGAATTGCTCATTATAGAGTATCTCTCTTTTAGAAAATATATGTAAAGTGTGTGCAATGGTTTTTATCCATCTCATTTTGATTTAGTTATCAGAACATACAACATCTGCTAGAGCTGAAGCCCATAGTCTTGGAAATTTTTCTTTCACTGCACTCTCAGTCTGCACATCATTAGTACAATTCAGATGGAAATTCCATAGAGATGCAATATTGCTAACAGATTGTACTTCCCTAGAAAATTTGACCCCCCAAATTTGATTTATTTAACATATTTGCATTTTAATGGATTTTTCTGAAGGGGTAATCTTATCAAGATGGGCTGCTGTGGTTTTACTGAGTAATTCACAATTTTCAGCTCATTTATATGTGTTTATTAATGTGCAGTATGAATATGTGCACAATGTGCAGGCACATATGGATTATGTCTACCTGAAGTGCATGTTTAAAAATTTGGAAGACCGAGCATTTGGTATTTTGGTTACCTTACAGATTAATCCTCTAGTTTAATATATTCCATTGAGTCAGTCTCCCCGCCTCAAGGTTAATAATAACTAGTGCTTCTGTGGTACCCTACAATTTATAGTACTCTTTTCACATACATTAACTCATTTAATAACATGCCCGAAGTCTTGGGAAAGCACGGTAACCTTTTGAAGCTACAGCAGAACTGCTTAAAGGGCCAGCTCACCCTCTGCAGCCTCCCTAACCTTCAAGGATGCAAGTTCCTAAGCCAATCCTGACGAAGCTATAAGTTTTAGGTATAGCAAGGGGATGTCGTCAGTGGATATGGTCAGAGGATGACCTGTTACCTGATGTGACCAGGTGAAGGCCTGGTACTCTCTCCTTCCACCAGCTCCAGCCTCTTCCCAAACTCCATTTGCTAGGCTTAACTGGCACAACTGTGTTTTTTCCAATGTCTCTTTCATAGTTCTCTAGTTCTCCATGAGAATCAGTGTGCTTTCCTCTAATCACTGGGATAGGGTGCCTATTTCTGCCACCAACTATTGTGGGAAATGGCTCTGGCAGAAAGATTTATCTACATTATCCCCCTCACTCCTCTATTGGATGGGATGTTCCTCTCAATACACTGAATTCTAATTTTGTTAATGTTTATTTACTTTTCAGAGAGAGAGAGAGAGAGAGAGTGTGAGAGCAGGGGGAGGGGCAGAGAGAGAGGGAGACACAGAATTTGAGGCAGGCTCCATGTTCTGAGCTGTCAGCACAGAGCCTGACAAGGGGTTCAAACCCATGAACCATGAAATCACGACCTGATCTGAAGTCAGACACTTAACCAACTGAGCCACCAAGGCACCCCTAATGCACTGAATTCTTATCTGAAATGCTCACATTATTCCTTCAGATATAAAACATATATACCAACTCCGAGAAACTTGCAAGTACATATCAGTCTCCATCATTCCTAAGCATCACATTTTATTGTCTTTGAGATACAGGTAAGCCAGAATATATACTTTTCTCTATGGGATTACAAACTCTCATAAAACATGCCACCTTTATGTGTAAGAATAAAACTATAAAAAAAAAACCCAGAAGTCTTATTAGAAAAATATCTGCCATTTTTCACCCTTCGAGTATTTCCTTTTCAATCATTTTTGAGGTCTTAGTGTATAGTTCTATGAATTACATCACATGTGTAGTTCAGATTATTGCCAAAATTGGGATGCAGAACAGGTCCACCACCCCAAAGAACTCCTTAGTGCTACTCCTTTATAACATACCACACACCCACTCCTAGTCTCTGGCAACCATTGATCTGTTCTCCATCACTGTAGGTGTGTCTTTCCAAGAATGACATGTAAATAGAATTGCATAGTATGTAACCTTTTGAGACTGGCTTCTGTCACTCAGCATAATGCCTCTAAGATTCATCCAAGTTATGGAGTTTTATTCCTTTTTACGGTTGGGTAGTATACTTTAATATGGATATACCACATCTTGTTTATCTATTCAAATATATATTTTAATATATTTATATTAAAGATAAATGGTATTTGAAGAATTGACACAGCATATGTCAATATGATGCAATCCAGCCAGATCTAGATTCAAACATCAGTTCTGCTACTTATTAATCATGGGAAAGTGGGAAACCCTCTCTGAGATTGAGATTTGGCAAAGGCAGGGGGGATTGATACTTATTTTACAAGGTTCTAGAAATAAATAAGATTAAAGCATGAAAAGTGTTTAGCAAAATAATAATAATAAATCATGTCTGTTTTCCCTCCCATTTTCAACCACATTAAGGTAGGACAGTATATATTTTTAGAAATTTTTATTCTCCTGGTTTTCAGGTGTGGGAACTTGTAACACTGACTTTCTTATCATCTGTTTTATGAGCAGATGGGAGATAATCTGTTCTGCTATTCCTAGGTCAGATCTTTGTAGAGTGTAAATTCTTAATAAATAGGTTTCTAAATAAGTGAAAACACAAACTTGCGTGCTTTTCCAGTACAAGGTTATCTTATGGGGCAAGTGTCTACAGGCAAGGAATTTGGGAAACTTGTTTTGAGCAACACTGACAGAACTGGGGGTCCATGTAATCTGAGGATGATATATGATAGATGCATTATTTTCTCTGGTCCTTGTATGCAGTCATAGCCAGCTGGAGAGAAGGAGGCAATAAAACACAAAGAAGGCTTGGGTGATTCAGACAGCACTGGTAAGCCTTCTGACGAAAATGATTCCTAAGCATCCTTATCTCACTTGATACTGGACTCCATTACTTGTCAGTAATTGATTTGTTGCAATTCCTGGAGCATAGCATTCAGCATCCTAATCCTATATGAGCAAGAAGAAGCAATTAAATTTCTGACCCAAAGACAAAAAATATATGTGTGCTTAGCCCAAACTCCCTAATGTTTATTCATTTTGTACTTCTGGCTGCACAACTGAGTAAGACTGTCCTTCAGTTTTAGTACAGTTGTACTGCCAAGTAAGTCGTTAAAGTTATGTGCCATTGATGTCATTTTAACTCATGCTTTCTGACTTTTACAATGAGGTAATAAAAATACACTTGGTCTCAAACTTAACTTTTAAAGAGTTCAACTGGAAATCTATCATATTGGGAGGGCATGGATATCATTAAAAATGAGTAAATGTAACTTATTATTTCTTAATGTGATAATTTATGGGATAATCATCTGGATAGTTCAACAATCAAACATATTTGTATTGACCTTGTATAGGTTAATCCATTTGAAGTTGCCAATAATCAATTAGTTGGCATCTGTAGAAATGGCAAGTTCATATGGTTCAACCTAATAAAACATTCCAATGTATTGAATTGGGAGAGCAACAGGAGTCTGTTCTGGACTGCATTATGCCCCTCCAAAATTCGTATGTTGAAGCTCTAGCCTTCAATGTGACTCTATTTGGAGATAGGACCTTAAGGGAGATAACTAAGGTTAAATGAGGTCATAAGGGTGGGACCCTAATCTGATTGGATAGTTGTTCTCATAAGGAGAGGAAGAGACACCAGAGTTCTCTCTCTCTGTGCAAGCACAGAGGAAAGGCCATGTAAGACCACAGTGAGAAGGCACTGTCTACAAACCAGAAAGAGAGGTCTTACCCAAACCCAACTCTGGTGGCACCTTGATTCAGATTTCTAGCCTCCAGAAGTGTAAAAATACAAATTTCTGTTGTTTAAGTTATCGAAGTCTATGGTATTTTGTTATGGCAGCCCAAGCAGACTGATACAAGCACCAATCCCCAATCCTCCCTGAATCTTCCACTCCTAATTTAGTAGCTAAACTGGATCGTCAAATGTTAAAGGGATCTATGGGCATATACTCCTGAAGCCTATGGTCTCATTTCCAGGTCCACTAACCACCAAAGTGAAAACTCTGTGCCACTACAGAGCAGCTTCCATTTTAAATTGCTATTGTAGAATTACAAATAGGTATCTTGATTAGTAAAAACCTGACTTATTCAAATTGGACCCCACACACCCTGAAAGCCTCAATTAGGTGGAATAATTCTAGTGGTAGTATCTGCACACTACTTTTTAGGCAAACTACGACTGGTGCTGCCACACCTCACCAGTAAATGAGGGGTAGTTGTGAGGTTCAGAGGTATGAGAGTAAAACACTTCCCCTTGCTTCTAGCATAGAGTAGTTGCTTAATAAATAGTTTTGTTGTTTCAATAAAACGAAAGCACATTTCAAGAAAAGCCACTATTGGGCATGGAGTACCCCCATGCTATGCACAGGCTGGGGAGTTAATTCATAGTGGAGGCTGAGGACAACTCAGGGCCCTTTGCAAACCAGACAGCCAGTTTGGGAAACCGAGAGCAGAGTGGAATGGCTCCTCCCTCTCCCAGGCAAGAGAACTACAACACAGCTCCACCTGTGGAGACACTGTGGGGAATTATATTTCACCTCACCTGACCAGAAAGGCTGGAGACAACTACTGGAAACTGTGTGACCCAGGGGCACTCGAGCCAAGAGGCAGGCACGCAGAGATTATAGTCCACTGAGCAAAGCCAGTAGCCTGGTCAGTAAGGGAACCTGGGGTGCCAGTCAGCTCGAGTTGAGACAACAAAGAGCTTTACTGGCTTTACAGATGCTTCTACTACTGCACCTGCACAGGGAATCTAATTTGTAGCCCCACTCAATGCTGAGTACAGCATTCAGCCTATCCAACCAGGGAACCTAACCAGAGCACACAGGAAGCTGTATTGCCTACTCTACAGGCCTACACAGAGTGTCACTTGAACAGAGAGGACAGTCCCTGGCTTCCCCCTTACACAGAGCAAAACCAATGGCCTCAGCTGACCATGGAATTCAGTGCCCACTCTGGCCTGATTCATGTCCCCAGACAATGAGCTTTGCAGACCTTGGGTTGTATACTGCTGACCTGCCAATGCAGGGAAGCTAATTCACAGCCCCATCTACTACTGAAAATAGTATCCAATCCCAGATATCTAGTAAGCCTGAACAGAGAATGCAGGAAAATGTAGACCCCAGCCTAAACTTCTCTTGGGTAGAGATCCAACCAGCAGTCTTATCCAACTATTCTCAGCCAGTGGCACAACACCCTCATTCCCATCTTCAGACTCAAACTTTTGCCTCACCCCAAAACAGACCATAATAGCAGCCTCCACCTGCCCAAAGACATTACCAGGAGACACCCAGAAACCCAACTGAGCTGACTGGTGAAGAACTGTCTCTGCCAAAGCAAACCTGTAAAGTCTGGGAGAGGGGCCCAATTCCTCAAATGTACAGATACCAACATAAGGAATCAAGGATCACAAAAAATCAAGTAAATATGACAACACCAAAGGAAACTGATAAAGCTCCACTAACTGCTCCAAGAAATGGAGATCTATAAACTATCAAAGAATTCAGAATAATTCTTTAAGAAAGTTTAGTGAATAAGAAAACACAGACAACCAAACAAAATTAGGAAAATGCATGAACAAAATGAGAAGTTTGAAAAGGGAAAAGCAACCATCAAAAAAAAAAAAAAGTCAAACAGAAATTTTAGAGTTGCAAAATAAATAACTGCAATGAAAAAGTCAGTAGAATTTCAAAAGTAGACTCAACCATGCAGAAGAATTACAACCTGGAGAATAGGATATTGAAAATTACCCAGAAGAACAAAAAGAGAGAAAAAGAGTGAAGACAGCTATGGATTATAGGACACAATGAAAAGAACCAATATTCACATCATGAAAATTCCAGAAGGATAAGAGAAAGAGAAAGGGACAGAAAGTATATTTAAAGCAATAATGGCTGAAAACATACCAAACCCAGGGAGAGAAATGCACATTTAGATCTATGAGGCCCAAAGAACCCCAAATAGGTTGAACCTGAATAAGACAATATTGAGACACATTATAGTTGAATTGTGAACAATCAGAGAAATGTAAATAGACTATAAAGATATAGTCATGAAAACAGTATGGTACTGGCATAAAAACAGACGGACCAATGGAGAAAAGGCAGTATTTTCAATAAATGGTACTGAGAAATGGAATATTCACATGTAAAAGAATGAAACTGAACCCATATCCTACCCATTGCAAAAATGAACTCAAATGAATTAAAGATTTACATGTAAGATCTGAAACCATAAAATTCCTAGGAAAAAAAGTTAGAAATAAACCTCCTTAGTATGTTCCTTGGGAATGAATTTTTTAACATGATACTTCAGGCACAAACAACAAAATCAAAAATAAACAAACAAGACTACATCAAACTAAAAAGCTTCTTCACAGCAAAAGAAACCACCAACAAAGTGAGAAGACAACGTACGGAATTGGAAAAAAGTATTTGTAAACCATATATCTGATAAGGCATTAATATTTAAAATATGCAAAGAACTCAAAAAGCCAAATAATCCAATTAAAAATGGGCAAAGTACCTCAACAGACATTTCTCCAAAGAAGAAGGCTAACAGGTACATGAAAAAAATGTTCGACATCACACGTCATTAGGTAAATGCAGATTAAAACCACAATGAGCTATGACCTCATGCCTATTAGAATGGCCATCAACGAAAAGACTAGAGATAACATATGCTAGTTTGTGGATGTAAAGAAAATGCAATCCTTGTGCACTGTTGGTGGGATTACAAATTGGTGCAGCCACTGTGGAAACTAGTAAGGAGGGTCCTCAAAAATGTAAAAGTCGAACAACCATATGATCCAGCGCTTCCACTTCTGAGATTATATCCAAAGGAAATGAAAAACCTAACATGAAAAGATATTGTACCCTCATGTTCATAGCAGCATTATTACAATAGCCAAGACATGGAAACAACCTCAGTAGCCACTGATGAATGAATATTCATCATAATAGAATATTATTCAGCCATAAAAAAAATGGATGGACCTTGAAGACATTATGCTAAACAAAATAAATCAGAGAAAGACAAATACTGTATGATTTCACTTACATGTGGAATCTAAGAGCAAGCAAACAAACAAAAACAACAACAAAAAAACAAGCTCATAGAGGAAGAGATCAGACTTCTCGTTACCAGGGGTGGAGGGTGTGGGGAGAGGGAATTGAAGAAGGCGGTTGAAAGGCACGAACTAGTTAGAAGACAAATAAGTACTGGGAACGAAACGCACAACTGCATGATACATAGGAAAATTAGGAGAGTAAATCTCAAGAGTTCTCATCACAAGGAGAAAATTTTTTCTTCTTTTCTTTTCATTGTATATCAGAAGACGGATATTAACTCAATCTTTTGTGGTATCACTTCACAATATACATAAATCAAACCACAATGCTGTATACCTTAAACGGTGATGTACATCAATTACTTCTCAGTGAGACTGGAAAAAAAAGAGGTCCTCCAAAAAATGTGAAGGGTTTCTATTAATAAAAGCAGTAGTTCCCCCAAGATACCCTATTTTATGAGAATTTTATGAAGTTAATTAAGATTTTACTATTCATGTTCTTCTATTTTTATTAGAGATCCACATGAGCCAGAAGAATATTAAAGGAAGCCATCAGTGAGTGGAAAACAAACTAAAATATTTTATTCTTACCCATTACATTAAATTGAAGACATCATTACATTTGAAGCATTGCTTATAATAAGGATAAGGTTGATGTAATAAAATATGATTAATCAAGGCCTGATTTAATAACAAAAAGTGATAATCAGAAAAGTACACATAACAACATGCACAGTGATATGTTTCTCTTCCAAAAACTTCCCCCAACTTTCTTTCAAGGTGTTACAACATATAATACTTATATTTTAGAGGTAATGCTTTCTGCTACTTACTATCTTCCATTGCAGCAATTAAGATCTTATAAAAAAAGTTCTTTGTCTTTCTTTTCTTTTCTTTCCTTGACCAAAACTTTATTTTACTAGCTTATTTTGTAAACCCATAAGGTGAAAACAATCCAGTAATTTAATAATCCATCCAATCAAGTATGACTAAATTTATACCAGAAATTCATTAAGCCAGAAGTTTTTGTGCCCTCACTAAAATAGCATTCTAAAAATTGTCTGATTCTAAATTAATAATTGATTATGGTCCACATATGAATGTAAGGAACCGTTTTTGTTTCACCGTATTTTTGTTTCAATCATTATCCAGTACACTGAAGGACAACTAAACAAATGCTTATTACCATTCACAATCTGTACCTTTGACAAAGGACCTGCAGCTGTCACCAGCATAGTTTGCCCCACATTTTCCATAACCCCTCTAAAGAAACTCCAGTGTTAGCACAATTTGTGATTTCATTTAGGAAAGTCCTCATTTATCACAGCACAAGTAAGGACTTTCAGGTGTCTTCAAGTAACATGATGTTACATAGACAGTTCAGCAAAATCTTACACAGCAAAATCTTAGGCAATGAAAGTTTTGCTGATCCAGCAGTGGCAGGATTAATTATACCAGAAGAGTAATAATAACCATAATGATCATTTATTGTCATGAATGGCCCAGGCTCTGTGCTACAACTTGGTGAAGTAGGCAGCATTATCCTCATTTTAGGGTATTACAGAAACTAAGAAACTAAAATGATTTCACCAAGGTCCCATAATTATGAATCTACAGAACAAAGATATGAGCTCGGTTCTGTTGAGTCCTCAGTTCTTGGGCTTGCTTACCCATCACTTCACTGACATACGCCTATGTCCTTATCCTTAATAACTGTTTAAAGTTATTCTCAGGGAACTTGAATATTTTGAAACTTCCCCCAATGTCATGGACCCATGGATTTATATTTAATTAAGCAATGTGAGTTTTTTTTAAATGATGGAAACATATGGTAAATAATCCAATATTCACAGATGTGGAAACAGAACAGATAGCAAATAATCAGAGTTTTTTGAGTTGGAACTCAGTACTGGGGAGAAAATTCAGCTCTCACTTAGATTAGGCATTTTCTCCTCCTAATTATGATATACTTTCTAATGCAGAGTGGCCCAATGCTTTGATATTTTCAAAGCATTTTATTAATATAAGCCTTTCAATGTCTTTGTAAAGATTCATTAACCCAATTTTACAAATGAGCAAACTAAGATTCAGATAGGCTGACTGCCACGGCCACATAGTATTATCATCATGTTCCAATTAACTCTTCCTAACTCAGTAACTTTTTTATTTTAATATAGGAGTGTTCAGTTGGTAACATATTAAATTTTTCTATCTTTCCCAGCCTTAATGTCTCATAGATGTTAACTCTTTAATTTAGTCCATCAATTTCATGCCATTGATTTCAGTGATATATAACTACACTTAATATGTGCTCCAATAAAATATGTACTTGGTTTGTGATAACTGTTTTTAAAGTGAAAACTTAAAATAATACTGGAAATGTAGAATAATAGGATCAGCCGTGATGTAGTCACAGAGTAAGGCACTTTAAAGATACCTCAGGGGTCTAACTGAAGATAAATACTTCTTGACCAGATCAGAAGTTTCTGGCCTTTGAGATAAACATCCCATTACAGTTGGAACCTCAAAGACAGACATACAAATTACTACACTAGCTTGTTTTTCCTTCTGTTTTCTTGAGAAAGCAGCTACCTCCTACAGCAAGCACTGAGGATTATTCTGTGAGGAAGCAGTGCACTATAATGTCAATAATAAGAGGTCAAGGTGCAATCCCAAATGTCCTTAGCTTTCTTTAGTTTGCCTTTGAGGATGCTGTATCTTTGAATTTATATGAACACATTTAAGCACATTTCTTGAGTTAACCAGTCTTACATCTCCATCGTATCTCTTATTCAAGTTTCTGGGATGTTCTCTGTATCGAATTGAGAGTTAGTAAACTCATGTATTTGCTCCTTCTCTGGATCCAGTTCAAAAAAGATCTGTCAAGATATTGCCTTTTGTAGTTTAATAACTATTAGAATGAATTGCCAGATGCCTTTACTTATTCTGGAAGCAATTACCTGGCCTATTTAAAAAAACCACTTTCCAAATCTATTCCCATTAGACTTTCCACCAATCTATATGTTAATATTTAAAGTTCCTCATTAGTACAAAGTCATCTAAGTTTTCATGCTCATGAATCTCCTCCAACATCTCCAGCTCAAGTTTAGCATTATGCGCATTCTTGTTGTTATGGTCACTGATTTTGTCATTGTTGTTGTCAAAAGGAGGACTTTGTTCTTTTGGAGAGGGTGCCCTAGTCTGTCTTATGTAAAGTCTTCTGAATCCTTCATACCTCACCATCTCAGCTATGCATTGACAGTAATGTTATTTTTTTTTCTATTTTTGCACCACGGAATGAGAAAAGTTCGGGAAAATGCCTCGGCTTACCTCTGAGTTACTTGAAACACATGGAAACTCAATGTTTAATATTCTGTATCTTCATTTGTCCTTGGAAATGCTCTCATCTTTGACAAAATCATTCTGTCTATGAACTAATGAGGGCCAAACCCTTGGATGTTAGTGGAAAATCTCAGTCTGCCTCTCTTGATAGTCACAGATTTATTGTACAGAACCCAACTGGTAATAATTTTGAGGACCTAGGTACATTTCCAGTTCCCTTCCAGCAAGCCCCTTAGATTTTCAAAGTAAAAGAAGAATATGTTCCTTTATCTAGCTATCCAAAAATAGTGAATGCATGGCTTCCCAAAGACCATTCATTCAGTTGGTCTTTACACTGCTACCAGCATAAAAGTCCACCCCCAATTTTTGTGCATTTGTCTTCTGCCTGTGGGCGAAAAGTTATAAACCATATAGACAAGGACTACATCTTCCTGCTGGTCTAGCACCTTACTAGTTCTTATTAGAACATTAGTATTGAGGTGGAAAGATGAGAGATATTGCAAATGATAAATGACTCCCACAAGATTTGTCTCAGTATTTATCATGGTTCATGTTTTATGGGTGAAGAAACACAGTAAGATCGTAGTGGTTGTTAAGACATGCAAATAAATATAATGAGTCACTGGAAGTTGGAAAATAAAAGTTATAAATACCACAGTTTTTACTAGATTATCCTCCTTGGTAGGGGCTGAGATGGGGAGAATTTGCAGGACAGTACAATGTTTTAAGAAAGACTGACTGCTATAATATATTTGAAAACACAATGATGTACTTAAGAATTAAGTTAAACTAAGAATTTAGGCAAGGATTCCAAAGGATTAAATATGAGCAGTGCTGTTGTTAATCTAGAAACAGTAAAAGGTAGATTACATGGTAGGATTCCCAAGGATTAAATATGAGCAGTGCTGTTGTTAATCTAGAAACAGTAAAAGGTAGATTACATGGTAGGATTCCCAAGGATTCTTCGAAGTTGAAAAGATATATTTTGGAAAAGAATTAGGTTAAATAATTTATAAGAAAATAAAGTGAAGAATCATACTAAACAAGTATCTTCTTTTGGCTAGGTACTTTATATATTCTCACTTAATTGTTAAAATAAATAAGAAAGACTAGTTCCCTTTGTCCTCGAAAAAGCTCAGACTCAGGAAAGTAAAGTAACCAGCCCAAGGGTACATAGCTCACGCTCTTTCATCCACCTCACATCATTTCTATGAATAACCAATCTGCTCAAATATTCATGGAGGTTGAATTTAATGTTGGTATCTTTATAAAGTGAGTTAAGATTCAGTATTAACTCTGAATTTCAGCATTGGATCGTCAACCATAAATCAATCAATAACGCTATTTGACTGTCTATGTCTAATGTGGACAAATGATGGAGATACTGAAGATTCTGAAGGAAAATAATATCTTATTCCTGAGATGGATGGCATCTCTTTCAGATGTGCATAAATCTATGGAAAAATATATACGCCTACAGAATTATGGATACACCCAGAATCATTTTGTAAGCCAAAAATCAGAAGGAAGTGACTGGTGATAAATGTTGGAGTGACCCGAGTTAAAGTAGTCCAGATATGTTTATGTCTAGGAATCAAATTTTATAAGTTTAAATGTGATATAGGTGCTCACTATGTGCCAGACATAAGTGACCATCATTAATCCTCATACCAACCTTGTAAAGTAGGTACTAATACTATCTCGGTTTTACCAGTGGCAAAACTAAAGCAGAAAAAAAGAGTCCAACATCTTGGTCAGGTTTCCAGAGCTGGTAAGTGGCAGAGCTGGGATTTAAACTGAGGCAGTACCAAAGTTGCTGCTCTTACATTCACCTTATACCTTCAATGTCAGTATGCCATGTAAGTAAGCAGTCTATATTTATCTTAGGACATAAAGATTAGGATTCCCTAACCCTTGCTATAAATTTTACATGTGAGCATACTTCACCATTGTTCTTAGAGGAACACATTCATTAATTTATTCAACATATTTACTGAATACCTACAATGTGGCATACACTCCTCATGTGGGGGGACAGAACAGTGAACAGGACACACAAGGGCCCTGCTTTGTTACACTCACAGTACCAGGCACTCAATACATGTTAACAGTGTAGTACAATGCATTTTAATTTCAAAAATAATGTATGTTTTCATTGGCTTGGATAAATTACCTACATCACTTTCCTTAATCCAAGTTACCCTTAAAATCTACCTTTAAAAATTAGTACCATGTTCCCAAAATTTCTATTAAGTAGAAAGGTTTGGGGGATTCCTACTTAGAATCAGAGGAGTAGTTAAAACACTCCTACAGTCTTAAAATGATTCTCTGAATGGAGCATTAAATCATGTACCTTTTATAGTAGTTATATTTTCATAATAAGATATGCCACTCTTGTCCACTTAAGGAACCATTCCCTCCCACTGCTCCAAACTGCTTATTATACATGTTGTTCAGTGTCTTTTATCCAGTAAGTAGCTATTAAAGGATGTTTAATAACATGTGGAGAATAAGGTATCCTACATTAAAGAAATTCACACTGCCATTACTTCCCCAAAATACCAATCATTTGCCAAATTTAAATGGCCTTAGTAGCCTACCAATGTTGCTTTTTCCTATTACAAAGACCCACCTCTAAAAATCATCAAGTACAACCCATTAAAATGAATGAATATTCTAGAAACCTGCTAAAGTAATCTACATTTTATTGAGACGGGAAGGGCTCTAGGAATATTTCCATTCCCTTGTCTCTTACATATGTTTCCTTACCTGCCCTCTAGAGTGGAGGATGTGAGCAGTGTCAGGCTCCGCTAAGATCCTCCCCCACCTCCACCCCCACCCCCAAGTTTGCTGCCTAAGCTTGCACGCAGGGACCCACATGGCATCACGGAATGGGCTCTTTACATATATGCAGTGCCATAGCTACTTACAGAGCTATGCACACGCGTGTATGCCCATGTATGGGTGTGCTTCGTACGCCTGTGATGGGACCCGCGTTGCTCTCCCTCTCCTTTCCACCTGACCGGTGGGGAATCCCAGCAATTCCCCGGAACTCAGGGAATAGTGAGATGAGGTAAATAGCTCTTTTCCCTTCCCTGGTGGCAGGCACCGCTGGGTGCCAGGAAATCTGCAATGCCTCTTCTCACAAGCAGCTAATAAAAGGAGACTGGGAAGATGAGCAAGTGGAGACTACATGAACGAGGAAAGGGCCGTTGTACGAAAGATGATGCTTCGGGAGCTACCGAACTATGATTGTGTTTCTACATTACAAAGCCCTAGGAAGCTAGAGGGGAGGCAGAGAAACTCCGAATCTAAAATGCTCTGAGATCATTTTTCTAATTGTGCCTAGAAACCACCGCTTGGCGTGTGTCCTGCGCGGGGTTAAAGAATCCAAGCGAGCGCCGGCTGAAACTCGCCGCGCGGCATCCGGCACTTTGAGCTTCGGTGGGGTTTGCGCTCCGAAGACGCGTCCACGCACCATTTTCCCAGGCGTTGTGCGGGTTTCTTAAACAGCCCAGCTGCTGCCTCAGAAAGGAGTTTCTAGAAGCTCCTTCTCTACTGCCTCCCCTCCCCCATCTTTTTTTTTTTTTTTTTTTTTTTTTTTTGGTTTTTACCCCCGCGAGGAGCTTCTCCGGCTCCACTGCGTCCGCCCTCCGAGGGGTACAGGTGCCGCTGTCCCGACTTCTGCCTCTCCGTCCACCGACGCCGCCTCCTCCGGGCGGGCCTGGGGGCTTCACCCGGCGCTGCTGCATCGCGAACGGTCTCTCGCTGGGCGCTGCGGCCGCTGCCCGGCGCCCGGGACTCCCCGCCCTCCCGCGCGACCCCGCGCCCGGGCGGGCGGCGCTTGCGGCGGGCGGGGGGCGGGGAGGGGAGAGGGGGCTCGTCTGGGGGTAGCCGCCTCCTCTGCAGCCTGCTGGCGCCTCGAAACCCGGACCTGCCTCCGCCTCTTCCTCCAGCGACTCCATCCCTCCTCCCGCGCCTCGTCCTCCCGCCGCCCCCGCCGCCGCGCCCCCGGTGGCTGCCTCGGCGGACCCGGGAGGGGGCCCGCCGCGTCCGCCGCCCGCTCGGCTCGGCCCGGCCCGGGAGGCGTGCATGCCCCTGCTGCCCGCGGCGCTCACCAGCAGCATGCTCTATTTCCAGATGGTGATCATGGCAGGGACGGTGATGCTGGCGTACTACTTCGAGTACACCGACACGTTCACCGTGAACGTGCAGGGCTTCTTCTGCCACGACAGCGCCTACCGCAAGCCCTACCCGGGCCCGGAGGACAGCAGCGCCGTGCCCCCCGTGCTCCTCTACTCGCTGGCCGCCGGGGTCCCCGTGCTCGTGGTAAGCCCTGGGGGGCCCGCCCTGGCGTCGGACTCCCTTCTGTCGCCCCTCACCTTCGGGGTGGAGGCCCCGCTGAGGGTCGGGGCGCGGCAGCTTTGCCTTCTAAGTTCCTCCAAGTTGTGGGCAGCCCCTTCCCCAGAGGACATTCTTCTAGGGCGCGTCAGGGGTGGGTGCGAAGGAATCCCGCACCTCTCCCCACATGCCACCCCCGCACCCCCTGCTGCGGCTGCAGTATTGGGTGGCGGGGAGGAGGATGAGAGGGAAGGGGGCCGTGGGAGGTGATGGGTTGGGGGGTCGGGGCTGGGGAGGAGGTGAGCCCTCAGGATGAATTTCTACTTCCTCCACTCAGTGGCCTTGCTCCGCTGGCCGCCTGCTCTGAGATTGCCCCTGGAAGATGAGCAGCGGCGGGCCGGCGGGGAGGAGAGGGCATCAGTTGCTGGGGTGTGGAGGGGACTCCTGCTTCCTGAGTCTGGGCGCGTATTCCCGTTTTACCACCGCCTTCCCTTTCACATGAAAGTGCCACTGGGACTAAGCTGACCAGGGAACAAATAGCTAAAAAAGAATGTTGAAAACTGCTAAGTGGAAGGGTCCAGCAGCAGTGCTTGCTGAAAAGCAGGAGCTGTGTCCAAATTACAAGATTCATTTAAAGGCTGCTCCAGTCTAGTCTCTGGGCATCTTAAGTCCTTATCTCTGATAGCTTTGCTTAGAATGCCTTGGAGGTTTTGGGACTCTGTGTGTGTGTGTGTGTGTGTGTGTGTGTGTGTGTGTGTATAAGGACATACACGCATATACACACACGTATAATTATTACAAGGATTATCACATAATAATTTACATATGTGAATATGGTGCAAAGTTATTGGTAGAACTGGTGGTGTTTCTTAAAGAAAACATTATGGTTCTTCTGTTATTGTCAAAGTGTTGGAGGTTTCCTTCCAGTGGTACCGCTTCTCTCTCTCTTTCAACTCTCAATAGATAGCAAACAGGAAATTGGAAAATGAAGAGGACAGGGAAAAGGAAGTTTTATTTTAGTGGCTGAATGTGTACATTTTAACAATGAATGTTGAGAACATCGATGATATATCCTGGGTTTGGATATTCATGTTTGCTTTGATTTTAGGGGAAATGATTTAATATTTTTTCCAAATAATGGGAAGTTCCTAACACACATAATGGAATCCCACCAAGGAACTTCTTGATAACTTCAAAGTAACTTCGTTTATCACAGGTACCATGATAGTTGACTTGCACCAGAAAATGTTTTGTTTTGTTTTAGTGTTGTAATTTTCTAGAAATCCACCTTCATGTTTGTGTTCTCTTCCATTTGAAAAACTGAAAAAAGAAAGAAAATGTAGTCGTTGGAGGGATTCTTTCTGCTTTCTGCAGATGTTGGGTTTTCAGGCACATGTTTTCTGGGTGACTAAATAGCTCAGGGTTTTTTGTTTTTGTTTTTGTTTTTTTAAGAAAAAAGCCTGTCACTTTTAGGTCACTTGTTTGGTTGCAACCATAATCAATAATGTCTGTAACGCTTCCCTTGGTAATTACTGTTCTGTGTCTTATTTAAATGAGATAGCACTCTTCAGATCCTGACCACCCATCCTTGGTGGCAAGTGTCAGTTAGAGACAAGAACGTATTGGCCCCAAGATGTTGATTATTTCCTACTAGGAGGAGAAAGGGAATTAGTCATTACTGAGTGCCTACTTTGTGCTGGGCACTGAAGAGTCATAATAGCATTTAGTCCTCAGTGCATTCCTCTCCAAATAACATTGGAGGACGCTGAGGATCAGATAATAAAATGGAAGGAGCTGAAAATAAACATGGGAGGTGTGGTGTTTTTATGCCCATGGGACTGGCACCAAATACCATGGTACTTCTGCTTCCAGAGAGCATGTTCTCAGAAAGAGGATGAGAGGGCTGATGCGGCAGGCATGGAGAATAAAATTTGAGAGGTTTTAAAAGGGAAGATCTCACTTGATTCCCATCATATTTTGACGTTCAGTCCTTCAGTTGCAAGAGAAAGAATTTGGGGGGGTCAGTCTGAAGGGAAGGAAGTGTTGGCTTTTAGAGGCTACCTTCGCTGCTGGCCCTTGTTTTCCCTTCTGCTTTTCCAAACAGTACGTTCTCACAGTAATGGCAGTCCTGCCTTTCCATTCCTCTTGAGAATACTGGCTTGGCACAGTCACTCTACGTGAAAATGATGTTATCAATAATAATACTAGTAATGCCCATGATTTGTCGCGTTATATACCTTATACCCATTTAATATTTGCATTATCTATGAAAGCAATTATTATTCTTGTCACCTAACATTTGCAAAAACTGAGGCTTAGAAAGGTAAACTAATTGCCCAAGGACCAGGGCTAAAAATGTCATACTCAGAATTGTAACCCTACTTTGTTGAACTCCCCAGCTGGAGTCTTTTCTATTATAATATACAAATTCAGCTTACTCATAAGTCATGCTTCTGAATAAATGCCTCAAACAGTCTCTGTCCCCATCTCTTACATTTCTTGGACTGTAGTGATGAAGCTTCTTCATATTGTATATTTTTTTACCCTTCAAACATCATTTTTAATTCTTTAGATTAATTTGAAAAGTAGCTCTCCTCACTACCACAATCAGTGGCTTGGTTTCACACTTGCTAAATTCATTTATCTAAAAATCAAAAGCAATATGTATTTTCAGTTTTATCATTTTTATGTAGTACTGTTTTGGGACCCAGGTTTGGAATCTAACAAATTTGGATTCAGATTCAAAGTACTTCCTGCTGCTGTGTTAACTGTTGGGAACCCTACTTGCTGTGTAACCTTGAACAACTTTGTTTAATCTTGTTAAGCCTCAACTTCCTAAGTCTCAGGATTGTGCATATTAAATTAGATGTAATACATGAATGTCATCCTTTGACCCATAGTGGATACTTCATAAGAGATAAGAGATCAGTAAATCATCAGCATTATTAATGAAGTGATAATTCAGTAAATGTTTATTGAATTCCTGTGTTTCAAGACAGAGTAGAGGTTATAAAGAGAACTTCAAAAATAAACCAAACTCCTAAGGAGTTTACAGCCTAATTTGGGAAATCAAGTAAATATGCCAAGGTCATAGTATAAATCACCATAATAGAAGTGTGTGTACACACACACACACACACACAAACACACACGTACACACGCCACAAAGACTTCCGGTGGTTCAGAAGAAGATAAGATCATTTTTATTTGGAGGGGTGAGGAAAGGCTTCATGAAGAAAGTGGTGGCATTTGAGATGTGACTTGAAGAAGAGTCTGGAGTGGAGTTTGAGTTGGGACATCACAGAAGCAGCTACCTGGACAGCCACTTGGTAGCAGAAAATGCAGGCTGTACTCTTGAAGCAGCAGTTGGTTTGTCTTGTTTCTCAGAGTGTTGTGTGGGGAACACAGAGGTTATATGGCTGAAGAGGAAGACTAGGGTCTCATTAGTGAGTCCTGGAATGGCAGGCTGAAAGTTTTTCTCAATCTGTTGGGAATGGACTAGGGACATTGTCTGATGGGTGGTGTTTTAAGACATTTTGGGGACAGTAAAAACACCAAAAAAGAATTTTGAACTCTTATCCTACAAGCCTATTTTGTGTTGTGAGATATTAGTTTAATTGTGTTTTCAGAAAATGCCTATAATTTGGGCTCATTTACAAAGACATATTGTATAAGCTCTTTGAAAATGTCCTGTTCAGTTTGATCTGTGTAGCATTTGCGAAAGCACCATATATGGAATTTATAGATAGAAATTTAATTAGTGATCTTTGATTTTTTTCATTGATTGAAAGAACTGGTGATGACAATGGTTTCTGCTCCCCAAATTTGGATACAGTGGCCATGAGCAGCTATTTATTGCTCCTTAGATCATTAAGCAACACGGGTGATTTGAAGGAGACCAAAGCTAGAGCGTTCTTCATAGAGCCAGAACCAAGGCAGAGAAAATCCAGCAGGGAGCAGGGTGGGTTTGAGGGTTAGGGAGCATCTCTGATTCCTATATCTGCATTCTCAGGAAACTCCCTTTGGACTCTGAGGTTCTGAGGGATATAGCTACTGCTGCTATCCCAAGGGTATTGCATCACTAAATGTGGCTGAGATACATGATGACAGAGAGGCATTCTGTATCCAGGGCTCCATCTTGTTAGATCAGAGTGCCTAAAGCTTTCCCATAGACCTCTTCTCCTGTGAACCTTACCTTGAGTGCTCGCTCCTATTTCTACTCCTAGAACTCATGCCTGTGGCCTGGTGCAGGAGCAGCATGGATATGGATGTCAGACAAGTCTAGATTCTTATCTGCATTTCTCTCACTTACTATATGTGTGACCTTGGGCAAAATTTTCTTATTCATAAACTAGAGATAAAAATGCCTACCTCTTGGAAGGCAGTGCATGTAAAGGTTAAGATCACAGACTCTGGAGTCAGACTGTTTGGGTTTGAAGCCCAGATCTGCCACTTTCCTGCTGTGTGAACCTGAGCCAGTCTTTCTAGGCTTCAGTTTCTTCCACTGCAAAATGGAGATAATATGAGTATTGGCCTCATAGGATTATTAAGAGTATGAAATGGGTTAACATATATGTCAGAGTAGTGCCCAGCTAAATACGTGTCACCTACCATTAGTCCTCTCCAGGTTGTGATGATTAATCAAGATAATCTAAGGCACCTAGCAAAATACATTTGTTAGTGGATTCCAGGGCTGATGAAATATTAGACGTGGACAGAGGCCACCTAGCTCAGTCCACTCACCCACAAAAATTGGGGTGTCTGAATAGCAAGAATAGCAAAAATCAGAACTCTGTTATTGACCTCAAGTAATGATTCCTACCTTTGATGACTCCTCTATTTTTTCAAGTAAGCTGACACTAGCTAATATTTCCTATGCACCAGAAACTGTGCTAGATACATTTAATGCTCACTATTGTAGTACTTTCTTTAAACACAAGTACTGTCATTAAATCCACTTAAAAATGAGAAATAGGATGTTTAATGGGATTATGTATCAGGCCTGTGTTAAGTTATTTAAATCCATTCATTAATTTTTACCTTCAGCTTATGAAGGATAGTGAAAAGGTTGGAGTGCCAACCAGGAGTCCCACGGTGATGGTGCCAGAATCATGGAAGCCTGTGCCTCTAGTTCTTTACCTTAACACGTTAAACAAATCATTAAAGATTTTTGAGTCATAGTGATTCAATACTAGAAGAGTCAACATTTTCTCAAATCATTTATCCTCAATTTCAGCTTTTCTGGTTTGATCAGAAGCTTTGTGTTCCAGTGTAGATAATAGTTTCAATGTGTGGTGTAGGAGATTGTTTTGTTTCCTGTGAAGCTTGAAATGTTGTGGAGAGGTGGGTGGTGGCAGAAGGGATTCAGAGATATTTCTGTTATTCTGATCTGAAGCCATCTTTCTTATCTGTGTAGCATGCACTGACACAGTGCTGCAGGCGTCTGCATTTAGGTGAAACCACCCTCCAGTTCTAGACCTGGCGTATGGAGGGCTGAGGCGGCCTTATTTCTGAGGAATGTTTTTTTAAAATGGGACCTACCACTAGATTTGGGGTGCAGTGAACACAGTGAAATTGTGTATAAATACTATGTATACACATATGCACATTGTATACAAACACACACACACATTTTCCTAGTAAGAGGCTCCATAGCTTTATCAGATTATCAGAGATATCCAAGATTCCCTGAAAGGTGGATCCACACTTTGAGGGTTTATGAATCTGGTTAAACTCCTCCTTATGTCTCTTAGGACCTTGCTTCACTTAGATATTCTCATTCATATTCATTCATTCATATTTTCCCTCCCTCCCTGTATTCCTTTTTGTCTCCCTTTTTCCACAGATCTCCTCCACTTTGCATACCGATGAAGAGATGGTGATGCTGAGGGAAAGGCTGAAGCTGGTCTGAAAACCAGCTAGTTTTCCTCTGCTTCTCCTTCTCCTCTCTCTTCCCCTTTTCCTTCTGCCTCTCCTCCTCCCCATCCCTGTCTCCCTTTTTCTCTTCCTGTCTTCTTTGCCCCCGCCAATGCCTATTACTTGGTAATCCTGTGGCTTTTCTGAGTCAGTTACCTTATCTGAAAAATGTTGATTCATTTCTTCCTACGAGCTGTTGTGAGTATCAAATAGGTGAGAATACACTTTGGAGACAATATGAGGAAAACATAATGTGAGTGGATTACATGAGTTACATACCCAGTTTGTCACTGGAGATGATTACAAAACAAATATTTCCAGGGAGCAATATGGATACCATCTATTAAGTTGGCATTGTATCATATTAATTTTTAAACTTGCATCATCCCAAAAAGACATTATTTAGAAAAGTTTTAAATGGTGATAACGCACCTACTATGTACTATGTATAATGCTCTTGCTTGAACTTGTATAATGAGTAAGGCATATTACTGACCTTCAAGAGTTCAGATATTATGCGTGAAGTTACAGCTTCAAGCCTTCGTTTTCTTGTCTGTGAAATTGAAGTAATGATACTTAACATGATACCTTATAAGAATTAAATATAAGCATTCAATAACTGATAGCTGCTCTATTAGCATAAATGCTAATAGTATTTATTGATAGTGCACAGCAAAATGACATCATACTCAATCATTTCTTTTGAATGAATGAGATAAACCATTTACTTTTCACTTTAGCCCTTTCATAAAGTATATGCATTAACACATCTAGGGAGCTTAGGCAATTTACTCCAGCTGGTAAATGACACATCCAGGATCTGAATCTATTACTTTAAGTCCAGTGCTCTGTTGACTACATGCAGTTTTCCACTAATTTGATTCACAACATAAAATGGCGGCATTCCCAGAAGGCAGGGGTGAGTTAAAACATATAGATTATATATCAATGTGCTGTTTACAGTATCCATATGTTTGTTAATGTACAACCAGATATGAAAAGGGCATGTTCAAAAATATGTTCAAAGACAAAACTTCACTGGCTTTTAGAATCAATGGAGTGACCAGTAGAACAGCTCAACATTCCCATTCATGCAAGAGACAAGTTCTGATCTCAGAGATCTTAACCTATAGTTAGGAGGATCCTTTTAACAGACTTTGGAAAATCATAAAGAATATCCTTTAGATGGAAGATATTTTAAAATATGTGAAACGGAGTTATATTTTCAGTACTATTGAAACTATTTCTCAGAATGCCAGTTGTCACTCAGCAGGCTGGCTATGTTTTAGTCCTATTATGACAGATGTAGTTTGAAAATCTGTCAGTAAAACCACCATTTTGTTGTTGTTATTGTTGTTGTTGTTGTTGTCATTGTTGTTATTGTTATTGCTGTGAAAAACAGAGTCCTAAAGATTTTTTCCTATCCAGGTGCGTTTAAAATTCTAAAGGCAGTGTTTTGGTGGACATTTCTCAATGAGACAACATGTGTGAGTGAATGTGTGTGTGTGTGTGTGTGTGTGTGTGTGTAGTGAATATATATAAGAAATTCCAAGCTTATTACACACACACACACACACACACACACACACATACATGGTCTGTAATAAACTTGGAATTTCTTACATGGATTAATTTTTATCTCCCTTGATTCTAACCTATATAATGCTCCCACATCCATTCCCCCCTAAAAAAAAAAACAAAAACAAAAAACAAACTTTATGGAACATTCTGCAATATCTGTTCGGACCTAGCACCACCTCTTCTGAGCAAATCTCTTGGACACCCACAGATAAAATAGGTGCATTCTCCTCTATGGTTCCTTAGCTTCTTTAACAAATTATACTATTAAACTAACCTAATATTTTTCTTTATATTGCATTATTTTTATTTATGTTTCCATCACTAGACTTGAACATCTCAAAGTCAGGGTATTATAATCTGACTCAAGCTAATTTCATCCTACCCAATCTGTTTGGTTATTTTTGGTAGATAAGGTATCCAGGCACCAACTGAGGTTTACAATGATGAGGTTATAATGACCAAATTCTGCTGAGCACGTAGTTACATAACCATTCATTAAAATAGGCAAAGTAGTCCATATGCCCTGTCCTGTAAGTTCAGTGAACTGGCAGCTTTTTATCCTTTGAGGTGTTTTAAGTGTATAAAACCCTGTATGAAAGGTTCAGCACAGACAAGGTGGAATTCTGTGCCCTGTCATGACATGCTTTATGCAGAAATCTTCCTAAACCAATGGCTGGACTCTAGATGCACTGAGAATAAGCCATTGGGATATAGGTTATAGGCCTCACTGGAGGCCTATAGTTTGTTCATTCAAGATTGGGAAACTATTTTAGTCAATCCACATAGCTTGAAAATATTCAGTTTCATCAGTAAAGAGTCTATTTTTAGCATTCATCATGTTAATTAAAAGTAATTGCTTTCATCAATAAAAAATCATTTTTATATCCATAATGTTAATTAAATCAGTTATTAATTAACATACAGATAGCAAAAAGACTTGTAGCAGCCTCTTTGGATTGGGACTTTTCTGGTAAAATGCTGGTGACTTCCCAGGACTTCCTTCCTCCCTATCTTCCTCATTCCTTCTTTCCCTGAACAAATATTTGGTGGCCACCTTCTGTGTATAGTATACCTTGAAAATAAGGCTAAAAGAGCTTACTTGACTTGGCTGCAAATCCCAGAACCAGGATTAAATTTCATCTCTCCCTTCTTCAAATCTTTCAAAGCAGTATCGTGAAATAAAAGACTTATGAAATCATAGGTCAGTTAAATACAAATGTAGTCCTGACATATCTACGTAATACCAAAATAGCTTGTGGCATTTCCTCTCTAAGAGAAGCAGGATTTGTGTTGATATAACCAGAACCTCTATTCTGAGTAAACTGTGTATTGTGTTTCTCATGTGATGATCCCCCCTTTTAAAGAGTGCTTTAAACCATGCCAGCAAAAACTGTACTTTTCTATCAAGACTTTTTATTGAGATTTCAGAGTTAGCATTTTCTCACACTGGGGTGCACAGAAGCACTTTTCACACTGAGAAGCATCTTATATTTCCAGAGATCTCATCAAAGCAGAATGCCAAGTTTTCACAGACACCAAAATTGAGCAGTCTTGGATAGAGATAGTGCACCTGGAGCCTCATCTTGTAATTTAAAATGAAGTCCTGACATTTCCAATTAAAAAACAAAACAATATCTTTGGGTTGGTGACAATGACCTCTTCCTTCACAAGTGCCTTTACAGTGTTGGGTTCGCTCAGTTACTAAACTGAATGAAGAGACTTAGTCAAAACTACGTGACAACCCTTTTGGTCTTTCACAAAGAGACCTTTGTTTCTTCTTCTTTCTGGCTCCTAATCACATGATGATTTGGGGTCCCCTTTTTATTTCTCCTGGGGCTAAGTCTAGAATACAGATACAGGAATCCAGTAGACACTTTATTCAAGCCACACTATCAGGTTCTTTCTGCCATTCTATTTTTGGAAAAGATTTGTGAATCCAGTGTTAGGAGATGCTTCTTTGTAGCTGGAATATTTTAGTCATGAAAACAGCCTTAGAGATCATGTAGTTTGATATCTTAATTTTCAAATGAATGGCCAGATAAATTAAGTGACTTGCCCTAGGCCTTGCAACTAATGAGGAATTATACAAATAGCTGTCATATTGGTATATATCAGGCATTGCTGTAAGTACTTTACATGTATTAACTAATTTAATCCTCACGTCATTGGAGATAGACACTCTTGTTATCTCAGTTTGCAGATGAGGACACTGAGGCACAAAAAGATTAAGCAACTAAGCCTGTGACCCCCCAGTAAGGAACTGTCATAACTCAGCAGAATGGCAGATATGTGTTTTTAACATAGGGATGATCCTTCTCACCTTACCATTTTTTTTTTTTTTTTTTTTTTTTGCCATCTCTTGGTCGGAGGGGGGCGGGGGCTAAGTCCATCTGCAAGTAATCGCTCTGCAGAGCAGTATCAGTTGGGAGAGAGAAATTAAGGGTATGTGATTATTACAGTAGCTTTCTCCTTGTGGCTTCAACTGTTGACTGAAAAGATTTCACTGAATATTATAGTTACAGTTGACGTAGTCTGTGATAGTGAAGAGGTGTTGTAACAGATAAGGAAAAGAGTGCTTAGTTCTCAAATCATTTGGTTCTATGATGTCTTCTTTTGTGCTCCTAACATCAAATCTTTTCAGACAAAAAGTAAAACTACATTTGAAGCCTGCTACAAGTAGATGTAACAGAAAACTACCCATTTTTGAGAGCTTGTTTGGAGGTTCTAGCAGGGGAACGCAGCTACTCATATACCCTTGACCGAAGAAGGGTCCTCCTCTTATTGGGGAAGGTCATCCTCTTCGACTGAGTGAGCTTCTAGAGGGACACACGTGGAGCAGTGAGGGAGGAAAGGGACACCCGCCTAGCCAGCCAGATCAGCTGAATCAACTCTGGCGATCAATGGGGTGACAGATGTCGCAGCCAGATCGCCCTCACATCCGAAACCACACGTTTTTGATGCACAGATTCCAAATTCTTATTGTGTGATTTTAACATAACACAATATAATGTAATTATAACACTAAATGTAATTAACATATAGCATATCTACTGCACTCAAGGCAGAGTCATTACGTTAAGTTAGGCAACTAGTTAGAGGCATGGAAGAAATACTCAGTGATGTGCGTGTGTATGTATGTATGTATATACATTTATTTTATAAAATTAAGTATATATATTTCAAGGAAGAACATAGACTTTATATATTTATATATTTTGAAGTCCTTTTTCTTTGAAGGGACTTAGAAATACTCCTAAAATGATTGTAGAAATTTTGGGTCCGATCCTGTACTGCCATTTTCTGCGAAACAGCAGTGACTTAAGAAATCAGTTCTCTGCTGTGCTTTATGATATTTTCCCTGCTCTTCATTCCCATTTGCTTAAATACTTCCCAGCCTTTACTTTGGGTGACTCAAATCCCACTTTTTTCATGACTCTTCCTTTGATGCCTTCTTATCAACAGGGATCTTCCTTTCTTTTAAAATCCTTTTTGAATAATAGTCTGTCCTCTTACATCTTCCCATAAAAGTGTAGTTGCAGGTGTGGGATGGGGCGTTGCAGAGAAAGCAAAATGAAATAAAAGGAACAGTAGCAATAATGAATGTATTACTGTATGGAAAGAGTGAATGCTATTGGTCGGATTGGTAATAAATTTTGTGTATGCAGGTTTTATGATGATCTGAAATTAAAATGAATGAAAGAAGAAAGAAAGAAAGAAAGAGAAAAGAAAGAAGGAAGGAAAGAAAAGAGAGAGAGAAAGAGGGAAGAAGGGAGGGAGGGAGACTCACTGGCCTGACAGGCTGTGGCCTTTGCTCCTAACTTTGCTGCTTACTGACCTTGAGACCTTGAGAAACTCAAGTAGCTCTCCAACCTCTGTATCATTAGATATCTGGTGTGGAAGGGTTTGAACTCCACCTGGGGCAAGAGACCGACTGACTCATGGCTCCTCAGATAGCCTTTTATGTGTATGAAACAAGTGTCACTAGAACACTTTACCTTACAATGCAATAAAGTCTGTTTCTCTGAGTTGTCTGTTCATAGGCGTGTCAACATTTGGAGCCATATAGAAAAACCTAGATGTTCTCCCAGTGTATGATGTTATTTTTCACTTTTTTTGTCTCTTGTTTTTTTGAGACTTACGAGTTTTTGTCTTCATATGGCATTGATTTGAGTCCATTTTGCCATTCTGGCTCTCACATTTGACCTCACTGGAGATGTGCTATTTTTAAGGCATGGCACCGGCCCTGAATGATGAATTTCAGGTGTACTTTCACCCCTGGCAAATACACCAGAAGTTCTGCATAGTGTTTTCTTTAATGCATTAGCTTTGGGGTCAGTATAAAGTCTCTTCGTAGTCAATCATCTCATCTGTAAAGGGAGTAAGTTAAACTTTTCTTCAAGTAGACAAAAACACTGCATGATGATGTACACTGTCTCCGTCCCATGACCACAGCAGACATTGTTAAAGTTTATGGCATTTTCTTTCCAGTTGAGACTGACCTGGGTTTCAGTCCTTGAAGTAGAATTCCAGGCAACATCTTCTAATTGGATTTGCTGTCTTGCAATCAGAAGATTACTAAAATGCTTCCAATTGTATGTAGCATACACAATGTAGTGTACTACATAGGTATGTATTTTAATTATACATACATATTTCGGCCATCAAAAAATTATAAATTCCTATAGATCTGCAAATATGTCTTGTATATTTTTGCCTCTTGCTCATCACATAGTGCCTAACATAATGCCTTTCAAATGGTAGATATAAGGAATTAGTAATGTATTTTAAGAGAACAGAATTGTAGAAGCAGGAATTAAAATTACTTGCGATAACCATTCACAGATAGTTAGGCTATAAAGTTGAAATTATTTCTCTAAAACCCAAGTCTTAATATTTTAATTTACTTACCAGTCATCTCTGATTTCAGATATTTTCCCCATGTACACTCATTTTTAATAATAATCAAAGTTATATAAAATATAGTCCAAAATATTTACTTCAAATGAAGAATATATCAAACACTTATTATTTTGTTTTCAAAGTCTTTAACGTCATTGTATTTTGCTTCTGTAATCACCATTTCAGTCTTTCATTGTCCATAGCACATACTTGTATAACTTTAAATTGTCACTATGTAAGCATTTATGTAGTATATGTTCTTTCTTCAGCAGGTGTGACACATTCTGTATTTCATTATGTTCCCCCTTCCTACCTTTTTTTAAGAATGAATTGGTGGATTTAAAGAGCACATCATCTTCCATTCTGTTTTGTAAATCAACGACCAATACATTTTACATAGGAAATTTGTCTATATGGTAAATTACAAAACTATTTTTGATATTCTCGTGTAGGATTCAGCTAGCTGGCAGAGTTTCTAAGTGAGATAAGTCATGATTTTATTGTCACTTAGATCTCTGAATCATACTCTGTACATTTTCATTAGTAATCATAAATTAAGAGTTGAAAGATTTGACTCAATACATGGAACTATTTTTGAGAAGAGTTTCTTTCCTTAGAGAGTGATAAAAATTAGTGGTACTTTAGAAAATGACATTAATGAGTAAAGAACGATTTAATGCTGCTTGGGCAGGCAAATCACTTACAACTTCAATTAACTTCAGAAGGAAGCGGGAAAATGAAATTAGGATTTTATTGTTTATGGATACTTTTCGTTGAAATTTGGGATTTTCCAATTAGCCAATGGAAATATGACAATACTGAGTTCTCCCTGTACAAGGCTTTGTGTATGTAATGGGCACTACGTATTCAAAGATGGCGGAAAGGATCCCTGTCCTCAAAGAAATCAAAGTTCATTGTCAGTGAAGAGTGAAAATATACTAATCCTAAAAGCTGGCAGTGAGCCTGGGGGTGGAAGATAGAAGGAAGGATGAGAGACATCTGAGAGGAAGTGACGGTTAGCTAGTCAGGGAAGTGAGAGAAAGGCAAGAGCATACATATACAAAGTCATTTAGACTGGAGAAACCTTCCCAGGTTGAAGGAACTCCAAGAATGTCTGGAATGGAAAGGTGTGTAGTACAGAAGTAATTAGGTTCTTAACATAAGGATGCTTAGTAGAAAATACATTACAATAATTCTCAGAGACTCCCTTACCAGCCTGAAGAGGTAAACCTTTGACACACATTCTAACTCTAAGCCTCACTTTTGCTACCTGCAAAATGAGACATCTAAATCTGCCTGTCTTACAAAAAATTCTACTTCTGTGACTGATTTTAATTTAGGAAAAAACATTAGACTATTGTTTTAGAGTTTTAAGGAATCTAGGGAAATATTCCTCACATCAATCTTGGCTATCAAGTGTGTTCCAGAGGGCTTACGTTTCCCTACTTTAAAATAAAAATACTGCTGTGAAAAAATTAAAAAAAAAATTTTAATGTTTATTTATTTTTGAAGGAGAGAGAGACAGAGTGTGAGTAGGGGAGGGGCAGAGAGAGAGGAACACACAGAATCTGAAGGAGGCTCCAGGCTCTGAGCTGTCAGCACAGAGCCTGACTTAGGGCTCGAACCCACAAACTGCGAGATCATGACCTGAGCCGAAGTCGGACACTTAACTGACTGAGCCACCCAGGTACCCCAATAAATTTTTAATTAGTTACTAAGATTATCCCTCTGACACACATATTACATGACTTTAAATCATTATGTGCAACATGGACAATGGTGAAAGATCGACAGTTAGTACAATTATGAAAGCTTATGTTGATACGCACAATCAAAATTTAAAATGGCAAGGATATTTTTGTTACTATTGCTATGTTTTGCCTCCATAATAGGACATCTTGACTTGCATTTTCTAAGTTACATAGCAGGTGTGCTTACCTACGTAGTAAATATCTTTAATTTCCTAATTTTAAATTGGAAGTTGAAGTGAAATATATGCATCTATATGTTGCTCTAGAAATTTGAGGGCATGATATTCTGGTTCTTTTAGACAGCATGGATTGAAATTTATGTGAAACCGCACAATACTATTCTTGGTAGGTGAAATTCATATTTTCCAGTTTATGGTATTAAGGATTAAATGTTCTTGGTTTTCTTGCAAGATGCTCTATCCTTCTAAATTTAGTCATCTAATTAAGATTTTCATTCATGGGAAGTGACTTTAAAGAGCACATAAGACAGGCTTTTATACAAACAAGCTTTGATTGGATTAATTGGATTTGCATAAATTTTATGATGTGAATGTGCTAGTGTCTTGGCTTCATTCACTTAGAAGGGATAACTTAAAGGAATTGGAAAGAGGAAACACATTAAAGGTTGCAAAGGAAGCATGTAAAAGCAGTCAGGTTAATGGCATGGCAAGAATAAACCATAAGGAGCTAAAGCAGCCCAAGCTTTAGCAATATAGAAACTGGCCAAGCCTAGAAAAGCTGAGCAGCAGGAAAAAGAGGTGGGAGATTCAGACAGACCACAAAATTTGGCTGTTTTTGTTTTTTTGTTTTTGTTTTTGTTTTTTGTTTTCTCGTCAGAAGATGGGTAGGCCTTGCACCTGACATGGGTTTGATTACAGGGACTAGGGGCTGTTGGTGCATTTAGGACTGAGAAGGCCAAGGCAAGGATGGCAGCTTGGACTGTGGGCAGTCAGGCTTCTGGGAAGTAGGTCTAATAGAGGGTCACTTGGTCATCAGAGACCAGTGCTGCCCCAGGGTTACAGAAGATATGGCAGCCTAGAACTGGGACACTGAAAAATAGGGCAGAGCAGGGCCGAATAGAGGAGGCAAAGATGTGGTGAGGCCTCATGTGAAGGCACATGAGTGAGACAGGGCAGCCTGGTCAGAATAAGCAAGTCCAGGGGACCGAGGGACAGAACAGGGTGGTGAGATGAGGCTCCAGGCCACACAGTCTACAATGCTAAGGGTTGGCAGCCCACATCAGGATCACCAACAGCTCAGATCAGGATCCCTTCACAGCAGGCAGTAATCAGAGCTCAGAAACCAGTTCTGAGCAGAGTCTAACAACAGATATGGGGTAATAGAATTAAGAGAGCCTTAGTGTAGAACCAAACTTTGGACCTTACAGCTGCGAGTGCAGAAGTGATCTGCAGATCGTTCATTCTGGTATTCATGCATTCATTAATAATAATGTAACATCAACAATAGCAACAACATGACCCCTTACATTTGTGTAAAGCTCTGTCATCCACAGGATGGCTCACAATAATCATGCAAGATGGTTATAATCACTTAGAGATGATAAAACCCAGGCTCAGAAAAATTAGATTTGCTCACAGTCCTGCAGCCAAACAGTAGCACAGCTTAGAATAGAGCCTGTTCCTGGTGTCTTCAACCTTTGTTTGTAAAGTACATTGCAGTAAATAAAAGGGCAACAAGTGTGAAGATAATGAGAAGGGCTCTTCTAACCTCAGGAAGTTTACAGTCCAGTCAAGGATCCATGCTCTTGTGGAAGTAACTTTAACATTTCAAAAACTCCTTCCAGGACTAGGAGAGTGCCCGAGATTTAGGAGGCACTCAGTCACTGTTTAATGTATTAATGAATATTTAGAGAAGTGTTGTGGTAGCCTACTGAAGAGAAGAATCAGTTTGGACTTAGGCCATAGAGAAGGCTTCTCTGAGAACATGGCATTTTAGCTATTCACTGACAGGATGCTTCCTTGAGAGGCAGGTGTGTTTGGATTTGGTTGGAAAGGGCAGAAAACTAATATTTATTGAGGTAGATTTAGATTCAGACATTACCTGGGTTTGGATCCTGGATCTCCTACTAATTTGTATAACACGGGACCAGTTGCTTGACCTCATTGATTCTCAGCTTTCTTTTAGTAGGTGCTCATGGTATAAAAGCTAGTGCTTTTGCGCATGGTAATTTTGGGAGAAGCTAATTTAATTTTCACAACAGTTCTATCATTTTGCATTATTATCATGCTTTTGCAAAAGAAGAAACTGAGATTCAAAAAACCTTAAGTGATTTGCATTAAAGTTACATAATTTGAAACCAGAAAGTCTTCCTGGTTCCAAAACCCATTCTTTAAAAAAATTATTTTTTAATATTCATTTTTGAGAGAGACAGACAGAGCATGAGCAGGGGAGGGGCAGAGAGAGAGAGACAGACAGACAGACAGACAGACAAAATTCAAAGCAGGCCCCAGGCTCCAAGCTGTCAGCACAGATCCCAAAGCAGGGCTCAAACTCATCAGCTGTGAGATCATGACCTGAGCTGAAGTCCGACATTTAACCAACTGAGCCACCCAGGCACCCCTAAAACCCATTCTTTTTCTACCACCCTCCAGTGACATGCAAGTGATGTATTGGGAGGATCATGGGGGAGTTTTTCTTCCCTTTAGTCCTTTTGATTGTGTAAAGAGTTTGTAGAAGGAAAGAGTTAGGAACAAGTGAAAAGAGCAATAATTTATGTGTAATTGGAACAAGTTTGAATACAACAATGAACCATCACTGATGGAGAAAAGGATGCTTAGGGGATGAGATAAAAATTCCATATGAACATCAAGTAGCTGAGATGCCAACTGAAAATGTAGCATTGTAAAGTAACATGAGGTAGTTCTAAAAATATAAACATATTCAACTAGTGAATCAAGATAATATTGGATTGAAATAAACAAGCAGAAAAATGTATGTCTTGTGGGTGTTGTGAATTAGAGAAAAGAGCTAGACCAGTAAGCACATTGAATAGGAAGGAGATGAAAGAAAACTGTTTTTTTCATATCTCCTTTTTTAAATTCTGCTTTTCCCAAATTATTTTTTTTGAGTTTATTTTATTATTTATTTTGGGGACGTGGGGGAGAGATAGAGAGAGAGAATCCCAAGCAGGTCTGTGCTGTCAGCCCAGAGCCCAGTGAGGGGCGCTCCATCTCATGAACCATGAGATCATGACCTGAGCCGAAATCAGGAATCAGGCACTTTACCAACTGATCCACCCAGATGCCCCTCAAGTTATTCTTAATTAATGTAGGATCCCAGATAAACACAAATGATGAAAATGTAAATGTGAGGGTTGTGGATTCTCATAGTACGATAAAAGAGAAAGCTGTCATACTACTGGATATGTGATATGAATAAAGATTTTTTAATATATTAAAGTATTAACAAAACCATACAGATTGTATATGAATGTGTGGAATGGTAAGGAAACACTGACACTGAGGCATGGTCATAATGTCAGGTACACAAGTGTCCCAGTCAGATCCTACATTTGTCATAGCTAACACCATTCATTCAGATGGCAGCTATTTTGTTTGTATTCAACCAGTCCAAGCCTCTTTTCATTTTTCCCGTACCTCTCTCTCTTCCTCCCACTCTCTCCTTTCCTTCCTTCCTTCCTTCCTTCCTTCCTTCCTTCCTTCCTTCCTTCCTCCCTCCCTCCCTCCCTCCCTCCTTCCCTCCCTCCCTCCTTCCCTTTTTTCTTCTTTCCTTCATTCCTCATTCATTCACACAACTCTTAGTGGATATCTGTTATATGCTAGGCAACTTGCTAGACGTGGAGGTTAAACA
Source organism: Leopardus geoffroyi (assembly GCF_018350155.1). Lineage (NCBI taxonomy): Eukaryota > Metazoa > Chordata > Mammalia > Carnivora > Felidae > Leopardus > Leopardus geoffroyi. The sequence goes on along the minus strand of NC_059328.1, from coordinate 84,490,401 downwards.
ATAGAAAGGATCTCACAAATGCAGTGGGAAAATTGTGTAGGAAAGTGACAGACGTTAACATATGATGTCCATCACTGTCCTCAAGAAGACATATTATTTATTCTTTGTTGGTGTGGTGTCTTAGAAATAGGGAAGCATTCCTCTCTTCCTTCATTTTATGAAAGATATTGATTATGTTCATGTTCTTGGGTTCCAGCCAATCTTTTTTCCAAGAAAATACAAGAGAAGCTTATGTCTGTTTTTGTGTTCAGGTACCAGAGGCATCAGATCAGATTAGGTACACATCCGGAGAACTTAACACTTTACTATTTGACATTATGCATGGGCTGTGTTTGTGCTTTTATTTCAAGCATTGTCACCAAAATATCATTGTTGACAACTTTATTCGTACTGCAAATATTGGCACCGAAATACTGCTGCAACCTTGAATGCATCTGTGTTCATGGATCAGTGCTTCTCTCTGCTTCCTGTACATTTCCAAGTACATGAATCACACGCCATGATTTTTGTTAATGGATGAGGATAGGGCAGAATCTGTTTTCTTCTGGTACCAATTTACAACTGCTCCCTCTTGCATGGATGCCCTTTGCAAAGGTGAGATTGGATACAAAAACCTATTACCATGTATCAGGTAAGGCAGAGACCCACTGTGTAACCCAATGGGATAGATTAAGTCAGGAAGAGCTGGAGCATAGAAATTGAGGAATGGACACAGAAGGGTAGACTTCCTTCGAAGGTGCTCTGGGCATCTTCTCCTGCCACAGAACATGGCCGATGGAAGGAAGAGCTACAGAAGACAGGTATTCTGGGAAAGTGTGTCAGGGAGGCCAGTGGGGAATAGTAGCATGGTATTGGACACAACACAGGTCCGGGAATGTAGGAGCCAGTGGGTGTTAGGAAAATCTGTTGCCGCTGTATGGAGTTAAGCAAAAGAACTCCAATGCCTGGAAGACAGATGGGAACAGGTAGTCTCATCCTTAGAGGGACTAGGGGTATTGATTAGGTAACCAAAGCAGAGCCTCAGGAACAGAGATCAGCTAGTGGAAACCAGGCCCAAAGTAAGAATTGTATTTCTACTTCCACCTGAATCAGCAACAGAGATTTGATACTGAATCACAGACCTTGGGCTATAGTTGTGTCAATCCCTCCTGCCTAAGGTCAGGGTTTTCAGAGATCAGGTAGATCTGAGCTTAGTTTGGGGACAAAAGGGATAGAAGTATTTAAGTGACTCTGGCTTTGTGAAAGGGGTGATGCAGAGCTGACAGTGAAGTGGGATGACACACCTGTAATCTGTGTCAGAGCCCCACCTGCTACTCACTGAATTGATTTCATTATTTCAGTTGAACCCACTGTCAGGTCTTTTAAGGTTGAACTGTTTGGGGAATTGCTGCACTGATTCAACTAACAAAATTTTCTGAAAGGCAAAGGAAACGTGAAAAAGTTTTATGCTTTCATCACTGTTAAGCCTTGTCTTGGAGGTCACCAACCAACAACCTTCTTGCTTGGACATTCACTTCTTCCACTTCTTTGAAACACCGAAGCTCTGTTCAAGGATCACCTTCCCACCCTTCCTTGAAATTGTCTCCTCTCCTGGGCTAGTTGATGTGATCATTTTCTTCCATCTCGCTGACACTCCTGCTCCATGTCCTTCGTTTGCTTCTCTTTTCCATTCTCCAGTTGTTGGAGATCTCAAAATATATCCTTAAGCCTTTCTTTCCTTCTGCTCTCCTCTCCTCATTATTGGCATGCGTCCCTTTGCTTTTCCACTGCTGTAAGCCCGGACCATGACCTGGAAGGATTACTGCAATAGTGAGTTACCGGACTTCTCCCCCTCTTGCTAGTCTCCTCTGCTTCTGGATTGATTTTCCCAAAGCAGAGGTCTGGTCATACCTCTCCCCTGCCCAGAAATTGCATAGCCTCCCACTGTGGACAAAATGAAGTACTAACGTCTCACTTGAATCTCAAGAAATTTACATAACTGTTCCAAGATAATCACCCACCAGTCCTCATATCTAGTCTACACTCAAGCCAAATTGGGCCATTTACTGTTTCTCGAGGACATCCTATACTTTTCCTCCTCCAAGGCTTTATTTATGTCTCCTTTGGTCTGTAATTGTGTCAACCATGTGTCCTGGTTTGCCTAGGTCAGTCCCGGTTTATTCCTGTTGTTTTGATATCAATATTACTAAGCTTTCATTTCACATTCCAAAGTGTAATAGTTGGGATGATAAATTATATTGTCACGCTACCTGTAAAGCTCTTTTTCCTGTTCCTTCTCTCAGTCTTATTCCCCAGTCTGCACTCTATTTAAGTTTGCTTGTGAAACATAGCTCTATCCTTTTAAGTTGTGTGCCATATCAATGACATCCACTTCCATGAGATTTTCCTTCTACTCTCTACCCTACCATCATCAAGATCAAGGCCATATTCTTTGTATCAATTAGTTTGCTTTTTCTATACATAATGGAAAACTCCACAACTTAACCGCTTAAACAATAAGGACAATTTATTATGTCACACACAGGGAGTGCCATTAGGATGGCTCAAAAAATGACTAATTCAGTATCTGAACAACAGATCAGAGATCCAGATCTCTCTTCTTTCCACCCTGACATAAGCTCTGCTCTTGGCTGGCTTCTTCCATGATTGCACAATGACCCACCCTTGTTCTGGAAATCACATGCAACGATGATGATGTCTAGCAGAAGGATAAAAGCAAGAACCCATGTTTGGAGGCACCATTCCTAGCAAAGATCTCCTCATCTTCCTTGAGCACAATTTCAGCTCATGCCCAGGCATAAGTTAGTAACAGATGGAGCCACCAGGACTTGACAAATCATTCATCCTTAGAGGCTAAGGATGGCCATGATTCCCTGAAGGCTAAGGATGGCCATGATTCCCTGTGGCTATGATAGAGAAGGTTGATAACTGAACAAAATCAAGACTCTGTGAGGAAGATGGACAGTTAACATTGATTAGACAAACAACAAAGTCTGCTACATGTAAGTTTGGATTCAACCAATGTTTATTAAATAGGGGTTTAGTTTTCTTTCAGATATGAGGAATTTGAATTCACTTGAATATTCTAATACTGTCATGAATTATAAATACTGATATTAAATAAACATTTAAAATGATCAGCCCCGCACGTAACAGGTTCATTTCAATACTATTTTACTTGAGTTCATATGGAGAGATTATAATTAAGATTTTGAAAGAAAACTTGATTGAGATTTTAATAGCCATCTAAAACTGCCGGCCAGCAAACTGTGCTCAGAATTGCTCATTAAGTAGAATTGTTTCCTGTTGCTTTTTGAGGGAATGTTTTTCCAAGTATTTGAGTCCTGTATTCATTGGACTCCTATCTATATTCATTGAGTCATATTCCTAGGACTCAAATATTCACAGGATTTCAATTACCTGTTACAAATTTACCTTTTGGTACTGAATTGCGGAATTCTCAAAATGTCTGCCAATTGTGAAATGTGAGAAACAGTAGATCAAAAAACTGTGATTTTGAAATGTGCTATGACACCAAGGGGGGCTTGCAAAAAGACTGCTAACGGAGGATCTTCTTTCATGCCCAGGACGGGACTTTCATTCTTCCCACTCAGGGTCTATTCAGGCTCAGCACCTCCCAAGATCCTCTGTGGGAAAGTCACGTGGAAGCCAAAGCGTTCAGAGCAGTGCTTGTGTACTTTGCACAGTGGTTAGGAGCAGACTGTACAGATGGGGGCTTGCTCTACCTTTTGAAATGTTGTCACCAGGCCACAACACAGATGGTCTCAATGGGGGGACCACAGGAGTCCCAGCACCCCCTGGGTCTACATCAGAAAGAGCCAACACTATTAACATGAAAATATTCCATGCAATAAAGGATCAGAAAGACTCATTTGGTTTCTGAATAAAATAGAACAGAGAAATACCATTTCTAAACCCTTCATTGGATATCGCTGTTCAGAGTTATGGACCTTGGTGCCCAAGGGTTGGGGCTGGCATTTTATGTTTTCAGCAACACTCTTGCTAACTGCTGAGATGTGATGACTCCAAATATTTTGACAGCCTACAATGGGACTCAATAAAGAAGCAGAATCTAAGATTATGCATGGTTTGGACATTTGAAAAAATTTTCCAAAGGATGAAGGGGCTAGATAAGATTGAATTCTGTCCAAGAGTAAAAGTCAAGGGTTCAGTCTTACCTGAGGGCAGGATTTTACATGCACATTCAAATACATGTGTAAGATAATCTGAATCTTGTAAGGAGTGGTAGTGGGAAAATAGCACAGAAGCTGAGTAAGTTATATATGGAACAGATAGTGGACTTCAAAGTCATACTTTCTTCTCCCTTAATAATTCAAATCAACAGGCTTTTACATCAGTTCTGTAGGCTTCTACTAGTCTATTCAGCTTCTGAAAATAAATATTTAATCATTATGCCTTTGAGAAATAATATAAATCTATAACTTTTCTTCAAAATTTTGCCTTTCTTAAAATGAACTTCCTGTTAATGTTATCTGAACATCCCACCAAACTACCCCATCACCAAGCCTTCAGAGTAACATTTTGGGGTAACAGGCTGATTGTAAAAATAAATTGCAGCAGATTGAGGACACATTTGGAAAATTAATATTCCCAGCCCCACTGCACTCTGTCCTCTGTAACTCTGTCCTCCACTTTTGTTTGAATAAATGTTACTGTTTGTTGGACAGTCTTATCTGTAAGCCCTATTTTTTTTTTTAAAGAAGAGACTCCTATCTTTGTGCTTTACATAGAAAAGCATATTAGGGGAAATTATATCCATAAGTACAAAAGTTTAGATAAAAAGGCTTTAACTCCTAGACTTTCCTTCCTAAAATAAAGCAAATTAATAAAATAACATCAAGGTTGACATCGTATGATAAGTAAGTTAATACGTGTTTCATAAAGTGCTTTGGCTGCATTCCTGAAAAAATCTTTGATGATGAATATAATACTAAATGTAGAGTCACACTGCCTGGGTTTGAATCTCAGGTCTGCCAGTTACTACTTATGACACTGTGGGGAAATTACTTAACCTCTTCATGCCTCAGTTTCCTTACCTGTAAAAAGGAATAATAATACCTACTTCACAGGGTGGTTGTGAGGACCAAATCAAATCAATATACATACGGTGTTTAGAATAGCACCTGGTCTGTGGTAAGTGCTATATGTCACTTTTAAAAATGACAACAAAGGAAATATATTAATGAATTTATATAATAAACGTGTATCATAAGCTTAAATTAAAGGCATTTGAGATAAATAATAATCTGTTTTCTAAAATGTACTTCCCATTATATATTGGAAGCCCTTAAATTGGCTTGCTTAATAAATTCAGCTGAACCAGAGCTATTAGGGTTTCACATTTAAATTATAATTATACCTTTTCCTAATACACCATGAGCAGTAAGCTGGAAAGTTGCACTCATACCAAAAACAAATGAGACCAGACTGCAAAATGAGTTTATGTTCCAAGATTCATCTCATTCATTTATTTTTGGGTCTCAATCATGCTTTTCTTTGTGCGTTCTCATCAAACATTTTTAATGGCTTAGTAAAGTATAAGGATTTCCTATGTAATCAACATTTACTCTTTCTGTGAAAGTGTTTTAAAAATAAAGTCCTTCAAATGTCTAGTCATTTTTTCCAGTAAAAATGAGTGGCCTTAAAAGACATTTGTTCTGGCAATCTGTTTAAAGATGGGAGAAATGAAAGCCAAGAAAACCGGAAGAAGATGGCCTCCAGGGAAAGATCTGTATGATGAATTTGAAATTGCAAGGAATGCTCTCTCTGCTTTCCCAGACAGAGCTGTCACCTCGAAAGCCTAATTTCATGAAAAGGAGTGTTATCGGAGTATCGCAGTTTAGTCTGTCAGGTGCATATTCCCTTAATGTGGGTAGGGTGCTTGAAGATAACCACTAATAACTCAGTCCTGTTGCACAACAGAAACTTATATTTCAGTGCAGAAGAAATCTGAAGCATACAGCAGTATAGATTTTCTGAACTAGCAAAAAAATAAACATTAAAAAAAAAAGTCAGGGGTGGAGGGCGCGCCTGGATTGCTCTGACTCTTGATTTCAGCTCAGGTCATGATCCCAGAGTTGGATTCAGCCCTGCCAAGGGCTCTGAGCTGAGCTTAGGATTCTTTCTCTCTCTCTCCCTCTACCCTTCTCCCCAACTCGCTCTCTCTTTCTCTCTCTCTCCTTAAAAAAGAGGGGCTGGTGAAATAGAGATAGAAATACTGTCTGCCACAAGGCAATTATGAAGAGCTACCACACTGGCTCAGGTCCCTTTGGTGGTTCTCCCCAGACTCAGCTGCCAGCAGACACCCCAGGGAAGTCCAGCGGGGCAAAGTATGACTCTTCTGTGCTGTAGGAAAGGAATGTTATTCTTGGATTGGAAAGGTCAGGTAAATCCCACGGTTATTCCCTAGCCACTTTGTGCTGCACTTAAATGCCTTTTTATTTCCCACTTGTGACACTGTTTAGAATAATACTTTTCTCTCTTGTGTGACTTAATACTTGTCTTCTTTTGTATGAGCTATTATTTTTGCCTCTTCCTAATAACCAGAGAAACGGTGAATGAGTTTGTCATCACTTTATAAAGTTAGCCTTCTTCAGCTTTCCTTTTCCCTCTGAAGAACCCAAATGCTTTCATTTAGTTATCATAAATAACTATACTAATCTTTCCTACATGTGAATTTCTCTCCTCTGAAAACGAAGACTTGCTTTTACTTACTCTCCTTAGTGTTTCTGGGATACTAGCTTCACCAAATATTTAGGATTGCCCCTAGAACAAAGATTTCTAAAATCAAATGAGTTTGGGAAACACTGGGCAGTAAAGTTAACAGTTTTCTTTAACAGATTGTCATGCTTTTGGTCATATGGGAAAGCTGATTGGGAGAAAATTACCCTCTTAAATGCAGAAGTTCACACAAGAAGGCTTAGACTGCCAGACCTTTCTTAAAATAAAGCAAAATTAAAAAAAAATACATTGTAATGTCAAGTTTAACTCCACAACTAGACTACATGGAGTTGAATCCTGACTTTATAACTTATTAGCTGAATGACCTTAGTTAAGTCATGTAAACTCTCTGTGCCTTAGTGTCCTCATCTGTAAAATAAAGACAGTAAAATAATGCCGTGAGGGGGCAGCCAGAAATTATGAATCTTAATGTGCTAATATGCACTGTGAATCTCTGAGGAGGATTAGAGTTTGTAGCTATTAGCTGATTTTTTTTTTTTTTTTGGACCAGGAGTATCTCCTCTCCCCCCAAATCCATTTAACATCCTGCTGCAAATAGTTTTAGAAGCACTGACATAGGGACATCTAATTATTGCTTGTGTTTCAAAGGCTTATTTCTGAAAACTCCATTATCTCAAATTCCCAAAGAATATTTAAATTTTATCATGTTTTTTTATTGTTGATAAAGAACAGGGGAAATTAATTTGAATATGCATTTTAGAAGAGCTAGAAAGCAAGCCAATAAGCTGTATACTAGTTTTCATTAATTATGAATGTCATTTTGAGGAATGACAGATACATCATAACAGTATTGGCCTACCTTAGATTTTTGACCATGAAGAATTTGATGTTCTATATTAAATTTTTTAAAACTGCAAGTATGCAAAGTGACTTTGAATTATAGTGTTCTCATAATTCATTTTTCTTTTTTTTTTCTTTTTTTATTTTTTTAATGTTTCTTTTTGAGAGAAAGAGACAGAGCATGAGTGCAGGAGGGGCAGAGAGAGAAGGAGACACAGAATCTGAAGCAGGGCCCAGGCTCTGACCTTCAGCACAGAGCCTGATGCGGGGCTCAAACTCAGGAACCACGACATCATGACCTGAGCCAAAGTGGGATGCTCAACTGACTGAGCCACCCAGGCGCCCCAGTTCATTTTTCTTATAGTTCATGTTCACTACATTTATGTAAATGGTTGGGCAAATATAAAGATCGAGTACAATTTAATTAACTAGCAAAGGAGTTTTTTATTGGTTTGCACAAACTTCTCATCATTAAAAATAAAGAACATGCATAGTGTAAATCTGTGTCTTGTCATTAGACCAAACATGCTTCCTTTTTCTGTATGATCGTGCTACTTCCCCCCTCACCCCCAGCCACATGTACACACACGCATGCAGTACAAAATTAGTGTCAGGACTTTCACATTATCCCAACGTGTCAAACTACTCTATTATCCTATTCCAAGCATCACAGATTTCCTTACCACGAACACTAAGCCATCACAGATCTGAGTTGGCTAGAACATTCAGGATCATCTAATAACAGCTAAAATTTGCAGAGTTCTTATTCTATCTGTGCTAGCTCCTGTTCTAAAAATTTTATAACAATTCTATTATTGAAGTCTTACAACAGCCCATGGTGGCATTATTTCTATTATCTTCATTTTATAGATGAAGACACTGAGGCAATGGTTCATACTATCCTACTGTGGAGAGACAAGTGCTTGGAGCAAAAACACTCCAGGTGGTCCTTCTCCATGGTGGGCTCCAGCCAAGTCCTCGGGCTTGGGAGGCTTTTAACATTGACCACACTACCTAGATGGGGTTGAAGAAGACTGGATCCCTTTCTGTAAGATTATTCCAGAAAGGAACCCTAAATTTGGCCACTTGCATACTCAGTCCTCAGTCAGTACTTACTTTTCTTATCTCCTGCCTTCTTTAGTCATTCATCAGTGTAGTGAATGTGTCTGTACTGGCAGATATGCAGTGAGCTTCTCTGACACCCCCAGCATTTCAGCCATGGTGAGAAGTGCACGATTTGGCATGGTGAGAAGTAAGCCAGAGGACGAGCATGTGCTGGGGCGCTGAGCAGCGAGGGGCTTGTCAGGACACTTCATCTCTCCATGTCTCACTTAAAACATCTGGAAAGTGAGAACTTCGGGTTTTTTTTTTTTTTAATTTTAGGTTTCATTTAACCTTGCCTTCTATAACCCCACCCTTCACTACAGTGCCTAGAACAGCTCTTTGCACCCTACAAATATGTAATAATTATTAGTTCAAATAAATATCTAGAAATTCCTTTAAAAATATCCCTGAAAAATGTAACACATGTGGTAATCAGGACTTTTAGACCCCTTGAAGTATCCAGTAGAGAGCTTATTAAAACACAAATGGCTGGACCCCACACCCAAGGCTTCTGAGATGGTAGGTCTGCGGGGAAGCCTGCAAGTCTGCATTTCTTTCAAGTTCCCAGGTGCTGTTGATGCTGCTGGTCTGGGGACCTCACTGGAAAACCACTGCCTATAGAGCATTCTTAAAATTGACATGTACCTATCCTCTGGCTTCACAAGTTAAAAATGATTTAATAAGCTTGTCCCACACAGTGGTGGGGATAACAGCTTTGTGTGTTTCTTATCCCCTACTATGTATATTTTAGCAGGAGTCTCCTGAAGACTGCAAACCTTAATTCAAGGGAACAAATCCAGTTCCTGGCCTCATTTCCTTCTCTGTAAGCTGCCTTTTGACCCACTGCTTCACTAACGCCCCCAGAATGTGGGGGCCTTCTGGTTGCCACATGTCTACAGTCTTAACCACCTCCACTACCATGTACAGATTAAGAGCATGGGTTCAGAAGATGAACTGCTTTGGGTTCAGATGCTAGCTGTTCACTCCACACCCAGCCCTCGATAGTTTACTTTATCTAGGCCTGATTTTCTTCATCTGTATCTGGATTTTAATAACAATACCTACCTTATAGGGTTGTTTTAAAGATTAAATAGGTAAGTATTTGCAAAGTACTTAGAACAATCTCTAATACCTAGTAAATGCCATGTAAATTAGTTTCCTTTTCAATCTTTTTTCTTCCCAGCTTTATAAAGATATAATGATATATTGCATAACGTTAAGGTGTACGATGTGCTGATTTGATAGGTTTATGTATTACTTCAAAATATTAACACCATAGCATTAGGTAACACCTCTGTCCTCTCACATAATTACCATTTGTGTGTATGTGTGGTAAGAACATTTAAGATCTACTCTTTTAGCAACATTCAAGTATACAATTCAGTGTTATTAGCTGTAATCACCATGCTGTACATTAGATCCTCCAGAACTTGTTAATCTCGTAACTGGAAGTTTGTGCCCTTTGGCCAGTATCTTTCTACTCCTCCCCTAACCCCCACCCCTGGTAACCACCATTCTGCTCACTGTTTTTATGAGTTTGACTTTTTTTTTTGTTTTAGATTCCACATATAAGTGATACTATGCAATATAGGTCCTTCTGGCCCTCTGATTTATTTATTTAGCATAATGCCCTCAAGGTTCATCCAGGTTGTAGCAAACAGCAGGATTTTATTCATTCTCACGGCTGAATAATTTTCCATTGTATACACCACATATTCTTTATCCATTTATCCATAGACAGACACTTAGGTTGTTTCCATCTTAGCTATTATGAATAATGCTGCAATAAACATTGGAGTGCAGATATCTCTTTGAAATCCTGATTTCAGTTCCTTTAGATACATACCCAGAAGCAGGATTGCTGGCTTATGTGGTAGTTCTGGTTTTAATGTTTTAAGCTATTTTCCATACTTTTTTCCATAGGGGCTGTACCAATTTACATTCCCACCAACAAGGGTTCCCTTTGTTCCACACCCTCACCAACACATATTATTTCTTATATTTTTTTTCCTTTATTTATTTTGAGAGAGAGAGAGAGAGCGAGTGGGGGAGGGACACAGAGAAAGGGAATGAGAGAGAGCATCCTAAGCAAGTTATGCGAAGCTCAATGTGGGGCTTATCGCCGGGCTTAAACCCACAAAACCCCGAGATTGTGACAAGAGTCAGATGCTTAACCAACTGAGCCACCCAGGTGCACCTATCTCTTGTCTTTTTGATGATAGCCATTCTAACAGGTGTTAAGGTGATTATCTCATTGTGGTTTTAATTTAATTTTCCTGATGATTAGTGATTTGAACACCTTTTCATATACCTGTTGACCATTTGTAGGTCTTCTTTGGAAAGCAGTCTATTTGATTCCTTTGTCCATTTTCAATCATTTTTTGTTTAGTTTGTTGTTGAGTTGTATGAGTTCTTTATATATTTTGGATTTTAACCCCTTATCAGACACATGATTTGCATAGATTTTCTCCCATTTGATAGGTTGCCTTTTCATTTTGTTAGCCTATTGGTTTTTTGTTTTTGCCACGCAGAAGCTTTAAGTTAGCTTTTATTCATGATTTCTCTCACAGTTGCATACCACCTCAACTATCACTTACCTTTTCTTTAAATCAATCCACTTTACCAACAAATTGTAAAAGAAAATATATCATTACCATAAATGAAATACCAATATCAATTTAGAAATAGAAAGTAACCATAAAATGAACATACTGAAAACCAGTGTTTTTCAATTCTAGCCAGTTATAATTTTCAGTGAAAACTGAGCCTGAGACTCGCTCCCTCTTTATTAAAAAAAAAAAAGACATTAGCAAGTTCTCACTGCTGTTAACAAGTAAACCCCCAAATCTCACTGTTGTCACACCTTAGAGTTGATCTTTCACTCATGTAATAGTCCACTGTAGGGCTACTGATTGAGGCACTTAGACTCCTTCCATCTTATGGCACCAACAACCCCTGGACCCAGAGAAGTCCCTGCTTCCAGCCAGCAGATGGGGAGAGAACATGGAGAAGATACACATGATTTTTCCTCTTTGATCTGAAGCTGACATACACCATTGATCCTAATGTTCCTTTGGTAGAAGTCACCCAGCACCAAGCTTGCAGAGAATGCTGGTCCAGACTAGGTAGCCACTTCCCAACAGCAACTTTATCATATGAAAGTAAGAACACAAGTTTTTGTGGTCAAATTATGAAATATATATATTTATAGAAAAACATAACCATAGTTTCTTACCTACTGGTAAGGATTGTGCAACTATTATATCAGTAGCTATATTACTTCTTCAGTAATTCTGAATTCAACTATATTAAAACGTTGATCATGAGTAACTTGTTCTGTGAGCGTTCCACAAGACAAGCAAACATTTCTAATAAATTTTAACTTGATAAACGAGCTATGTCTTGCAATACAAGTAGTACGGGACGCCGAATGTCACATGATCACAATTGAGCCAATGGTTCTTGAAATCCACTTTGATATATGAGTGCTTTGATTTATAAGCATGTTTCTGGAACAAATTATGCACACAAACCAAGGTTTTACTATAATTCTCCTCTCTCCTAACCTCAATTCCATTCAGAAACTATATTTCAAGAAGTTAGCAGCTACCTTAGCAAGAGTTTGGGAATCCATATACACACTAGATAAACCTTAAATTCTCTGCATCATAACACAATTTAGTACCCAGTGTAGCTTTTTTTTTTTTAGCGATTATTTATTTTTGAGAGAGAGAGAGAGAGAGAGAGAGAGAGGCAGAGCACGAGTAGGGGAGGGGCAGAGAGAGAAGGAGACACAGAATATGAAGCTGGCTCCAGGCTCCAAGCTATCAGCACAGAGCCTGACACGGGACACGAACCCACAAACTGTGAGATCATGACCTGAGCCAAAGTCGGATGCTTAACTGACTGAGCCACCCAGGCGCTCCCCCCCCACCCCCCCGCCACAGTGTAGCTTTTTACTTCTTGGTATGGCTTAGAACTTTCCTTGGCTAGCTTGAAATTGGTGTTGGGAAATGAGATCTCTCTTTACATGTGCCTGTGTAATAACCAAGAATGCATAATGTGTTTGATAGGAACCTAAATATAAACTCAATGCCTTCTTACATTTTAAAATTTAAGTGTGTCCCATGACTATACTTTTATGGATAAAGTTGCTTTTCAGATACTATTTCACATATAGATACTATTTCTCACCTGAAATATGAGACATGCCAAGTACCATCACACTGATTGCATGGACTCTACTGCTGCATTACATCTAAAATGTTCTGGTACCAATTTCAAACCAATGATGCACGGGTATCTTTGAATTATCACCAGTTGAAAGAGAGAGGAATTTCTAATTGTGTTTTTATAAATGAAAACGTAAAGCTATTTGGAGTTTGGCATTTGATGAAAGTCTACAGTGATTTCATCTCCCTACAAAAAACCTACTTCAGTATTTTGTCATTAAGGAATGTAGATAACAGAAGGTCAGCCTCTAGGAATTGAGATACGAGAGCAATGTCATGTTTATAAACATTTGTATTTGAGGATTTATGATTTGCTTCTGCATTTTTGTAGGTTACTATTCATCAGCAAGATGGGGCTTTTTACTCACTGCCAAGCAGGGTAATAGATAAGATATCGGGCCACATACCAGTTCTCTCCTCAAAGATGGGATGAACATGTGGATGGGTCAGTTAGAAAGAGGGTGTGTGTACATCCTGCTTCGTAAGTGAAGTAGGACTCAAGTGACTCCAGATTAAGAACTCCTTCTTGATAATGGTGAGAAAATAACCAAACCACCAGTCTTTGATTCCACATAAGAACGAAGGGTATGCGAAGGAAACATGAAGAAATTTCATTGAAAACGGAATCTCAAAAAAATAACAGAAAAGTTAGAAAGGGTAGCAAAAAGCCACTTTGGAATTTGTTGGAAGTTTGGTAGGTATGTCAAAAGGATGAGGAAAGTCTTTTTCTAAACTCAATTCATTTATATCTGGAGACCCCAGGATTCTAGAGGTCCTTAGGAGGTGCTTTGTGCCCCAACACATCCCCTTAAAACTATAGAAATGCTAGGGATGGGGTGGAGCTCCAGGGTGTGACCTAGAATGGGGAGGGGGGCTAAGCTGGCTTAACCTGGAAAAATTGGAAGAAATGCTTACAAGTTTCTGGGCAGAGGCTGTGGCCAAGATAGCTCTGAACTTGGATTCAGATTCTGGCTGTGCCAGTAACTGTGTGATTCAAGCATGTTTAACTTCTCTATTTATTTCTCTCTGGATATGTGTTCTTATCTATAATATGGGCAGATCGAACTGGATTTCATTCATTCATTCCTACAGCCATTCACATTAATTGCCAGTCACCGTGCTTTAATACGAAAATATAAAAATAAACATTATACAGTCCCTGCTTCTGAGAAGCTGTCAGTTGAGTGGAAGAGACAGATGTTACTGATAATTATAAAATCATGTGAAAAGTACCATAATAAATGTACAAAGTGCTGCTGGAACACACAGAAGGAGGGATGGGTTGTACCAGGAATAGACATAAAGTTGCAAGAGAGAAGGCAATATCTAAATTATTGCCTTGCCTAACAAGGTATACTAAGCCATAGACCAAGTATAAAAGCCTGGATGTATGGAAATGCCTGGTATGTTGGGGGAATTTAAATGTTTAGCTATGGCTAGAACATGCCATGTGTGCAGGCTGTAAGAATTGCAGAAGCTGAAAAAGTGGGTTTAGGCTCAGCTGTAAACAATATTTTATGACAATTCCTGTTATTCCTTTGGCTGTGAAGACACACTGAAAATTTTAAATAGGAAATTTGGATTGCACAAATTTGTTTTCAGTACATCAGTCTGGCAGTAGATGGCTTGAAGACCACAGAAAAATGGAAGCACAGAGGTGAGTTCTGAGGATGCTGTTAATGCAGGAAAGAAGTGATAAGGGACTGAATTTTAAAGTGGCAATAGTGATAAAAATGGACATATTCGAAATATAATTGAGATACAGAAGCAACAGGATTTAGCAACTGATGGAGAGAGGCAAATGAGGGGGGACATGGGTGTCAGCATGGTGTGTAATGGTATGAGGGTTTTAGCCTGAGTGTCCCACTGAAGGACTATGGGTTAATTGAGATGGTGACACGGAGAGGCAGGAGGTTCAGGATGGGAGAGATTAATTTCATTTTGGATGGGAAGGTTTTAAGAACTTCAATATGCGGATCTGAGCATGTTGAGATATTGCCGTTTGAATAAGTAGTTGGAGACCTGCTGTCCTTGTCTGGAGGTCAAGGAAAAGAGAAATATCTAGGATTCCTTGGAGTGTCAGGGGTTCGTAATACCTTAGGTGGAATAAAGTCCTCCAAGGAGGGCTTCTGACAGGACAAGAGAAAAAGAACCAAAATAAAATACCAGGGAACATAGAATTTAGGTTTGTAATTTACTGATGAGACCTTTTGCCCTCAAGGCAGACTCAGTCTTCTCTAGCTTCTGTCCAGGCCATGTTGAGAGCTACTAGGAGGGGCTACCTTCATGCCTCTTCTAACACTGCCTTCCTGGTTAGGCTTGTGTCTAAATCCTCTTCATCTATCAGGTAACATCTGTCCACCCTTTCTTTAAGAGTGATCAGGATTATGGGGTGCCTGGGTGGCTCAGTCGGTTGGGCGTCCGACTTCAGCTCAGGTCACGATCTCGCGGTCCGTGAGTTCGAGCCCCGCGTCAGGCTCTGGGCTGATGGCTCAGAGCCTGGAGCCTGTTTCCGATTCTGTGTCTCCCTCTCTCTCTGCCCCTCTCCCGTTCATGCTCTGTCTCTCTCTGTCTCAAAAATAAATAAGCGTTAAAAAAAAATTAAAAAAAAAAAAGGAGTGATCAGAATTACACCTGCCTTTCTTTGATGGTATGTTAATTTGAATTCTCCTAGAAGCAGGCCCCACCGGTGATGAGATGCACAAGAGATTTGTCAGGGGAAACACCTATAGAAGATAAAGGTTTGGGGAGAGGTAGGCCAGAGAAGGCTGGGAGAGCCTTCAGACTATGATGGAGGTGTGACCCCTGTGAAAGAAAGTGGGGGTGGGGGGGAGGAGAATTGGGTGGCAAGCACCTCAGAATACAGCACAGTTTCAGGAAAGACTTAGCCAGGCTGATAGGCAGTTTTCAAACCAAAATTGCCAACTGGAGGTATCCCACATCGGAGGAATAGGCTTTCCTGCATACCTCCACCACGCCTACTTAGCCATTTGCTAGGAGGAGCCTGCAGGAAGTGCGGCCATAGTGGAGCAGCAGCCGGGCCCCTGTGCCGGAAAGCCTCCCTGCAGTAGGAGAATCTGAGTGGCACATTTCACTACCACCTCGCATGCCCTCAGTGACTCAGTAACATTTCTTCCTAAATGTGCTACTGGTGGTTATTGTCCAAATTAGTTAAAACTCAGGCTTGTACCATTATTAATTATTTCATTTGTGTCCACCCAAGTAGATTATAAAGCTTTCTTTAAATAGCGGTGAGAAGCACTAAGTTTTTACCTCAGAAGGCATCTAAGTATTCATTCTAATAAAACTTGTTTTCTTTTCATTACATGAATTTTTCTGATAGGAGTAAACAGTGGGAGCATTGACTAAGGAAATTGGCATGGGGGGAGGTTAAGAGAGAATATGATTTGGATGAGGAGTTCCACAGGTATCATAAGGAAGGGGGCAGAGCTAGAGCACGTGAAGTAGACACACCCACTGGAGGAAAGCAGACAGTGGGGTCTAGGCACCTCCGTTTGATGAAATGAAGTCCTTGTAGGCACACAGAACACAGTATCCAGAGAACATGGTGGAAGGGGCTAGTCTAGAGCAAGAACTATCATGGGGTGAAGTCCAGCAAGATGTGATGGATAAGAATTGAAGTAGACATCACTGCAACTCCTTTTTTTTTTTTTTTTTTGAGAACTATGCTTTCTACCCACAGAGGCAGTTTTCATACACCGTGACACATCTTCTTAACTTTGGTTAATTGTTTGAGAAGAAACACCCATCCGAAGCTGACCCTCTTCTTAGAATTTGGAGTTGGGGTTCAGTAAATCTAATTAGTTGAACTTTCCCTAAACTGAGCTGATACGTTCAAAACAGGGCTCTTGGAAACCGTTGGGGCCATCATATATGCTAGGAAGTAAGGAGAACTGGCTTGCAGAAAGAATGAGTCAGGCACTGGGAGAAGAGCTGAGGTAAGAGGCAGTGTGACTCCAGAGACAGGGAGGAAGGCTAGGAGAATAGTTGGTTGGACTCCTGAGGAATTTCCATTCCTGGACCTAATCCTGAGCCCCATCCCTTGAGTTCTGAGATAACCTTCCAACCCTAGAGTAAATTCTCAGTTTTGCTTAATCCAGTTTGAAAGAGTTTCTTTTAGTAGCAGCCAAACAATATTGACTGAGACAGCATTTTGGCAGATATGCTGAAGACACAAATAGGAAATTCGGAAGTGCACGATGTGCTGACATGCAACCAGGCAAGGGGTTAGCATTAGGAAAACTGGGAAGTGTAGCCCTGGGAGGAGGGGCCCAGACAAGGGCCATACCAAAAATAAATGAGTGTGTCCTTAAAGCAAAGATCTTTTGTGTGTGTGTGTGTGTGTGTGTGTGTGTGTGTGTGTGTGTGTATTTTAATGAAGTCTTTTAGAAGACAAAAATGGTATGGTCCATTTGTATTCATAATTTATCGGTTTAATACTCTCTTGAATTAAGAGAAAGATGGCTTGTGTATATAAAGTTCTAATAAAAGAGTTTAGTTAACCAAATATGATTCAGTTTTATATTGAGATTGTTACCACTCAAAGGAGTTACTTTTCTGCATTTTTTAAAAATAAGATTATTCTACAGTATACTTGTTAAATTCTAATGTTCTTTAACCTTTTATTTCCTTGCAAGATAATAGTTGGAGAAACTGCTGTGTTTTGCCTACAACTAGCCACACGGGACTTTGAAAACCAGGAGAAAACTATTTTAACTGGAGATTGTTGCTATATAAACCCACTGGTGCGGCGAACTGTACGATTTCTGGGTATGTGTTCATTGAATTATTTTTATTGTTGCCGAAACCATGTTTATGTATAAGCTAACCCTTAAAATGATCAGCATTTTAGCCCTATGCAAATATTGGATTATATTTTATTTGAAATGTTTCAGTTTGATTTTAAAAATAATATTGCATATGACGTTCTCTCATATTGTATGACTCTACTTCAGGTGTCATTTCCATATTATTTTAAGGAAAAAAGAACACCACACTTGGATGTTTTCATATTCTTTAAGAAACTAAAAATTATATAATTAAAAGAAATTATTTACTGGGCTTATGAAACTTCTGAAACAATGCTTAAAGAGAAATGATAATCTAGTCATATTGCTGAGCATCATGAAAGACAAGAAAAATAGATTGGCAAATAAAACATATGTTGTATAGCGCACCTGGGTGGATCAGTCGGTTAGTGTCTGACTTTTGATTTCAGCTCAGGTCATGTTCTCCCAGTTGTGAGACTGAGCCCCGCATCGGGCTCCATGCTGAGTGTGGAGTCTGCTTGGGATTCTCTCTTTCCCTCTCTCTCAAAATAAATACATAAACTTAAGAAAGACACGTTGGTGCTCCTGGTGACTCAGTTGGTTGGTTACGTGTCCATCTTTGGCTCAGGTCGTGATCTCACGGTTGGTGAGTTGGAGTTCGAGCCCCGCATGCGGCTCTCTGCTTTCAGTATAGTTTCTGCTTCGGATCTCTCTCCTGCTCTCTCTCTCTCTGCACCACACTCCCTCACCGCCCCCCGCCCCCCCACACACATGCACTTTCTCTCTCTCTCAAAAATAAAAAATAAACATTAAAAAAATAATAACAAAACATATGTTGTATTTTTTAATTACCATATGTAGCTCTCCATGTTGCATTACCTCTGAGCTTTTTTTTTTTTAATTTTTTTTTTAATTAAAAAAAATTTTTTTTTTCAACGTTTATTTATTTTTGGGACAGAGAGAGACAGAGCATGAACGGGGGAGGGGCAGAGAGAGAGGGAGACACAGAATCGGAAACAGGCTCCAGGCTCTGAGCCATCAGCCCAGAGCCCGACGCGGGGCTCGAACTCACGGAGCGCAAGATCGTGACCTGGCTGAAGTCGGACGCTCAACCGACTGTGCCACCCAGGCGCCCCTGAGCTTTTTTTTAAAATGTCAACAAAAATGCACTGGTGATTTTATTAGAGGAAAAGATTTACTATCACTATATTGGACACCTGAAACTAACATAACATTGTATGTTAACTATACTGGGGTTAAAGTTAAAAAAATATATAAAAAAAATTTAAAAAGCATTTTCTGATGACATTAACCTTCAGTCTGAAATTCTAGCACTAATACATATAAGTACTGATAAGTTATTGCAGATCATTTCAATTCAGTAGAAATTTGGCCAAGACAAATTTTTAACTGACACAGTAAAGTTTAATATAAATTATTATTTCTTGTATTTATCAGATTAAAAAGTATTTCTGTATATAGTATACTAGATAAAATTTAAGATAAATTCTGATCTGTATTTAGATTAAGATTAAGGATAGAGTACCCTTCAATATCCTTCTCATAGCAGTGGAATCAAGATGAAGACTATGGAGATATTATGCACAGACAAGCAAAGCTATATATAATCCCACTTAAAGACTAATCAAATGTCATCATGCCTATGAATCTCTCTAAAGATGGGAGGTTTTCATATCTAAGACTGTTCTTTTTATTGCCATCAAGTTATACATCTCCAGAGCCCTCATTTATACTAAGTGATAACTTTTCTATGAAACTTTATTTTTTTGCATGCATCAATACTATGTTCTTGACTCGTTTATCTTTGCATGAGAGACGTTTAATAACAAAATAAGCAATAATATACTCCAAACTAAAAATGATGAAATTGACACTGTCCAAAATACTGTTAAAGCAAATTTTATTATCCCTACTTAAGTAAATATTTTTCAGCATTTGCACACATATTACTAAGGAATATATACAGTAAACCATATTTCTAAAGACTATACACAGTAAAGCATGCTTTAAATCTCTGTATGTTTCTTATTATATGATTTTATGAAATATTTAGGATTGCTTGATTTGTTTCTTTTCCCTTGTTCATTATGATTTGGATGTTTCCAGTTTGTTCTAATGGGAAGTTTATAAGCAAAATATTACTGCATCATAGGGCATCATTCTTTTTTTTAAGTATTATTTGATTTGATTTGATTTGGTTTGATTCGATTTGATAGAGAGAGCATGAGCAGGGGAGAGAGGGAGAGAGAGAGGGAGAGGGAGAGAGAGAGAGAGAGAGAGAGAGAGAGAGAGAGAGAATCTTAAGCGGGTCCCACGCTTAACATAGAGCCTGATGTGGGGCTCAGTCCCACAACCTTGTGATCATGACCTGAGCTGAAATTAAAAATCAGTGGCTCAACCAACTGAACCACCCAGGTGCCCCAGGGCATTGTTCTTTGTACGGATTTTATTCTGGCGGTCAGCACAGTGGATACTGTCACGGGATCTCACTTTAAAGTATCTTTATAGTCAACTACAATACTGGTCTTGGGCCTGATGCACTGAATATTTTAATTCAAAAGCACATTTGGGAACTTTGCAAGTATGAAGAGACATTTCCATATCCGTATCAAATACTTTTCTCTACTTTAAACAGGAAAACTTATTACAGCAGATAAAGAGAGTGGTTTGGTTAAATAAAATTAGTACATCTTAGCCTAGATTCCAAGGGAGTAGAGATGAAGACTTACCATTTAGGTTTCCATGCTGGGCCATGATGGTTGGAAGGAGAGTTTATGTGCATTAACATTTTATTGAGTTCCATTTTCTTTCATTTCTCTGCTTCTCCTAAATTTCTTCTTTTGCTAACATTTACTTGTATGACTCATGAAATGCTGGGAAGATGTAAAGAAAAAGCTTTTTATTATTTGCTTTTAGAATTTTTAGACAAAGGGAGAACTAAGGTCTTGTCTCATTGCCATTTGTATACACATAGAGTTTTGCTATGTGCAGGTTTGTGTGCATGAGCCTTTTATAATTTTATATAATATTTCAAAAATTAAAAGGATAGCCATGCATCTGATACTGGAAAATTATTTGATCCTGCACAACTTTCCTGGTGACTTCCTACACAACAGCCAATGATTATGTAAAGATTTAGCAAACAAACAATCCTGAAATGTAGAACTAAGAAGAAAGCTGTCTGATTATTATAATAGAACTATATGGCTTTTTAATAAATGAACTGTTTGGGAAATATTCTTTTGGTATAATTTTAAAATACCTGATGGAATTTTATTTCCCCAAATTATAAAAGAATAAATCTCTTCACATTGGTACCACATCCTCAAAGGCTGTAGCTGTAAGTTTAATTGAAAACGATGCCAAGGAATGTATTTTGCCTATGCTACCTGAGGAGAAAAATAAGTTTTGGTTCTAATGACCAATGGCATTGAATGTGGAATATTTTTTAATTTGAATAAATTGCCAAGTTCTCACAAAAGGGGACAAAAATTCTGTAGATACTTAATTTTATACCTTCAGATAACCAAAGGAAATAAATTTTAATGCTGTGAAGATAATTGAAAAATTATAATTTTGTTTGCATGATTATTTACTAAATTGCCCAAAATTTGATAAACTAAATTCCAACCATAAAAGAGAAGGTGGGACTAAGTTACTAGCTGTTAAGTGGCTTTTTAAGATGTTTTTGTGAAAGCAGTGTAGAGATTAATCTGAAACATTCTTCTTTACTTAAGATTTTCCATGACATTTAAATGAAAACTAATGGTGTTGGATTTTACTGCTAAATGGCATCTCCAGCAGAGTTAATATCAGTCCGAATGGGTTTAAGAGGCATAATCAAAGGGAGACAACTGCTTTGCTTTATGTTTGTAAGGTGCGAAATATTTTCAAAATAGGGAAAAATAAAGATTGGTAACATTGGTTGAAGGTGAGAGACTGAGCCCTCTCCAGAGAAACATGTCTCCTTTTTAAAAATCACATTATCCAAACACAGTCTTAGAATATATCTTCTTCTTTTATCTTATAAACCTGCCATGCATAAAACTGTAGCCAGTGGTAGACAGCTCAATATGTTAAATAATTTAGCTCTCCCACTACTCCAGAAAGCAAAGAACTGGAGAGAAGTGGAAGTGGAGGGAACCATATGTTTGTAAGTGTATTTTATAGTTTCTAAAATATTTCCATGTTGGTTTATTGTAAACTGAAATACAAAAACAAAACAAAACAAAACAAAAACAAAAACAAAACCGCAAAGAGTTAAAATGGTTTGTTTTCTTCCTCAGGTATTTATACGTTTGGGCTATTTGCTACAGATATCTTTGTAAATGCTGGGCAAGTAGTTACCGGGAATCTGGCTCCACATTTTCTTGCCCTTTGTAAGCCCAACTATACAGCACTTGGATGTCAGCAGTATACACAGTTCATCAGCGGGGAAGAGGCCTGCACG
The DNA here is from genome assembly GCF_018350155.1 of Leopardus geoffroyi. Classification (NCBI taxonomy): domain Eukaryota; kingdom Metazoa; phylum Chordata; class Mammalia; order Carnivora; family Felidae; genus Leopardus; species Leopardus geoffroyi. The sequence continues at coordinate 84,468,241 of NC_059328.1, read as the reverse complement.
GGCAACCCAGATCTCATCATGAGAGCAAGGAAAACGTTTCCATCCAAAGAAGCGGCTCTCAGTGTCTATGCAGCTATGTATCTGACAGTAAGTAAGGATTATTAACCAGTCTTAGTCTGTCCTTCTGTTAATTCTCCTAATGAAGAAATTATTTTTCTCTGCCATAATGGAAGTCACATTAACAGCTTTCTGTAGGCCATTTAATTTATTTTTAATAATAGCTGTTTGTACTGTGGATAAAATTAAGTCAGTTGACTCTCATGAGATTATGTGTGGGTAGTGGTTGCATTAAAAAATATAGCCATTAGCATTTCTATTTGAGAATATGTTTGTCTTTATGTTAAATAGGGTTTAATGGAAACAAATTTGTCCCATAGCAGTCCCCATAATCTTGCAATAGCCCAATTAAGAAAACTACCCAGGCCTCTCAGCTACCTACTCAAGCTCTAATATTCTCTGGTGGTGGTAGGGAAGGGAGCACTCTTTTTTTAGAAAGATTTTTTTGTTTCATTATTGGTAACTATATCATCATAATATCTCAACCAGTGTTTTAATATTTTCTCACAGAACTAGCCAAAATGTCCTTATAAATTATTTTTTCCTTTATTCTTGAGTCTTTGCCCTCATTTTAGTAGTGAGAGCCAGGCCCCTGGTGTAGCTATCCGGGACCTCTAGGTGGAAGTAAGTGGTGATGGTTGAGTGCTTTATTGAGACGCAGGAGCAGAAACAAGGGGAACCTTGGCAGGTAGCTCTTGGCCCCTGCATTCCTGCCATCAGCCTTTTCCTCCATCACCACGATCTGCCTTGCAGCTATGGAGCTGGGCTCCAGAAAGCGTGCTCTGTAGGCTTTTCCATGGCTACAGTATGAGGTTCAGAGAATTTAAATGCCTTCGGCGGTTCTCCTTTCTAATGGTGCCCATAGCTACTTTCTTCTGATTTTAGCTCATTGACAGGAGATCACAAACAAAATTTGAAACCAAATTTTATCACTGCTAATGATTTGAAAAAACTCAGACTTATTTTTACCCTCAAAGAGGTATTTGATTATGGAAATATCTCTGATATTCTTTTTTTTTTTTTTTTCAACGTTTATTTATTTTTGGGACAGAGAGAGACAGAGCATGAACGGGGGAGGGGCAGAGAGAGAGGGAGACACAGAATCGGAAACAGGCTCCAGGCTCTGAGCCATCAGCCCAGAGCCTGACGCGGGGCTCGAACCCACGGACCGCGAGATCGTGACCTGGCTGAAGTCGGACGCTTAACCAACTGCGCCACCCAGGCGCCCCTCTGATATTCTTAATGCAATCATGTCTGCTTATCTCTAAAAACAAACAAAGAGCCAAGCAGTAAAGTACCCCATGACACCTCTACTTGAGATCGGAAATAAAATTACTAAATAAGCAACAATTTAGGAGGGGAAATTTAGCATTGTACATAACATTCTCAGTGGCAGGGTAATTTTGGAGGCCATGAATGTATGCATTTTAACATTTCTAAAGTTTTCGGGCCAAGCTAATTCTATCCCTCACAGCCTGGACTTTTTAAAAAATCCATCAAACAGGATTTTGTAGAGTAAAAGATCAAATCCCATCCTATCCATTTTCTCTTCCACTGTCTTCTGACTTCTGTACAGTTTGTTAGTTACAACTCCCTTTTTCCCCTCTCAGTGTGCTCCCAACTCCATTCCTTTAATTTCCCCTGATTTCTTTATTCCATCAGCTTTACTTTCTGTTTCCCATTCTCAGGTACTTCTAGACTTGATATGAAATCTGTTAATCCATGCATATTCTTTCCTATGCTAACCTGCTTGATGACATGTTACACCTCTTTTAGAATATGAAGCATTCAGCCTTAAAATGCAGATTTAAAACTTGAGTGAATCAGAAGTCAGAAAATACTTTTCATTCATTGTCATCACGTCTAAATCTGACACTGGTATTTGTATCTGAGTATGAATTGCAAATGTACCTGCATATACATATGTGATCAAACCAATGACTTGAGACAAATTCTAGAATACTCTCTGAATCCAAACAAATCCTGTTACATTATTTTAGTACTTAATAGATGGTAGATTTTGCTGTATAACCAGCATTTGCAAATGGTGGCAAATGTGCTAGTATTGTAAATACTTGATCTTTTTGTTCTGCCAAAATTGTGTTTTCAAAGGCATTGCTTTTAGGACAAGACATTATCTTTTTAAGTACTGGCGAAATCTTAATATCTTACCTTGCCTCTAGTCAGCTGGCATGTATTTTAGCAACTTCTTGGATATATATATATATATATATATATATATATATATACACACACACACATACATATACATATATATAATAGATACATAATTATCTGTATATTATATAATAATTATTATTATAGAAAATATTCATTGAGAATTTGTTATGTGTCAAGCACCAAGTGCTTCACTTTTACTAATTCATTTAATGTATTACTAATTCTTACTGATGTCTTAAAATTTATTCTTTATTTATTGTAACTACTATTTAGGTAATGATTGATTATTGGTACTAATTTTTTGAATCCTCATAAAAACTCCTTGAAGTATGTGGCATTATTATGCCCATTTTATAGATGAGGACACTCAGAAAGTGAAGTAACTCGTCCAGATCCATAGAACCACACATTTTCCTGGCTACAATGATTCCGAGTATTCCAGAGAAGGAATCACTGAATCATACTAGCCCTAACGTGTGCATGATCAGCTGAATTTCCTCCTGCTGCCACATAATCTCAGCATCCATCAAGGTTATGGTTGAGGGTTCAGATGGTAGATATGTTTAGAGAAAAAAACATTTAACAACACTGCAACTCTTGGAAATCTTCTAACATTAAAACGTGGTTCAGACTAAAAGTCAGGATTCCTACTTGTAATTACATTGAAGGGTACCTCTGTATTTTTAACAATAGATTCTGTTCTCTACTAACTCCTTTTCTCTCTTCCCTACACCCATTTATGAGTATGTGAGTGTGGGTGGCTGCCATGGCAACTCTGAATATAACTCCTGCTGCAAATGTAGGCATTACAGTCAGGTTTTGCTGTTATATTTGATCCCATATACATATATATTTCTTCCCAGTTTCACTAGAGACACCTTGGGAAAACTTTATAATAGAAGTGTCGGGGTATTTCGAGCTAATACGGTCTCGTGAAATGCTTGCCAGAATTTTGATGAGTAGGTATATAGGAGAAAATAGCCATATAATCAGTATTTTCTGTGGAAACAGGCTTAAATTGCTGTATTTAGATATATGTTTGTTTAATGTTGTGTAAGTGTGATAAACATATGTACATACATAATAAAAATAAATAAGCCATATTATGAAGTATATGAATAAGAACTGAGAAATATTTTTCTGATGTTTCTCTTTGTGGATTAGTAAATAAAATGAAGGAACTTGAAGTCTCCTTTAGCATTTGACTTTAATTAAGGCTTTTGGGGATAATTTGATAACAGAGTTGTTCCCTTTTGCTTTACTGAGAACTTTCAGGGGAAAAAAATCCCTATGCCTATTTTTGCAAATGTTGTTGGTTTCCCAGGAAAACATTCTGAAGGTTATTTAACCCTCAACCATTACATTTATAATTCAGTGTTAAGTCACATTAGAATAATATTTAAATTTAGCTTTGTGTTATTCATTTCATATAAAGCGAGCAGTTTTTCTAATTGTAAAATGAACTTCAAAGTTGAGAATGAGAAAGTGTTTCATGACTCTCCAGTTGATCTTATAAATCAGTGACAGGAAGACATAAAATGATCTCTTTAGGTTACTTCCAATTATGACCTTATATTGACTCTCTGAAAAAAGAAAGAAAGAAAGAAAGAAAGAAGGAAAAAAGGAAAGTAAGAAAATGAAGAAGGGAAGAGAGAGAGGAAGAGAGGGAGGAAGAAAGAAAGAAGAAAGGAAAGGAAAAAGGAAAGGAAAGGAAGAAAATGAAGAAGGGAAGAGGGAGAGGGAGAGAGGGAGCAAGAAAGAGGAAAGGAAAGGAAAAAGGAAAGGAAAGAGGGAAGAAAGAAAGAGGGAGGAAGGAAGGAAGGAAGGAAGGAAGGAAGGAAGGAAGGAAGGAAGGAAGGAAGGGGTCAGCTACACTTGTTGGCCTGTTATTATTTTTGGTTGTGAACAAACCACCCTTCAAAACAAGAATTTGCTGTCCTCAGGATTCTGTGGGTTTTACTGGTCCTTAGAACCTTGCTTCTCTCATGTGTTGTGTTCAGCTAGGGGTAGATGGGGCTGGGACAGCTCAATAGCTGGGCCTCTCTCATTCTCAAGAGATTTTCTCCGAGAGCATCTGAGAGCAGCCTTCCAAGAGAGCAGAGACCTGAGCTACAGGGCGTCTTGAAGCTTATGCTCCAAAACTTGTTCACCATCCCCATCTCTGGACTCTGTTGGTCCAACCAAATCCACAAGGCCAGCCCAGATTGATGGGAGCAGAGAAACAGACTCCACCTATAAATGGGAGGCGCAGTACAATCAGACTGTAAAGAAGTTGATGTACTAGGAAAAGAGGAATTTGTGGATATTAAACAGCTCACTGCAGTCTTTTCCCAGAATATTAGTGGAAAGCTCTGAAGTATCATTACCCCCCACCTTGTTGGTGTCCAGTCTTTGGCATCTACATGCTCTTGCTGCCAACACAGCCACCTTTAATAATAATCTCATGAGGTCCCATGTGCACATGGGCTGCCACAGGCTGCCAAGACGAGGGTTAAATAAACACGACCCACTGGTATCTGTTTGCCCTTCGTTTAGTAATATTTTACCTAATCTGTGTAGGGGCATGAACAGCTCCTCAGTGTGGGGTACAGGAATTTGGGGGATGCATGGCAGTTTTCCTGCAGCCTTTGATTTCATGAGACTGGTCAGGGATTGTGTTTGAAGGCGAAACATCAAAGTGGGTGGAAGGTAAAGCTCTGGGCTGCCCTCATGTATTTGCCTTCAGTGACTGATGAGATCTGGCGGCTATCAGAAGGCCATTCCTCTAAATCTTCCCTGCTCAGAAGTAATTTAACGCTGAAGTGTGTACGATCCCTGTGCTCTAGATTTCAAATGAGCAAATCTGTGGTCTACTAGATAATATATTAAAAGGTATTTAGTGGGCACTCGTTCATAAAGTGACTGCTATACTATTACTGTGACTACTGTTGCCGGGACCACTGGTATTAATCGATGGACAATTTTTTCCCGTCAGCCTTCAACCAAGTGTCATAGGGGATGGGGAGGTTACTAAAGACATCTGCAAAGTACCCATTTAGTTCCAATGTTTTCGTTACCATGGCCCCCTTTTATAATTTACCTTCTTCTACCACACTCCTCCATGAACTTTATATTTCTAAATCTTCTGTCTAATATGATGCTTTCCCATCTCAACTTAGGCCCAGATATTATTTTAAAAAAAATTTTAATGTTTATTTTTGAGAGAGAAAGAGGGAGTGCGAACAGAGGAGGGGCAGAGATAGAGGCAGACACAGAATGCAAAGCAGGCTCCAGGCTCTGAGCTGTCAGCCCAGAGCTGGATGCGGGGCCGAACTCACCAACCGTTAGATCATGGCCTGAGCCAAGGTCAGACGCCTAACTAACTGAGCCACTCATGCACGCGTAGGCCTAGATATTAAACAGTGGCCCATGATAAAAAAATATATAATAATGCTGTTTTGAAATTGTACACATACAATTATTAAAATGGCACACATACAGCTATTAAATATAAAGCAGTAAATGATTAAAGACGCCTGCATACTCTGCATCTTTACCTTAGTTTTATCTGGCTTCTGTAAGTGCCACTATAACTGGGTATTCTGGGATTGACTCATCACTTTATAATGGTTTCTGGTTCCCCAGTCACATCCCAGAAGTTCCTGTGTCTTCCACAATGTATCAGAACCAGTAAGCAGCATGAGATCACCATTGCTGCCAACTGACTTAATACAGTTCCGGCCAACAGCAAAGAGTACTGACATTTTAGTTAGTGCCTGTGGGTGGGCTTCTTGTGGGTAAATATACTATTCTATTAAGCTCTTAGAAATATTGAAAAGTATGTCATAGAATTCCGTTAATATGTCTGGGGCTTCCTAGGTGTTCACCAACTCCAGGTTCGGGATTTCTGGCAGCACTAGCACATTCTATTTAGGAAAACAGGACTTACTCGTATAGGACAATATAAGACAGAGTCAGCCCTGTGTTATGACTTTTGTAGGCCCTAGGCACTTGTGTTTTCAGGACCTCCTCTGCCATTGAAAATATGTATATGCTTTATAGCCTCACTGCTATAAAAACAAATTAATAAATAATGTATATTAAATATTTTCTTCAACTTGAATGTTCACTTTTCCTTCTGATTTTAAAGGAAATTAAAACAGTTTTTTTGGTCCCTACAAGTATCTGGGATCTAAGTTCCATGCCTACTGGATAAGTTTGCCTTAGAGATAGTGCATAATAAAGTTCTAGATGGAATATGAATGTTAGTGTATCTGGTGATGACAGTGAGAGCCATTCAGTATCCAGGAAGGAAAAGATCACCGTGGACAAGTACCATTGGGGAGTGCTTCAGTGGGAAGTGGCACTTGGCCTGGGTCTTGAAGATGAATATGATTTGAATAGGTAAAGAAGAGGCATTCCAGAGATGGGGACAATGAAAGCAAAGACAGCAAGCAAGAAACAGCAGATACAATTAGGAACTAGTGAGGGGAAACCTCAGATGGGGAGTATATATGGGATTTAAGGATTAGCAAGAATAAATAAATCAGAAAGTCACTGTAAACCAACCTGAGGCTTCACATTTGGGTTAATAAGTAAGACGGGGTTGAAAACTGTCATTACGGCAGTGCTTCCGAATTATTTTACTTAATTCAATTCCATAAATATATATGGAATACCTATAATGCGTTAAGCCTGAACATACTGATATCAACTCCTTCTGAAGTTTAAAATGGTCCGATAGAGCATAAAGAGGGAATTAAAAAGGAGAGAAACTAAAAGTAAAGGGAATGTTATAAGGAGATTGTCAAAGAATCTCAGATATGAAATAAGGATTTGAAGATTGAGAGCCCAGTGCTGATGAGACCAGAGTCAGATGAAATGAAGTGAGATGAAATGAAATTCCTAGTTTCTGAGAAATGGAATGAGCTTGGGCGCCATGAGCTGCCATCAGCCTGAGCCATGGCAGACTGAGTATAGCTTTGAGTAGTTGGAAATCCCTAAGCATTTTCTCTTAGAGCACAGGAATAGGAAAGCCGGACCTAGACCCACAACCAGTGCTCCTGTATGCATTGCAGGGTTTACACACCATCACTGCTTACTTCGATGCTTTGGCTAAACTTAGCCAAATCCCTGGGCCCGAGTTTAGTACTGTGTCCTGCTCTTAGATTTCAGCCCTCAGTCCTCCAGCTTCCATTTATGAGAAAGTAACAGTCTAGCCTCATCCTAAGTACTTTTTTTTTATAGGCCTTAGTCTTCACAGTGGCTGGAATGAAAGTATGGCTGTCTTCATTCTACAGGTAACAAAACTGAAGATACAAGAGGCTAATTAGCTTGCCCAAGGTTATATAGCTAGTATTTGATAGAACCAGAAATACAATGCAGGCCAGTATTGACTCCAAAGCCAGTATTTGGTCTTTTATATCACACTACTTCCTGGCATGTGCCCCAGTGAAAAGGAAGCAGCCACATGCCCAGTCATGAAGAAAACTGGCCAATTGATTTTTTTTTAATGTTTATTTATTTATTTTGAGAGAGAGAGAGAGGGAGAGAGAGACAGAGAGCATGAGCAAGGGAGGGGAAGAGAGAGAGAGGGAGAGAGAATCCTAAGGAGGCTCTGTGCTGTCAGTACAGATCTCACAAACCATGAGATCATGACCAGAGTCAAAATCAAGAGTTGGATGCTTAACCGATTGAGCCACCCAGGCACCCCTAGTCCATTGATTTTAATTGAACATCACACGATATGAATTAGGAAGGTTGTTGAAAAACTGTACTCCATAAATTCCTGTCCCATGTCCTATTTTCCAGATAGCCAAATTGCTCAAACCCTAAAAGTAATATAAATGGTCATGATTATTGGATTTTAATTGTACTTTTGATTGTAAGTGAATATTTTATTCTTATGATTCTTAGTTTTTAATATCCTATGTTCTACACATCATTTGAGATGCTAAAGAACTTTAATTGCTTTTGAAATGACAACTTTTATGTTACCTTTTACTTCTTTACAATGTACAGTAATTGGATACATAATAACCTAACCAGCATTGGCGGTGCTTAATGCTCATTAGACCTCCGTGGTAGGCACTATCGCTTTGACGGGGTCCAACAGAACCCAGTTTAACAATGGGGAGCTCTACATGTGTGATCAAGCATTGCATCTCTTTCATGCCCAATAACACGCCCACATCCATTTTTCAAAAGATGCATCAAGCTTTGCCACAGAAGGCATGGCCTTGCTCCTGAGCTCCAGGAGCCAACACGGTGATTCTCTTAGCTCTGGACTGTATGCTTTCTGCCGCGACATCTCAAGCACCATAGAACCTGTGGATCCTGTGGCCCAAGTAGCAGGGCTGCTTGCCCTACAGCCTGTACTTGTTGTAGAGCCCTTTTCTTCTCCAGGCCCCACTTAGAGCTGGCAGCTTTTCATATCATCTGGTATATAGGCCAGAAAAATATTCATAGGTATGAGATGTGTTTCCCCAAGAACACATAGTGATCTGAGGGTGTTGTGCTTCCTTTTTTGCGGTAGTGGTACAAGATGCAATAATTTGTCTTTTAAAGCTTTGAGGGGATGTTTAGCATACCCCTGGCCAATGGATCCCTAAAAACTTTACTGATTTCCCAGGCCCCTGAATCTTACAGGGCTTATCTCCCAAGATCTGGAATGCGTGTATCTTTCCAAGACCTCCAGTGCGCTGACCATCTTTTATCTTGCTTGATCAGCATGATATCTTTGATGCAAAGAATCAATACGATGGTCTCTTCAGACTATGATCTGGCAAAGAGCAGGAGAGTTAATGCATAGGACTGACATAAACCATGATGTAAAACTTTGCCTGTTCCATGTGAATGTGAACTGTTTCTCATCCTTTTTCTTTTCTTTTTTTAATTTTTTTAATGTTTATTTATTTTTGAAGGAGGTATGATAAGAACCACTACCCCTACATTCTTGAGATCCTAAGAGGTAGATAAATCTCCACCATCCCCCCTTCCTTAATGCAGTATTGTTTTTGATTCACTATCTTGGCAGGAGTGGGGATATAGTTTCATAAGCATCCTATTAAATTCCCCCAATAGTCTACCTGCCAAGGGGAAAATGTCCACTAGATGTGTTCACAGACCTAGTAGACTTTGGCCCAGGTTCACTTACTACCTAGTCCCCATGGGACCTTAAAGCAGGGAGCCATGATGATGCTAATTCAGGTCTCCAGGCAATCAGTGTCCCCTTAGACTCTTTGTTCAATAGTCCTCAAAATGCCTGGATATTCTCCTCCCCCCAGTATGTAGTCACCTGAATAAATGGTCATAGGTCCTTTTGGGGAAGGACTGGGAAAATCATTACAATACATACTTTCTGTAGTGTTGTAGGGTCCTTCCCTCTAGGGACCTGCTGCCTGTTCAGTCAGTGAGTTTCATTCCAGTTTGGTAACTGCACAAAGGATTGAAATTTTTATTGGGGCATCCACTTTCAGCTCTGCATTCTTGTTATCTTGTGGGTATGTATTGAGTAGTCTTCTGGGCTCCTTATCTATTTTGCCTCTAGGGCACACTATGTTCTATAAATCATCTCCAAAACTTTCTGCAGGTCAAGTCACCTTGCCTGTCACTCAGGGCCTTATGCATTGTTATGATAATTGAGACACAGCCCCCTAACCCCCACCATTGCTCCTATGATTAAGCACTGGCTACTGGCTTTTGTTTCTTCAGGCACTCCATGGTCTGCATGGATATAAAGGACCCAGCTCTGTGGTAACCTCCCCTACCAATGACCTTGGCTTATGGAGGAGAGGCACCCCTCAACTCCTGCACCCTGCTACTGCCCCTCTCACTAGCACATTCCTCGTGCCTCAGTGAATGGTACATCCATGAGGTCCTCCCATGGTACATCATCCTCTGGTGGGTCCTTGAGGCTCATGTTACATGTCCATTCCAGCAATGTCACTTCTCAGAGCCTTTTAATTCCTTCTTCCACCGTCTGCCGAAGCAATTCAGGCATGTCAGCTTCATCGAGAAAAAGTAATCATTTTCTCCAAGCTTTTAGGAGCCTGCGCAGCAAGGAGTTTTTACTGTTCCCCAGGGGCCTTGCAAGAGTATTAAATCCCATATCCCCGGGGAGAGTGTCCTCATGTCCACAAACTCTCCCTTATCCTGTTTCTGTTTCAGCATCTTTGATAAAGCACCCACAAAATCCCACCACGTAGGTCTCCCCTGGCTCCAACTGGTATGCGCTGGCTAATTCTTGCAGCAGTTTTGGGGCAGAGTCGCTTTCTTTCCTTATTCCGTTTATCACATCCTGGCAACTAAGCCCCAGTGGTTGGCCTGGCAGCCAGGAAAAGAGGTGGGAGCAGATCATGAGTGGACCCCTATTGCACTGGGGGAAAGAGGCTTCTCACTTCCCCACTCGAAAGTCCCTGGTATGGGTGGGGCTGGGAGGAGTGCTAGCCCTGAATAGGTAGGGGTGGTAGCCACGTCTGAAGGCTCTGAGCATTTAGAGGAATCTGATGAACCAAAATATTCATGTACATCCACTCAGATTTCCCCATCCCCATGTCAAGGTGTTAGATTTTTCTAACTAGAGTCCTGACCTTGGCATAATGGACCTGCCTTAGCTGAGCAGTCAGTGATATTTGAAGGTCCCTTGACTCTGAGCTAGTGAGTGATAAGTTTGGACTTCAGCTTTTTTTACTCTGAAACTCCAGAAACAAGAACTTTTTTTCTAAGTTCCCAAAGAGGAACTCTGGCCATCACACTCAGTTTTCATTTGTTTGTTAACTCTCCTCAGCTTTTCATTTTTCTTCTGTAGGGTGCCAACACAACTTAGTAAGAGTTGGCCAATTTCATTATCCCTCTAGTTAGTCATTGTTTCCATGGACTTCTCAGCTTCCCATGTCATTGGCCTGGTTAAGTCATTCCTCCCAATTAGGGTGGCCAGCCATCAGACTTCATACTTCCAGTGCTAAAAGCAGGAAAGTTTAGTGTAAACCAGGTTAAGTTGATTACCGTGTCTCCACCAGAACATTCTCCCAAGTCACTATTGGTGGGTTTTAGCAATTGGATTGTTACCCGGTGCCTCCATATACTTCACAAGATGGGGTCCTCATTTCCAGCAAGGACATGTCCCTAAACCCCATCTTATCACCTGTTTTCTTAGATCATCCCAATTCTTAGGATTCTCCACAAAGTGGAAGGCTAAGATAGAATTAGGAGCAGTATTAGAAATACAATTAGGAAGCTACAATTTATGGGAAGCTTGGAGGGAGGTAACACTTGTAAAAGATAGAACCTCTCAGAAGTGAGATTGGAGAGGGGGAATCTCAGAGTGTGGTGCATATTTGGCAAAGTCTCAACCAATCTTCACCAGAGGTTGCTCATTGGAAAAGCCTCATGTTGGGCATACATGGCCAAACCTTAGTACCCCTGCTGTGCTCCATCACTGGTTGGGGGCTGGCCAGAGAGATTGTGGCCTCTGCTCAAGCACTGTGAACTACATGTGGACATTCTCAGCTCACTGCCCTCCCTACAGCAGAATGGCTGGCTCTTTCCTGAAGGAAGAGGAGAGCAACTTACCTCTGTGGCTTGCCGCACTGCCTTCATCTTGTTCTCAGAGAGGTTCTATAAGCTAATGCACAGCAAGGGGTTACTACTGTGATGCATTATCTTCCGTGATTTTCTCTGTGCCAAAAATATTTTGAGTGCCTTAACATATAGGAAAAAAAAATTATGGCACTGTAATTTCAGTCATCAGCTCCCCCCACCCCTAAATTGAAGATATAGTTTAATTCAAGGAGATTTCTTGGCACCTTTTCCACCGTCTTACAAAAGAAGTTACCTTCTCCTGTGAACACAGTCTGCTTTGAGCCATTTGTTTATTTATGCCATCTAAAGAAAACCTTGGAACGGGAACAAAGTATTTCAAATAGCAAGGAGAAATCCCTCTATAATAATATAGAAATTTAGAATATAAAAATAACTATTATTACTGAATGCTTACTGTGCTAAGCACTTTACATACATATATTTATTGCTTTCTCTCCTTTGTCAAACATATTAATCAGGCATCTTTCTATATATAAAAATGTGTGCTATTAGTTTATGTACAATGTAGGGAAATGTGATTTCCTTAGACTTGCTAAAATTTCCACTATCAAAGAACAAAATCAACAACCACACAAAAACCTTCCATTAATTTGAGCCACCATTCCATTTCTGAAAGAAACTTCTAGAAAGATTAGTTTATATTTCTTCACCTTATCAACCAGTTTCAACATGAGTTTTGTTCACCCACCACCCCTCTGCCTGCCGCCACATACACTCTAACAATACTACTCCTTAGACTTCATCCACAGTGATCTTATCAAAAGCCTCTTCAGGGCTTTGTCTTGCCGACTGTCTCAACAACATGGTGACTCCAGCTCACACCCACCTATCCCAACTTTTCTCTTGTAAGACTTTGAGAACGTTATGTCCCATTTTGCTTCTTCCTTTATTAAGTGCTTTATTGCAATGTTAGAAGACCATCTACCAGTATTTACCAAGTCTCTGTTCTTGACCTTTTCTTTCTTCTGTTATCCTTCCCAAGTGCGAACTCATTCATTAACCCCTCCATGTCTTCAGGCGAACCCCAAACTCCTTCACTGGTCTTAACATCTCTCCTGAACTCCAGACTGTTCCTAACTTGAACAGATCGATGTGGTGTTCCATCAGCTCTTTACACTCAACGTTTCAGAAACCAAAATCATAATCATGATCTTGCCATTGCTCCAAATGTGCTCCTGCTTTTGTCTCTTCTGATTTGATTATTGGCATTCCTACCTTCCCAGTTACCCAAGCCTGAAATCTCTGAGTCACCCTCAACCTCTCCCACTTCAACACCCCCACATCCAGATGCCTGATTAATTCTGTTGGTCCCACATTTGGAATATCTTTCAAATCCAAACTCTTCTCCACCCTGCCCCCCATATCCTACTGTTTGAATTTGGCTCTTTTGTGTCATCTTGCCTTGACTGTTGCAGGAGCCTCCCAGATAGGCTTCCTGAGAAAATCCTACTCTCGTCCGTCCATACTACATTCTGCCCCTGGAGTCAACACTCCTAAAGCATGAGTGTTAAGCAAGTCTCTCTTTGCATAAAAGCTTTCTGTAGCCTGCCCTTACCAGCCCTTCAAGGGTCACACTCTTACATATGGCAGATGAGGCCCTCCTGGTCCTGGCTAAAATTTATCTTTTCCTATGGTATGTACTGAATTGTGTTTCTTGCCCCACTCCCCAATTCCCTACCCACCAACTTCATATGTTGAACCCCTAACCTCCAATTGATGGTATTTGGGGAGGGAGTCTTTGGGAAGTAATTAGGTATCTATGAGGTGATGAGGGTGGGGTCCTCATGATAGGATTAAATGCCTTTATAAGAAAAGATAGCAGAGAGCAAGCTGTCTGTTTCTCTTGGCCATGTAAAGACACAGCATGAAGGCAGCCATCGGTAAACCAGGAATAAGTCTCTCACCAGAACCTGACCGTGTTTGCCCCTGATCTCAGACTTCCTGCCTCCAGAACTGTGGGAAATAAATACCTGTTGTTGAAGCCACCTAGTCTGTGGTATTTTGTTATGGTAGCTTGAGCTCAGACACCTCTCTTATTTCATAATCCCCTCTTTTTTTTTTTAGTGTTTATTTATTTATTTTTAGAGACAGAGAGAGAGAGAGAGAGAGAGGGAGAGAGAGAACTGAGGAGGGGCAGAGAGAGAGAGAGAGGCAGAGAGAAAGAATCCAGAGCCCAACGTGGGGCTTGAAGTCATGAACTGTGGGATCATGACCTGAGCCGAGATCAAGAGTTGGATGCTTAACCAACTGAGCCACCCAGGTACCTCCATAATCCCTTTTTTCATGAGTTTAGTTCTCAGTTCATGGGAACTCCATTCACACTGGACCATTACCAGACACGAACCACAATAGTTTCATCTACTCCAGTACTTTTACTTTTGCTATTCTCTCCATCCGCAGTATTTCCAGTACCTGCAGATACCAGTCTGGTCAAAATTCTATTCACCTGTTATGTATTTGTCAAAATTGTCTACTATCAATAATAGAAAGCAAGACTGGCTTTAGACAAAATGAAGTGAAAGGGCAGGCTTAGAATCGAGGTTCAGACAATGAGCAGGAGCTGATGGGGTCTGAGCAGCCAGAACCGCAGTCAGAATCAGACCGCAGGAAGGGTGTGGTGCTCTGACCGCAGGACCACGGACAGTTCCACTCCTGCACCTCTTGATGCCTCCGCCAGCACGGCTGCCAGTGGAGCGGATGTTTCACTTTGTCTACTCTCTGTGTGACTTGCAGGCGTGTCTGGTTGACTGTGTGTGCATCATGTGCTAGCAGCAGCTGCTTGCCAGGGCTTGGAAGAAGGAGACATCCACCTTTGTGTGGTTTTGGTGGTGGGAAGGAGTATATACTTCTCATACTATAGAGTATGTCCTAGTACCAATAAAGGATTGAGATGCTCTATAGTGAGAAAAAAAATGCTCTTCACCTTTGTGACCCAGATCAAGGTTGGTCTTTTTGATGTACTGTGTCATCTTTTCTTTCTTTTTTTTTTTTTTTCTTTTTTTTTTTTTTCCAACTTTTTTTTATATTTATTTTTGGGACAGAGAGAGACAGAGCATGAACGGGGGAGGGGCAGAGAGAGAGGGAGACACAGAATCGGAAACAGGCTCCAGGCTCTGAGCCATCAGCCCAGAGCCTGACGCGGGGCTCGAACCCACGGACCGCGAGATCGTGACCTGGCTGAAGTCGGACGCTTAACCGACTGCGCCACCCAGGCGCCCCCTGTGTCATCTTTTCAACTGAAGTTAATCTCCCCATCTGCAGTGGCGTACCTAGTATATTTGACACCAAAGCAGATAATGTTTATATATTTTCCTCTATATGGAAAAAGTATTTTCAATTATAGTTATGTGATAACAATAGTAATCATTATTTTATTGATTCGTTTTTCAGTTTTAAAACAAGAAAGAGTATATTTTAATTTTAAACACATAAAAATTTGGAACAGTATTTCATGGATTTCTAAAATTAGAACTTAGAAACAAAAATACCATACATTCATATTATTTCATTAGTTCATTGTAATGGAATATTTCATTGTTTCATTATATTATTCCTTAAGTTAAACATAAAAAAACTCTTAAGTACTGGGGCACCTGGGCTCAGTCAG
Source organism: Leopardus geoffroyi (assembly GCF_018350155.1). Classification (NCBI taxonomy): domain Eukaryota; kingdom Metazoa; phylum Chordata; class Mammalia; order Carnivora; family Felidae; genus Leopardus; species Leopardus geoffroyi. The sequence continues at coordinate 84,452,814 of NC_059328.1, read as the reverse complement.
TTGGGCGTCCAACTATTGATTTCAGCAGGGGTCATGATCTCATGGTTCGTGAGATCGAGCTCTGTGGCAGGCTTTGCACTGGTGGCATGGAGCATGCTTGGGATTCTCTCACCCCCTCTCTCTGCCCCTTCCCCTCTTGCTTGCATGTGCGTTTTCTCTCTCTCTCTCTCTCTCTCTCTCAATCTCTCTCTCTTTCAAATAAATACACTGAAAAAAACCCAAGTAGTCACACAGATTGGCAGAATTTGAAATCACCCAAGTTCTATTTTTTCATCTTTACAATTACAATCCTACTATGGGTTTTTTCCCTCTCAAATCTGTTTAAATGTAGCAGCATTGCGGTTGGAGATATTCTGTGGCCAAAGCATGCTTAAGTGGCTCCCAACCTTTACAGATGTACTCTGTAGACAAATATGAGTAGCTGAGTCCACATGCCAGAAGTCAGATATATAGTTTGGAGTTCTTCAAATTAACTTCCATGTACAGTAAAATAATATTTACTAGAGATTATGCAATAAAATGTGCTCATCTGAAGCTTACATATATGTTCTTAACATTCAGTGGTAATTGTGGCAATTAGCTCAACTTAGACCAATGTCCCACTTACCATTGTTCCATAACAAATCACCCTAAACTTGGTGGCATAAAACGATTTACTATGTTCACAGATTTGCAGGTCAGATGCATGAAAAAGACACAGCATGGCTATCTTGTCTCTGCTCCACGATGTTCTGGCCTCAATTGGGAAGACTCAAAGTCTGACAGACTGTGTCTTGATATCTGGGGCATGGAAGATTGCTCATTCAGGTGTCTGCATCTGGGCTGGGACTTGAAGACTTGGGCTGCCCTCACATGGCCTTTCCATGAGCCTTGGCTTCCTCCCAGCATGGCAGCCTCAGTGGTCTGATTTCTCACAAAACACCAAGCACAGGTGTTTCAGAGAACTAGGCAGAAGTTCATAGGCTTTTATGAGTTCATAGTGTCACATCTGCTGCCTTTTGCAGGTGACCAGCAAGTCACAAGTCTGCTCAGATGCAAAGGGAGGAGAATTTGACTTCACCTTAGTGGGGGAAAAACAAGGGAGCAAGGGGTTGGGAGACTGTTGCAGCCATCTTTGAAGGATACAATCAGCCACCCCAACAAAAGATTCTGGGGGCAGGAGTGTATTATTACTACTATTGTTTACAATTGCCTGGCAATCATAAGGAGCAGATAGAGATTTAGTAGGCTTTCTTATTGCGTCCCTTTATTGCCTGCATCTGGGGCTGAATGTTGCCACTGCCCCACCCATTGTGTGCCACTGCTGGTGGTCTAATCTGGGAAGGCCTTAGTAATGTTGCATTTAAAAAGGGTCAAGATTACCATTGTTGTTTTATTATTTATGTATTTCTGCCTCCAGTAGAGTACAGGTTCGCTGAGGTTAGAGACCATTTCTTTATAGTACCACAATGCCAGCAGTAGCATGAATATAATACATATAATAGAAAAGTATGTTGATTGGTTCAAACGATGACAACTGTATGTTAAATGCCCACTATTTGTAACTAGGAAATTTAAGTAGATGACTTGTCCTTGTCCCCTAATAAATCTATAATCTCAAAGTATAGTGATGCAGAAAATGGTACTCAGATTGAGAGGCTGTGCTTACTCAAAGCACTGGATCAATTCCTCTGATAAATGGGTCTAATTCCTTAAATAAATTAAGTTTTTGCATTATTTTATGGAAATTTTTTTAGAGCCAAGAGAGAAGTGGGGACTTCTCACTTGGCACTTATATAAGGCCCACAGGTCCTTCCACTGAGGCTTTTTGCCACTCTAACCTCAACTGGGAAAATCTTTAATCACCCTCATAATTGGAGATGATGCCTGAATGGGATCTATGCACATCCTGTGGGCGGACAGGTCCCGGTGCACAGCTATAAATGATCCTAGTTACCCTAGTTATCCATGCCTGTGGACATGGAGGCAGCTGTATTAGATTCACAGAGATGGTGGCTGGTAAGGTCCCTGTCCCTAGCTGAGCCTATGACTGTTCACCGCTGTGTTCCCACCATCCTGCACAGCTCCGCTTTGGACCCTCTTAGTGTATAAGGAACCATAAAAAGCCCTAAAACTTAAGACCCTTGGCTCTTGTTTTCCCTAAAAAAGGGAATACTTGTATTTGTGTGAACAGCTGAATAATAAGTAACATCCTTTCACTGTGTGCGTTGGTTCTGTGCTAAATATTTTTCATAGATTATCTTGTTCAGTCCTCAACTTGTATGCCATAGATACTATTACAATTCCCAAGTTAAAGATGAGAAAATTGAGGCTCAGAGAAATTTAATAATTTTCCCAGAGTACACAGCTGGTATATGCTGGAGCCAGGATCTGAATCCAGAATGTTCCTTCAGTGTGCTCTAAACCACTGCCTTCCACTGCCTCCCCAGTAACTCAAGTACACATCCTGGAGTGCTGACCATGCAGAATTCCAGGTCTCTTAACCTTGGTTCTGTGTGGCTCACGTCTCTGTAGTTTCCCAGGAGTGAAGTTTTGACTCACATCATGGTCCCTTGCTGCTCACATGGCAATGGCATAATGCCATGTTCTAGCGCTGTTTGCTTCTTAGAGTGAGCCAGAAATCACAGTGCATTCATCAGATAAGAACACTAAAGGGAGCCACCACACATAAATCAGGCATATTTCTTATATTTAAGTGCTCTTATATATTCATTGCTATTATGTTTAACTTACGATGCCACCCACTAATTCATCTGGACCATTTTTTAACATGGAATCACTTTTTTTTTTAAATCACAGGTTTAACTCATTCTGTAATTGATTTTTTCTTATTCCATAAAGTTTTCTTGTTGGGTACTTTAATTTCTTGGAGTTAATGTGGTGTTAAGATTATAGCTTTGGAGTCATTTACAAATATGAAGAAGATAGGGGAAATTATTATTATTATTATTATTTTTAATGTTTTTATTTATTTTTGAAGGAGAGAGAGACAGAGCATGAGCCAGGGAGGAGCAGAGAGAGAGGGAGACACAGAATTTGAAGCAGGCTCCAGGCTCTGAGCTGCCAGCACAGAGCCCGACGCGGGGCTCGAACTCACAAGCCGTGAGATCATGACCTGAGCTGAAGTCGGATGCTCAACCGACTGAGCAACCCAGGCATCCCAAGATAGGGGAAATTAAATAGCAAAATTGGACAGTCGTAGGAGGTATTAATGTTAGCATGATAACCCTTCACTCCCACTCTACAAACTTGGTTCAGCCCCTCATCCTCACTTGCTGGGATAATCAATAAAATTTCCCTAGTATCCTCTCTTCTTACCTTTTGTGATCCACACATTCTTCAAGTAATTTTCCAAGTACCTGTCTAAACTGGGAATGATAACATGCAGAGCCAGTCTCATGGGTATATGAGCTTTGTTGTCATGTAGGCTCCAAGCTCAGGAGGGCCCCACACTTGGTGTAATACCCTACTGTCACCCTCTTGACATTCTTAATGATTTCTCAACAAGGGGCTTCTCGTTTTCATTTTGCCTTGGACCCTGCAAATTAGATAAGCAGTCCTGGTACCATATAATCATGCAATCCACCCTCCTTCCCCACTTCCCTCCTCATAAAAGCTCTAGAAGCTCCTCTGTGAATTTCCTAAGAATTCATGAAATACCATTTAGAAGCATCTGGACTTTCTGTAAACTTCCTTCTTTTACAGTTCTATGATTCTGTGACCATAAAGCACTTTACAAATGTAATTATTAAGGGATGTCAGAGATCTAATATTTACCCAAACACCCCAGAAATTGATCTAGTACTGTTTAACCTAAGATGGCATTAAATTTTCTTTATTTGGTTTGGTTTGTCTACTTGTTGTTTTATCAGACACATCACAATATTGACTTGTATTGACCCAGTGGTCACACAGTTCTTAGGATTCTTTTTTTTTTTTAAGCAGTGACCTTTATCTTTTCCTTTAAATTCACACACCTATATTGAGTTTTCCAGTAATTATCAGTGTCATCAATTATCTTAGTGTCTGATGAGAAATGTCTGAAAGGGCCCAAAAAAAAAAAAAAAAAACAAACCTTGATTCACTCCATTTTTGTCTTAATTCATGGTGCATGTATCACATTTTAAAGAAGAAGTTTAGATTAAAAAAAATCAAACAATTATAAGTTGGTTTAATTCCAAAACACTGAAAATAACAACTGGTTCAATTATGTATTAATCCATTTAACAGAAAATTATTGGGCACCTATGATGTGCCCAATTCATCACATTCAAAGACAATGACACTCAGCCCCTGGTCTCAAGGTGCATGCTTAACACTTAGATGTGGCTGGGAGGTGGAGGGGTATATTAATCTGCTAGAGCTGCCATAACAAAATACCCCCAGAAACTTATTGTCTTAAACAGCAGAAGCTTATTTTCTCACAATTCTGGACACCAAAGTGCAAGATCAAAGTACTACCAGCCTTGCCTCTAGTGAGACCTCTTTTTGGGATGCAGATAACCACCTTCTTACTGTGTCCTCACATGGTCTTTTCTCTGTGCTAGTGTGGAGAAAGCTCTGTAATATCTCTTTCTTTTCATATAAGGACACCAAGCATATCAGTTAGGGCCCCACCTTTATGACCTCATTTAATCTTCGTTATCTTCCTAAACATCTTATTTCTAAACATTGGGGGCTAGGGTTCAACATATAAATTTTGAGGGGACACAATTCAGTCCATAACCAGTGAAGTACCCCACAGTAGCAATAAAATGTGTATTGAGTAGTGCTTTCATAGATAGAAATGGACATAAGTTGGTGGGGTGGCCAGAAGGTTTCCAGGAAACAGAAGTGATTTCTCAGGGGAAGAGAAGCGGGGAAGGATGGTAGGTGTTTGAGGAGTGTATTAGTTTCTTACAACTGCCATAATAAATTGCCATAAACTTGGGGGTTTAAAACAGAATTACATTCTCTCACAGTTCTGGAGGCCAGAAACCTGAAATTAAGGGCTATGCTCCCTTTGAAGTCTCTAGGGGAGAATCCTTCTGTGCATCTTTTAGCTTCTGATGGCTCCAGACATTCCTTGGCTTGTGGCAGCATACCTTTAATCTCGACCTCTGCCTTCACATGGCCTTTTCCTGAGTGTATCCCTTTCTTACCTGTCTGTATCTCCTCCTCTTATGAAGACATTTGTCGTATCTTAAGATTCCTGACTTAATAACATCTGCAGACACCCTGTTTTGCAAATAAGGTAACATTCACAGGTTCCAGGGATTTGGACTTGGACATATCTTTTTAGGGGTCACTATTCAACCTACTACAAGGACTCAGAGAGATGGGATGACAGAGAATGTGGTGCTCTGCGGGGGGATTTTAAGCAGTTTAGCATGGCTAAAGCATAGACTCTGGGAAGAGAATGAGAAGACAAGGCTGGAGAAACAAGAAAAGGTCAGTAAAAATCGGAGCTTTATTCCTAATGCAGTAGAGAGCTGTTTGATTACTTGCCCCCACTGTGAGCTTTCTGCCATTCTTGCTTGCCCATTTAGAGATGTATACTGGTGGTGCACACCTTATCCAGCTAGCAGATGCATCTGTCTTTGTCCAGTGTGTTTTTTAAAAATGCAGTTACTTCCCCAAGAGTTTTACTTGGAGAATTTCATATCAGAACAATATAGCTACTTATTTTTTAAACACTAGTGGTATGATAGCCCTGGACCATATTCACCAATAACAATGGTTGGCTCTCAGCACAGCTCCCCACTCTAGAAGGCACATGTTCTCTTCTGTTGGCCTCAGTTCCTCTCCTTCATTGTCTTCTCTGCGTAAGACTGAGCCCATTTACCTCAAACACTGTTGCTGTTGGCTTTTTCTCTACTTGGGCATTGTGGCTCATTTATATTACCAAACTTGCTCTTCAGGTTGATGCATAAGTAACCTCTTTGCACAAGGCTTCCTCCCTTTTTTTCTGCCTTAAATTCTCTTCGCCTCCTTTTCCTTTTCCTATCTCCTATCTTTAAGTCTTATAAAAAAGCCTTCACAGGAAATTGCCTGGCTCTCCCTCCATGTCTGCCTGGGTTGTTTCTTCAATTTTACTGGAGGCAAGCAAAAGGTTTTGCATGCCATTTTATAGTCAGGATCTAGAAAAAAAAACTATTGATCAATTCGACTTCTATTTTCTGTTCATTCTTTCTGTGTATCCACACCTCAATTATTCTTACTATTGACTTGTATTATAATGATCTTTTTACATGTTTCTCTTTTTTCTTAGACTAAGAGCTCCTTGAAGTCAGCAATTAAAGACTTCCCTGTCTCTATATCCCTACCCCAAGCACATTGTCCAGAATGCAGTAAAGGCATGGTAAATGTTAATTAAAAATGAATAAGGGGGGCTCCTGGGTGGCTCAGTCAGTTAAGCGTCCAACTCTTGATTTCGGCTCAGGTCATGATCTCATGGTTCATGAGATTGACCCTGCATTGGGCTCCATGCTGTCAGCAAGGAGCCTGCTTGGGATTCTCTCTCCTTCTCTCCCGCTTGTGCTCTTTCTGTCTCTCTCTCAATAAACAGACAAACAAATAAACAAACAAACATTGAAAAAAATGAATATGGGAATAAATGAATGAATTCCATCCACATCTCCTTCCTTGTCTTGAGGCTTCACCTCCTTTTTAAACTTTTACTTACAACTTTTTCTGGCAGATAATGTGTTTTTAATAGAATTCTAGGAAATCTTTTCTTGCCTACCCAGAAACATAGCCTGATTTCCCTTCTTTGCCACATTTGCCCTGGGGACAGCATACTTGCCGGACACCAGCTTCTATCCACCTAGGAGCACACTCCTGCCTGTCTGTCTACTCCTTCTTCTGTCCTCTTCACTATGTCCTGTTGCCACTGAAGTTCCACGTCCCAGAAAAGTGAAAGAGTTTCAGAAACATGCCTGTGAAATAACCTCCTGTCTCTCATGTTCCCATTGAAGTTTAGATTCAATGGTCTAAACAGATTGCCATGGCTCCTGATTCCAACTTGCATGCCCCTGATTCTGCCGAGAGTCCATCATGTCTGCCTCCTATCTTCCAACCCCTGTGGAGCTTCTGTTGTACCACCTGCCAGGCACATCTTCCTCCAGTGCCGTAGGCACCTATGATACCTGTCTTCTCTCCTCAGGTTGAGTAACCTATTCCTTCACATAGTTTTCAAGGCCAGGTTGGTTTTCTCAACCTAATTCTCAAATTTTATCCGGATATATCTGCTCACTCTTCTGAGACCATGCCTTACTCTGTAGCCCTTGGTGCCTTTGCTCACTTCCCTGCATGCATCAAAATGCACTCCCAACTCTGGCTGTTTCTTTACAATGAAAAGCCTTCCTAAACCATCCAATATATTTCCACTATTTGAAAGGTCAATGTGTTTTTAGTACTTTTTCATTTTTCAAAGCTGGATGGGAACTATCCCATATTTAGTCACAGCCTGTCAGTTGCTATAGCTGGAATTACCAAGAAGTTGGAGCACTAGCTTTGGCTATGTGAAGCTCATTTCCTCATCTCTGCACTTGGCCATTAGTAATATCATTATTGCATCTGATTCTGGTCTTCAGAACAGCTCACAGTTTCACAATCCCTTATTATTGGTTCTAAATTCTCCAAAACAAAAACAAAAACAAAAAACTATAAAAGCGATGTTATTTTTTTATTTTGTTTGTTTTTTTGGTGGTTGTGATTTTGTGATTTTTAGCACACATATATTTGGTCTCTATCCATAGTTCCTGGCCCACAGCTCTGAAAACTCTTGGAATTTCTTGCGACAAGACCGATAAATGTTTCTTTGTTACATTAATAAGGTGACTTTTGGAAAACCCTAGGTAACCATAAGACCTGGCCTAGTTGCCTGGGGAACCATCCCTGTGATCAAAAGGTTGAAACTTTCAGTCCAACCCCCTGACCTCTGGGTGGAAAGAGGGACTAGAAGTCCAGTCATTGCCATGGCCAATGATTTAATAAGTCATACCTATGTAATGAAGCCTACATTAAAAACCCAAAAGGATATGGTTCAGAGAGCTTCTGGGTTGATGAACATGTGGAGGTTTGGGGAAAGAGGCCCCCTGGAAAGGCCATGGAAGCTCTGTGTTCCTTCCCATGCCTTGCCCTATGCAACTCTTCCATCTGGCTGTTACATCCTTTTATAATAAATTCGTGAACTAGCAAGTGAAATGTTTCTGTGAATTCTGTGATTCACTCTAGCAAATTAATCAAACCCAAGGAGGGGGGTCGCTGGAACTTCCAATCTGCAGCTGGTAGGTCAGAAGCACAGGCTATAATCTGGGCTTGCAATTTGTGTCCTGAAGTGGCAAAGAGTGTCAGTCTTGAAAGACTGAGTCCTTAATCTGTGGAATCTGGTGCTGTCTCTGGGTAGATAGTGTCAGAATTGAGTTGAATTCTAGGACGCTTGCTGTCTGGAGAATTCTTGTTGCTGGTGTGGGGAAATCTCCCTGCCAGCCCTTCCTCAGCCACTCACCAATGGAATTGGTGCTCATACCCGAACATTTTCTAATGGCAAACCTGATCTGCCCTGAATTAATTTGGTGAATGAATGTGAAGCTACTTAGAGTCTTATGTACTCTCCTTAACTGTGAATGTCCATATATTTAAATGTAGAAGTGTGAATATGTTTCATTGTGGGTGTGGCATTTGACCCCATTGTGGGTATTGTGTAATGAACAGTACATGCCTCACTTTACCTTTCTAAAATCTGAAAATATTCTGAATTCTGGAATACTTCATGATTGAGTGGTTCATATGAGGGATTACACTACTGCTTTTCACATTTGACCAATGATTAAACTAGGCTCAGAGAGAGTAAGTCACTCAGTAATGTCATATCCCCAATCTACTGGAGTATTAAGACTGGAACTCAGATGCTCTGAGTCCACTGAGGACATGACCCTCTCACTATGGCCACCAAATGCAGATGCTTCCTGCAACGTGAAGATGGGAGAGAAAATAGATTCTTTTACCATAGCCATTAATTTTTCAGAAAACCAATAGAATTGTGGAAAACATACAGCTTCTTGGAGATCATTTCTGAAATATAAAAACTACTATGCACATAGGAAAATAGCTAAAGTAACATATAAGGTAAAAAAGTCAGAGTTAGATTACTTATTGTGGATTTTGCTGTAAGTTTTATATATATTTTTGTTCCAGTTAGATGTTACCAGTGTAATATAGACACAAGTCTAGTTTCCAAAACATTATGTTGATTCATTCATTCATTCATTCATTCATTCATTTATTCAGTGCTTCCTAAACTCTCAACTCTTCTTATGTTCCCAGCCCCTGTAGTGATGTGCGTGTTGGCTGCCATGTCCTGCATGGAGTTTTGGTGCCTAGATCAGCCTTCAAAAACCTGTATAGCTCGTTAATTAATATACTTAACATGTAATTACTAATAGTGCCGTAGGACTCCCATGGAGTACAGTGTTTCCATGAGAAAACAAGTAAAACATTTTGATTATTGGTGTATAAGTGCACATAATTATCCTTCCAGGTGGGTATATAGATTTTCTCACTAGAAACTTTTGTTGGCTCTTGAAGCTGGGGACTAGTTGTACTTTACTCCTCCTTCACCTTACTTTCTACCCCCACTGATCTCCATTCAGTTCAAATTCATCCACTTGAATGCATACACAACCACCACCACCCTCCTTCCACACACACACCTAATTAGCCAATGAGTCTTACCAATTCAGCATACTAAATATTTACCCAATCTGTTCATAACTCCAGTTCAGGACGTGAGGCTCCAACACCCGGAACCACTTGAGCCAAAGTGACACTTTAAAACTCAGATCTTCTCCTCGTGTCGCCTTTAATGGTCCTCCATTTCCTTTTCCTAAAAATCTAAACTCCCTCACTTGCCCCACAAATCCTTTGGCAACCTGGCCCCTGTTAACCTCTTTATCTAAATTTTCTGCCACTCCCCTCTCTGCAGGTACTTCCCAGGGCTCACCCCCAGCCCCACCCACAGAGCCTTCTGTCTGACACAGGGAGTTATTTTCAGTTCCTCCAGTGTCTCCTTTGTGTGTGCTCTCACTCCTGTTCAAAGAACTCCTTGAGCCCCATCCATCCCCCACAGACTGAGGCAGAGACCTCTCTATTCATATAACCTCAGGGCATCAGAGCATGGACTGCTAGTTAAACTGCTTGAGTTTGGATCCCTGCTTCACCACTATTAGCCCTAAGTCCATGGGCAAGTTACTTAACCTTTCTGTGTCTTACTTACCTCTCCTGTTAAGTACCAATCCCACGGGCTTATTTGGATTACATAATTGGTACATGTGCAGCTCTTGGCACAGTCTGATGCCAAGTTTTAACTTTCATTATGATTAGTTATTGAGAATGAGTCATGCTGGCCGCTGAGATGACAAAGAAGAAAGGGTGTTTCTATCCCTCATAAGCTAGCAAAGGAGAGGAAAAATATATCATTTCAATACAAAAATGATGTCTTTTCACAGTAGTTACTATGAAACCTAAAGCTGGATAGCAAGATGAGAAGGAGATCACTCTCCCCCAACACCTGGGACCCAGGCTGAGAATGTGATTTGAGATGAAGAGCAGGCACCTGGGAGAGAGGGATGTTTTGACATGTGACAACTTGGTTGCCCCAAACCTAGACCCTTGGGGTGAGGGGTAGAGGCTGGAGGGTGTGGGAGAAGAGTAGCCAGACACAGGAGCTCATGCTTTCCACTTCCTATCTTCTTCTTGAGGGAGACTGAGGTGAAAGCTGGAAATGGGATTAGAGTACGATAGGATGGATCTAGGCAGCTTTTAGTTAAATGAAAACTGAGGGAGTGAGGGAGGGAAACCTCCAACACTGAGAGCGGGGTAAAGAAGGTACCTCTCAAGATCCCTGGGTGACCAACTAGGAAATCTCCTGACTCCTGTGATTTAGCCACAGATGAGTGTTAGGAACTAGGTCAGTGATATCCTACAAGTACACTGTTCAATTACCTCGAAATATCAAGCTGTGGTTAATATTTATGATGTTTATTGAAATTAGTGTAAAATTGATAAAGTACTTTGTTGCTGGTTGCGTGTGTGTATGTGTATATATATATATATATATATATATATATGTATGTATATATGCAATGTAATGTATATACAATATATATAATATATGATATATATATGCTGGTTGCATATATATATATATATTTTTTTTTTCAATTCACATAAACACAGTGACTGTGAGACTGTGTGTGTGTGCATGTCTTGTGGCACACATTTCTTGTCCTCATTGTGATAGGACATTTATCTGTTTAAGCTATGATATGAATCTTTTCCTGTTATTGTATAATTTAAGATGATATCTCAAGATGTGAATCCAGTTCTTAACATTTAAAATTTGTCTGATTCTTTATGTTATATAGACATACATAGCACACATCATACAGAGATCATATATATGAATAACCAATCACACATTCGTAATTATAGTTTCTTTCCTAACCGAAGAAAGTCTGAAAGACCATGTGAATCCTAAGATCTACAAATTCAAACACTTTTGAGGATTAGGCAGAGATATTTGAGATGTGCTTTCACTGTTTTGCCACTGATTTCTTGTCCCTGACATTGAACTGAAGTTTATTTGTGTTTTTTAAGACTCTTGCAGGTTCTGTTTTCTTCATTTGCCTTTAAGTTAACTAAAACTGATTCTTAAATTCATCTAGCAGTCAAATGCACACTTTTGTAGTATTTAAAGATCTCCGGATCAGTCTTTTACGTATTAATTTTAGTTCCTTACTTATTAGCCAGCAAACTTTAAATCTTACAAATGCCAGAGTTCTTCAAATCATAGGAATCAAATATCTTTTTCTTGCATGTAACTCCTCACACATGGCATAGCTTTCTTTTCCTTGCATCACAATCAGAAATAAGATGGCAGCCTATCTTTATTTAATTTTTTTTAATGTTTATTTACTTTTGAGAGAGACAGAGAGTAAGTGGGGGAGTGGAAGAGAGAGATGGAGACACAGACTCCAAAGCAGGCTCCAGGCTCTGAGCTCTATGCACAGAGCCCAACGCGGGGCTTGAACCCATGAACCGTGAGATCATAACCTGAGCTGAAGTCAGATGCTTAACCAATTGAGGCACCCAGGCTCCCCCCTCACACATCTTTTTTTAAATATCATCTTACTTTTAATCTGGTCCATGGAAAACAAATGTTAAATGGTGAATATGTACAGTTCTTAATTTTATAGATGACACAGAAAATGTCAAGTAAAAGTGTTTTTTATTTTTCTAGCTGATAGATGAAGTGCCACGCATATGATATATTTATCAGGGGATCACAGAAATGGTCTCCATGTAAAATCAGCCACGGCTGCACTTCAGGGATAAGGTAAATGTGTCAGTGATGAAGGGGCTGCTATTTACAACCAAACCATCAATTGGCCATTGTGCTGGGGGCAGCTGAGTCACTGAGCATATTCTGATCTTAACTGCACGTACCAGCTGGTCCTGAACACTGAGGGTGTTGTTACTTACACCACATTTGTAACTCCCTACTGTTGCCCATTCAAGGGCATCAACTACATGATCAATTCTGTGTTCGTGATTATGTAATCTTTTGTTAGGTACCCACTAAGTATATTGTAAGGAAATGGGTGACTGCCCTTCATTTTTCAATGACAATATGTTTGAGGACCTTTACCCCCATGCCCATATGGGAGGTAATTGAATTTGTTATTTCTCCCAGCAAATATATAGTTTTAATCTAAGTAATATCTTTTTAATCCTTTAGGTATATTCGAGCCACAAAATAAACAAAAATCTTCATGGTGCCAAAACTTATATTCTTTGTGCAGTTTCTGTGCTAAATCCTACAAACTGTTATTGTCATTTTCATTTTACAAAGGATATAAAAATAAGACTCAGGGAACTTAAGTATCTGTCTAAAGTCACAGAAATAATCAAAGGTAGATTGACATTTTAATCTAGAATATTAAACTCATAAAGTTGAGCTTTTCCTCCTATGGAATCTTTCAAGTACCTAAAGGGTATCTGTAAAATACAAAACAAATGAATAACTTGATGAGGTCAAACATTACAAAGTAGCTGTTAAGATAATTAGAACCTGAAATTCTAATTCTAGACTCTGAAATTCAAAATAATTCCCAAATATCACTTTACTACATTATGCTGCTTAAGCTGTAATATATTAATAGATACACAAGATAAATACAGATACAAAAATATAAATAACTATTGTTTGATAAAGCACAGGTGCCCTAAAAAATGGTTTTAGGTTCAGTGCCCAAGCCCAACCAATGTAATAATAGAAATAACAAAGTAGAAATAAATGCTGAAAAGCATACAATCTTTTTTTTTATTTATAATTAACTGATATATTTTTCATTTCCCTTAAATCATGACACTCTTATTCAGGTCAGCATTATCCAAGATTATACAGATTATCCAGTACAAACACAAAGGGAATCACATATAGGATTTTTAATGTTTTAGTAATCACATTTAAGAAGTTTTTAAAAAGGTGAGATTAATTTTATAATGTATTTTGTATAACTGAGTGTATCCATATTTACTACCATTTCAACATTAACATAAAAATTATTAATGAGATATTTTGCTTTCCTTTTTTGGCAAAGTTTTCGAAATCCAGTGTATACTTGACACTTGCAGGACATCTCTATTCAGACACTAAATTTTCATCTGAAATATTTTATCTGTAATTTAGATTTCATAAAATTTACAGTGTAAAAACTAGATGCACATACCCAGCTTGCTCCAAATTTTTTAATTTGGAATTTTTCAGAGGTGTGCCTGGGTGGCTTAGTAGGTTAAGCATCCGACTTTTGATTTTGGCTTAGGTCATGATCCCAAAGTCATGGGATTGAGCCCTGAGTTGGATTGGAGTCCTGTTTAAGATTCTCTCTCTTCCTCAGCCCTGTCCCCCACTTGCACTCTTTTTCTCTAAAAATAAAAAAAAAAAATTGGAATTTTTCTAATTTAAAATTAGAAATTCATAATTTTTTTAAATTAAAAAAATTTTTCTAATCAAATAAAGTGCCGGTTTTGAAATTTAAATTAGCTAAAGTTAATTAAAAATAAAAATTCAATCCCTTGGTTCCACTAGCCACATTTCAAGTGCTCAATTGCTATAGTAGCTAGTGGCTACCATATTGAACAATATGGCTCTAGGATTTCTCATCTATTCTTCAGTGCCTTTGAGAAGGAAGGACCATAAGACAAGGGCCAACATCTCCCCATCTCCCATTTCCCCAGTTCCAGGATACTACCAGTCTATTCACTGCTCTGTGGGTTTGACTATTTTCGATTCCGCATAGAGAGATCATGCAGTATTTGTCTTTCTGTGCCTGGCTTATTTCACTTAGCGTCATGTCCTTCAGGTTCATCCATGTTGTCACAAATGGTAGGATGTCCTTTTCCTTTTTTTTTTCCAGGCAGAATAGTATTCCATTGTATATGTACTATATGTATCACACAGAGATTTAAGGTTCAGCAATGTGACTATAGTTCACAATACTGTATTGTATAGTTAAAATTTATTAAGAGGGCAGGTAGATCTTAAATGTTCCCACCGCACACATACATACAAAATGGTAACTGTATGATATAATGGATATATTAGTTAGCTTGATTGTGATGATTACTTAACAATGCATACATATATCAAAACATCAAGTTGTATACACTAAGTATATACATTTTTATTTACAAATTATACCTCAGTAAATCTGGGGGAAGGTGGGAAAGAGATGAGACAGTATCGATCAAAAAGGAAGACACTGTTTGGTTTTAATAATCAAATCTCTCTTTGTCAAAAGAGAAAAGGAATTTCTAAATTCCAAAGATACCTTTACATACCAAAAGCAAAATTTGAAGATCTGAGTATTATAAGACAGTAATAGAGAGAACATAGGATATAATGTAAGAGATGTTATCGTCAACCTAGGTGAGGAGAAGGTGCATTTCTGGGCCTAGGAAGTGGGAAGACTGGAGGAGAGAAAGGACAGAATGGCAGAGGTGATCATTTGGGTGAGTGCCCTTAGGTTAGAAAGCCTGAGAAGGAAATTGAATAGATAATAGATAACAGATTACAGTTAATAGATAACAGATAATAGAAACTCCAGAAAAGTTGAAGAAAAAAAAATAGTTGGGCTTATACCTCATTTCTGGCTTAAAACTGGAAGAATTCATTCTCAATGCATCTCTAGAGCAGATAGTGCAGGCAGCAGAAAAGATAGGCATGATGGAAACCAGAGTACCGTGTAACATA
Organism: Leopardus geoffroyi; assembly: GCF_018350155.1. Taxonomy (NCBI): domain Eukaryota; kingdom Metazoa; phylum Chordata; class Mammalia; order Carnivora; family Felidae; genus Leopardus; species Leopardus geoffroyi. The sequence continues at coordinate 84,437,516 of NC_059328.1, read as the reverse complement.
GCTGGGGAGGACAGATAACCCACCTGGGGCTAGAAAGCAGATGTGCTGGAGATACAGAGGATTTTTATAGCATGTGAGCCTAGATGGAACAAGTCAGTATGGGCTCACAAGGACATTAGCAATAGTTGTCATTAGAGCAAACTGTGGAGACCAAGTAGGAGATGCATAGGGCAGTGGGAACCAGCAAAGATGAAGAGGCCACTCTGTGGGACAGCCCTGTGGCTGCTCTGAGATTGCCTCCCCACTTGGGCCACACAGTCCTGCAGCTGGAGTGCCATTTTGCTGGAAAGGGAAGAGTGAGAAGCTGAGAACAACTGAGGGTTTATTAAACATTCCTCCCTCCCCTATTTCATTCCTATTCAGTCTTGGATGGATGCTCATGATGAAGTTTAGGTCAGTGATGGAAAATAAGGTAGCTGTATGCTTTATACAATCTAGATTGTTGTATATAAAATTTATGGCTTCAATATACTACTGTTCATTGCAGTCCCGTATCGCAGCCCTGAAAGGTCTGAATTATGTGAACACAAATCTGTCTGCTGCAAAGTCTATGGCCTTTCCATTATCACATTACCTCCCATCACCATTCTGTTATATACCCTGTCAGGCAGCTTCACATTGCTGCTTGGCAAATCTATGAATGTAGATAAGTATGGATGCAACAATAAGACTTTCAGGACATTGCACAGCTGGCTTAATAAATGAACCTAAAAGATGGTGTTCAATGTCCCTGTACACATTTGCTACTAAATCTCTGGTGGAGTGCCATGAAGTTCCACCTTTGATGCTGTCTTGTTAGCGATGATCTGTATGGAGCTAACGAGAAGCTCAGAGAAAGCACTAATATGATAGATGGCATCCTAAAAGTTCAAACTGTCTTGACAGGGCAGACTTTAATTTTGCAAACAGTTAAGAAGTTTGATTTTTTGAGTAATCCCAGGAGTCCAAAATGAGGGGAACTTGCTAGGGCATCAGTCCGTAAGATAGAATCGCAAACAATTTAGTAAATCACAAACACTCTGACCAGTAGTGGTATATTGTTGTTAAAAAAGAAAAGCAAAAAAACCAATTCCTTTTTTAGATTGTACTAATCAAAATAGTCAAAACCTGGAAATCAGTTTGAAGATAATCCAGTCCTAACCTAATTGTGAAATATAGATCTACGAGTAAGACCATAGGATGCAATCCAGAAAAGTTACAGTTGCACTCCAGGCTGATCAGAGTGGATATGCACTGGGGACTTAATTTTGGACTCTGCATTTTGGGAGGAGGACTAGATTATGTCAAAAGCACTAGAGGGGCGCCTGGGTGGCGCAGTCGGTTAAGCGTCCGACTTCAGCCAGGTCACGATCTCGCGGTCCGTGAGTTCGAGCCCCGCATCGGGCTCTGGGCTGATGGCTCAGAGCCTGGAGCCTGTTTCCGATTCTGTGTCTCCCTCTCTCTCTGCCCCTCCGCCGTTCATGCTCTGTCTCTCTCTGTCCCAAAAATAAATAAATGTTGAAAAGTACTAGAAAGAATGTCATGTTGCTGAGGGGTCTGGCCACAGAGTTATTTCCATACTGATGGGTGGAATTGAGGCCATTTAGTCTGAGAAAGAAGAGGCAAAGGATAAAGTAGGTGGCAACTACCTGCAAAGAAATGATGGTTCTCTTTAGACAGAAAACTTAGAAGAGAGGGAAAAATGGCAAAATGGCATATGGAAAAAGTGCAAGAAGCATAGAAACAAGAGAAGAAACCAAGTTCTCCATATGCTTGATCACGGTGACACCAAAAACCCAATTATGCCCATTCACCAGGCACTGCCTTCACTGTCACACAGCACGATAGGTCCTGGGCTTCCTGTGTTCTTCAGCCTCGCCCTGACTTCACCCCTACAGTTACTAGGCACTCACTGTGGGCCAAGCTCTGTGCTAAGAACTTTACCTATATGATGTCATTTACTCCTTTCAGTACTGTGTGGTGATACTTTCACTAGCATTTACCTTTCGTACATAAGGAGACCAAGGCTTAAACAAGGCTTATCTACGTAAGTGGCAGAGATAGTAATTAAACCGCGTCCTATTGGTTGCAAAACAGATGAGTTACTCACTAGGCCACAGTTCTCTCCTCCTCAGGATCAGTTTTACAAATCCCAGTACATTTTTTGATTCACACACTGAGCAGATATTGATTGAAAGTAGTAGTTTTCTTTTGACATCATGACAGATTACCACAAACTTAGTGAATTAACCCAAATTTATCATCTTAGAGTTCTGCTGTTCTGAAATCCAACATGAGTCTCACTGGGATAAAATCAAGGGTTCAGCCCAACTGCACCCCTTCAGGAGGCTCTAGGGGGGAATTCATTCTTTGATTTTTCCAGCTTCTAGGGTTTATCGGAATGCCTTAGCTTATGGCTCCCTTCCTCTGTTTCATAGGATTAGTGTGTGGGAACCTTCAGGGAGCTATATTTCTCTTATCATAGGTGCCTCCCTGCACCAGGTATGGCTCCAAGCAGTATGAAATAGACAAGAAGGAGAAAGACAATAGCAAGTAAACAAATACATGCACCAGACAATTTCAGCTAGTGATACGTACTTTCAGACTATATAAGAGTTCAGAAATTCACTTTTCCCCAAGCATGCCATTCATGCATTCATTCATACAATAATTTTGAATACCTACTATGTAGAAGGTGATCTATACATATCAGGCAGAATGGTGAATGGATGTAGGTTCCATCCTAGTGGAATATTCTAATGGAGGGAACAGATAAACGTATATACATAGAAATGGATAACATGATTTCAGATAGTAAAAAATGCTATGATTGAAATACCCTATTCTCCTTCCCCTGCACATTTGCACTTTCGTTTTATTCATTCTTTTATTCAGAAAGTCCAGTAAGGCTTTATTGAGTGCTCACTGTGTGTCAGGCAAAGTGCTAACTTATCACAGTGTTTATAGTGCAGAACCCAGATTTCACTTCTGTATCTTCACTCTAGTGAAGGAAACAACTAAAATGAATAAACACCATACATGGTGGTAAGTGTTCTGAGAAAGGACAGACAAGATTCTTGGAGAGCACATAGCAGGGGTATCACTGCTGTCCCCTGGGTCTAGGACACCTCCCCCCACCCCCACCCAACCCCCGCCACTTCCCCTTTACTGGGAACTCTCATACTCATCCTTCTGGATCTCACCATGGATGTCTCCTCTTGAAGTAACAGTTTCAGGTGTATAGGAAGTAGGTGCTTAACAAACACAAATGTTTGTCTGTTTTTATTTACTTATATAATAGTATCATTTTTAAAAATTTATTTATTTATTTATTTTGAGAGAGAGAGAGAGAGAGAGAGAGAGAGAGAGAGAGAGAGAGAGAATCCCAAGCAGGCTCCATGCTGTCAGTGCACAGCCCAATGCAGGACTCAATCTTACAAACCGTGAGATCCATGAGACCTGAGCCAAAATTAAAAGTCGGACACTCAACCCACTGAGCCACCCAGGTGCCCCTATAATAGTCATTTTAATATTATATGGTACTTTCTCAACTTACCCAACAGATGGATGTTTATTATCTGAAGTGAGTCAATTCACATTACTGAATAACATGGGCATTATGATTACATTTTAGCAAAAGCAAACAAGCACAACCCCTCTATATGTGTGTGTAACTTATTGTATCTATTTGTATAGGCAAAGAGAAAGGTGTAGAAGAATATATATCAGGCTGTTAGCAGAGAGCAAATGATCAGCTTTGGCTTCTGCATCTTTTTGCTAATAAATACTCATGGAATGGACGAACAAGGACTGCTAATAATGTTTAGATAATGGGGACACCTGTAAGGTAGTGAGCATCCACTGACCCTTAAGGACTGAGTGGATTTCATCTTGCTCAAATCATAGTCTTCTGTTTGTGTTTTATTTTAGCTACATGTTGACATCTGGTTAACCTAGATGGTTTCATAAGTGAATTAAAGACCAAGAGAGCACAAATAATCAATTTCTGTACTGTATCCAACTTGCTTAATAGATTCTTATGCCATAATTTCCTCTTCTGCAAATTAGGAATAATAGACTTTCTGTAAGAATAACACAATTAGACTGGGTAAAAGGCACTTACATTCATAAAGTACCAAAGAGTTGTTGAGTAGAAGTGAAAACTCTCTAATTTTTCTTTTGTGACATCCATGCTGATTATGTGCCAGAAAAATCTATGTATTATAAAGCAATGCTGTAATCCACCTTAAAGTTGAATGTGTTTGAACAAATGTCACCTTTTCCCATAACCTTTAAAATTCAATATTTTTCCGTTCTGAGTCTGGACATTAAGTGGGAATCTGTGGAGGAAGAGCCAAATTCCCAGGCTATTCCTCATAAAGAAGCTTTTTCGTGAGTTTGCATAGTGTCTAGACTATATCTTTGGACTTCCTATAACCAATGCTGAGTCATTAGAGCAATTAGAGCAAACACTCAAAAGAGACTTCAGAGAGGCATCACCCAAGCTTATAGATTACTATAAGTGTACACAACTTGGACAAGTATCTGAGATGGCCTTTGAGGATGAAGGGGAAGACAAATGCTTTCCCAAACTGTACAGATTCTGTAGATTTTCCATACAGACCATAGTTACATTACTTTTTTTTTTAATGTTTATTTATTTATTTTGAGGAAGAAAGAGAGCATGAGTGGGGGAGGGGGCAGAGAGAGAGAGAGAGGGACAGAGAATCCCAAGCAGGTTCTGCTCTGTCGCCATGGAGCCTGATGTGGGGCTCTATCCCACAGACTGTGAGATCATGACCTGAGCCCAAGAGTCAGACGCTTAACCAACTGAGCCACCCAGGCACCCCTACATTACTTCTTATTTCTCCCTAATAGCAGAGTATAGATGTAGCCTCACCTTATGATACGAAAGCAACCTCCTTTCTCCTATCTTTGACTTCACCTCTGTTGCATTCACTCATACTCAGCTTATGTCCATTGGCCATTTCCTCCATGCAAGAAATCAGTAAAGAAAGAAGACAGAGAGACTAAGAGGTGCCTTATTTCTCATTTACATTCTCTGTTCTCAACAGTGCCACCCCAATAGTCAGATTGTGTTTTCTTCATTATAAGCTTTATCTTGATTCAATTTTTTCGTCTATAACATGAAGGAAATGATGAGATCTGACTTATATTGCTATTTCAAGAATTTAATAAGATAATTAATGTAAAATACTTAGAACATTGCCTTGAACAGGGATCACTCATTAAATCAAAGCTACAATGATTATTAGCAATATTAGTACTGATCAATTGTCATTCCACCTTATTTTGTCTTAGTAAGGATAGGGTATGTTTAGAGTTCTGACAAATGTGAAGAAATGCAAAAGTAAGAAATAATTAATCAGCCGTATAGCTATGTTAAAGAAAATCTCACGAGCAGCCCAAATTTCACTCCCTGTTTGTGTGCACTAGTCAAATAAGGAATTATTCCATTAGATGCATCACTGGAAACCTGAAGTAGTGTGATATCCCTGCCTTGTTATTTGTGTGGGCAGAACTCTTTAATACCTTCTCTCGGGATGGCAGAGTATCATTTTCTGTTTCTTGTCTCTTCTTGTTTCCGTCTCATGTATACTTATCTTTCGTAACTGAAATTATTCAGCTCTTCCAAGCACAGGCTTAGAATATACAGACCTAAGGTTGCAAGGCCAAGATGAACAATTCAGCTTCCCACCCTCCTCTGCCCCCCCCCCCCCCCCAGAATATTGGGACCTGAGAGCGACTTCAAAGGGCTAGAACTTGATAGATAGAAGCCTTGTATCACATGGGCTGTTTAAGTATTCATGCAGCCTCTTCTGGCAGCTAACAGGGCTGCAAACTTTGCCCAGAAAAAAAAAAGGCGGGGTCGGTGGGGGGGAGATAATTACTGGATTTCATAGCATTCTGAAATGGCTGCTGTGAAGTAAAAACTTAAGCACTGATGTTTGGTTTAATCTCTTAGGCAAGTGTATTTTTTTTATTCAACACAGAACAATAGGCAAGTGATTAAATGCATGTCTAAGTATTTTTTCTGAGTATATCATCAGTGTTAGATACCCACTGACATCAACAACATAACAATGTATTGTACTGTAAAAGCTACCTCCTTTATAATTACTTTACTAATAACTTGATGTATCAACTGACACACTTCCCTTGCAGTCATTAGCTTTGCTTATGTAGTAACACAAGGTTTAAATTATCAGCAATTGAGCTATACAATAAATAAGAATGAAAGAAAGACAAAATTATTCTTGAGTGTGGTGACTTTTGCAACTTGAGGACATTTCATTTAGTGCAGTCAATTGGCACTATACGCTCTTCATTAGCATATGTGAAGACACCAAAAACACAGGTATCTATTAATTGTTTTGTTTGTTTTAAGGAGACATTTCCCCGGTTGTAATTAAGTTTCTTTCTTGTCCTAATTCTGGCTGATAAAATTTAATTAAAACAAAGTAATTCCACAATTTCTAATAACAACATAAGAGCAAACACTGGCCCTGCACTGAGCCTCAAATTCCTTCTTCAACGTACTGTCTAGACATTTAGTGAAAATCAACCTTATTTTATTTTTTATAGCTACATTCACAAGTTCTGAATTATCAATTATGCATCATCCCAATACAGCATACAAAAATGTAAGCATTAAAAACACTTGTTCATCAGTTTGTCCCTTCTAACAGTAGTGATCTAAGATGTAAATTCAGATAAAACAATGGTTACATTAATCATTAAATATTAATAGTTTAATAGGTACATTGAAAATTTAAAAAAATCACTTGGAATATGAGTGTTGAGTGTTTCTAGATGATTAATATTACATAAGAATTGACCATTAGTAAATATCAGGTAAGTAAAATGAAATAATCACCATTCCTTTTTTTAAAAATATTTTTAACATTTATTTATTTCTTGAGAGACAGAGAAACAGAGTGTGAGTGGGGGAGGGGCAGAGAGAGAGAGGGAGACACAGAATCCGATGCAGGCTCCAGGCTCTGAACTGACAGCACAGAGTCCGACATGGGTCTTGAACTCACGGACCATGAGATCATGACCTGAGCCGAAATCAGATACTTAACCAACTGAGCCACCCAGGTGCCCCCGGCCATTCCTTTTTTTTTTTTTTTTTTTTTTTAAGAGAGAAAGAGAGACAGAGTATGAGTAGGGGAGGGGCAGAGAGAGAGAAATAGGGAGAATCTGAAGCAGGCTCCAGTCTCTGAGCTGTCAGCACAGAGCCCAGCACGGGGCTTGAACTCATGAACTGCGAGGTATGACCTAAGCCGAAGTCAGATGCTTAACCAACTGAGCCACCCAAGCACCCCAAATAATCGCCATTCTTAAGTTTTATTTCTGTGAAACTTCCTTCAAAAAATTCATAAACTGTAGTTAATTATTTGGACCATGTAGGCCTAGATATGTCTGTAAATATATATGTGTACATACACATATATCAGATGTATATCAAAAAAAGACCTTCATGATTAATCAGTTATGTTTTTCATTTAATGTTTCAGATGTACATCACCAACACAATCAAAGCCAAAGGAACAAGACTTGCTAAGCCCGTTTTATGTTTGGGCTTAATGTGTTTGGCCTTTCTTACTGGACTCAACAGAGTAGCAGAATATCGAAATCATTGGTCCGATGTGATAGCAGGCTTTCTGGTTGGAATATCTATAGCAGTATTTCTGGTAAGTAGAACTGTATTTGGATTTCATTGCATTTTTAATGAACTTCTATAATCATCTACGACAATACCAGTGTGAATCACCGGGTTTGTCTAAATGTGGTAGGTCAAATTATAATATGTGCATTTGAAGTCATTCATTTCTTCCTCCTCCCTCATTTGTCCTGCCTAAAGTCAAATTTGGAGATGAAAAATATATAAATTCTACACCTAAAGGTGAACAAAATATTTTCATATAAAATGGAATGGGGCTAAAATGCTCAGTCCTCCTTGGGTACTTTTTAAGATTGGATTGCTTGGATATTTTAAAATTTCCTCAGGCCACTTTTCATCCCGGAGTATCTAGAGCATCCCAAAGTGCCCCCAGGGTCCCAGCACAGTCTTCTCCTTGAACTGCCATGTCACAGCACTTGGTAACAGGTAAACCTTGTCTGAGAGATGAATTGGTTCCCTTCAGTAACTAGAAGTCCATGGGTGGTTTCCAAAACAGTACCATCTCAAGCCAGATTTTGTCAAGTAGTAAAGAGACTATGTAGTGATTTCTAATGAAATAAGCATGCCATCTCTACTCCTATTATAAAATCTCCTTGGAATATGACTATAGGTTTTGGTTGTTGGAAAATACATTTTAGTCTGGCTTTAGAAATAACTAATCCATTATAAGTATGAGTGTATAACATTTAACCCAGAGGGAAAATGTGTAGACTATAAATCAAAACATATTTTGGCATTGACGCATTATAATAGAAAAAAAAAAACACTTTATTTCCATTTTGATTACATTTAAATTGCTTCTCGCGCTTAACTTCTCTTCTTCAGCTCCTTTCCCTAGTTTAGAACCAGTAAGCAAAAACTTGTATGAACCTTTCCAGCTAACAATTTTGTGTGCCAGGCATTTTAAGCAGTTCTTTTCTGTAGAACCTCCTGTGGTTAGAGTGGTGAGTATGACCTCATCTCTGCCCCACACTCTGTGCTACTTCTCTTCCTGATGTCACCTCCTCTGGTTCCCCAGGTATCTGGGAGACTCAGGCCCACCCCAGTCTGTCTCTCAGAGATATCCTATAGCCTCAGGAAAACTGGGGCCCAGACTTGGTCCAGAGCCTTTTCCTTGCTTTCACTCACCACAGTTTGAAACAGATTGAAACATTTAAAACAAAATAAAACCAGACCAACACCTTACATAAATCCTATGAAAAGAAATAACCAAACATCAAAATTTCAAAACACTAGTGTCACATGTAACTGCATTTCAGCCTCATGAGTCCAGAGAATCTTCACTGGCATCTTATCAATCTTCCTGCTTTATCTTCCTGTGGCTGTTGCCAACTTCCCTTTACTTCCAGTGACTATATTGTCACCTTGCAAGACCAAATCTAGAACCCTAGTCACTTCCTCATCTGAGAAGCATGTGATGAACGAGTTGGACTGTGGATCCCCTTGGGTTCAAAACCCACCTACTGCACATATTCAGAGTGTTCCACAGTGGCCCTTCAGACATCCCCATACACCTAGACAATGAACTTATGAAAAGGTCATGTGAAAATAATGCTTTAACTGTAGTAACTAAAAAACATTGTTCCTTCATGCACAACCACTTCTGAGTGTGTCTACAGGTGTGAAGTCCTGTGCTAAGAACTGGGGGTGCAAGGAGGCTCAGATAAACACGATCTATTTCCTGTGGGAGTTACAGTCTGGTTCAGGGGTCAGACAGTAATAAGTTATTCCATCAAATATTCCCTTCCTCTTTTCCTTCATAGCATAAACATTTACTGAACCCTTGTTATAATGCAGGCACTGTGCTTGGTGCTGGGGATAAGTACATGAGAAATTTAGAGCCCATGTACTTAAAGAGATCACAATTGGGTGGAACAAGATTGACACAGAGGGTTTTATAGAGGGTTAAATGTAATGACATCAGTGTGTATACTCGAGAGATCTCTTTTGGGATTAGGGATAGTTAGAAAAGGGAGGTGATACATAAACTTGAAAGGTCTGTGGGGCATCTGGGTGGCTCAGTCAGTTAAGCATCCAGCTCTTGATTTCGGCTCAGGTCATGATCTTGTGGTTCGTGGGATCAAGTCCCGAGTCTTGATGCTTGGGATTTTTTCTCTAGCTCTCTCTGCCCTCCAACCCTCGCTTGCACATGTGCACACACATGCATGTTCTTTCTCTCAAAATAAAGAAATAAACACTTTTTAAAAAAGAAAGTTTTGTAAAGTAGAGAGGTCTAAACGATGGCATAAGGAATGATGGGCAAAAAGCACAGTGCATAGAAGCAATATAAAATGCTTCATAAAAGAGGCATTTATGGAGCTATTAGTCAGTTGTAGGCCTGGGCACAGCATGCACATGAGAGGAGGTGGCATCCTGGAGTGGCACCAATTGTCCAGTGTCAGTGACAAGAGTGGGAAATACAAAAACACCGGGTGAATGTCCTGAATGGCCTTGTAGGTTAGAATAAGCTGGGCTTTTTTATTTTTTATTTTTAATGTAGGTGATTTGAGAACCACTGTCAGAATTCAGGTAAATTAAAGCTGGTTGAATCCCAGCTTCTTTTTTTTATTCGGTTTGTGCCTTTAAGCAATTTACTGAACCTTTCTGAGCCTCAGGTTCTTCCTCTTTAGTTTTTTAATGTTTATTTATTTATTTTGAGAGAGAGAGAGAGAGAGAGAGGAAGAGAGAGAGAGAGAGAGTACACGATCAGGGGAAGGGCAGAGAGAGAGAGGGAGAGAGAGAGAAAGAATCCCAAGAAGGCTCCGTGCTGCTAGCACAGAGCCTGACACAGGGCCTGAAATCACGAAGTGTGAGATCATGACTTGAGCCGAAACCAAGGGTTGGACGCTTTACGGATTGAGCCACCCAGGCATCCCTCTTCCTCTTTAAATGAGGCCAGTGAAACCCTCCTTAAAGCTTATGAGGATTTAAAACTTTAAATAAAATAGTGTATGTTCAACGAATAGCTACACGAATGACTGACGTTAGTTCCATAAATGATAGTTTGCTTCTTTTCAGCTTCTTTTACTCTATGATACAATTTGTGCCTTGAAAATAGGTTTGTTTGAAAGTGAAACTCCAGGTGAGGATAGAGGAGGTAAATTGTACAGAACCAGGGAAATAAGATGGCACAAATCGGGCCTGTGTGAGCACAGAGAAAAGGGAGGGTATCTGAGAGGTTTGTGGAGGTGGAAGGTTTGGAGCTCGATGGCACACTAGAGAGGATGCAGGCGAAGAAGAGGGAGCAATCCGTGATGATTCCTGAGCTTCTCATTTAGGCAAGTAGAACGTTTATTCTGAGCAGTGTCTACAGCTCTGGCCTGCAATGTCCTGGGGTGTCTCCAGTTTTCTTGCAGTGTGTGCAGAACTCTGAAAGTATTCCAGAATAAACGAACACTAACGTACTCCAAGCCTCTGTGTTTCAGTTAAAAGCATCCACATCCCCCAGTCACCCAGACCCAATGTCTAGCATCTGCCTTGACTCATTCTTCTCGTTCATTCCCCACGCCCGGTGATTCATCTGGTTTCAGTTTATTTCTTACAAAATACCTCCTCCACATCTTATTTCTTGGCCATTCTGACCATAACCTCTCAATTTTCAAGATCAGCACTTTTTACCCCTCCTCTGTCTCTCGGTTCCTAGCTGCCTCACTTCAGACTCTCCTCCAAATACCTCCCATTCTGCTTCTCTCCTTATTAGAACATAATCTGTTGCTAGTAACAAGACAAAAAACAAAACAAAACAAAACATTCCTGCTGTGCTCTTCCCAGCCAAGTTTATTTTCCCTCCTTGCAGTGGAATCCTGTACTTCATATCCACTCAGTTTTCTTTGCATCACAGAAGGTTCTGTCAAGTCTATGTTTGCCTCAGCAAGAATGCCCATTCCTCTGTATCAATTTTATTTTATTTTTTTTAAAGTTCATTTATTATTTATTTTAAGAGAGAGAGAGAAAGTGGGGAGGGGGGGATGGGGGGGAGAGAGAGAGAGAGAAAGAGAGAGAGAGAGAGAGAGAGAGAGAGAGAGAGAATCCTAAGGAGGCTCCACACTGTCAGCAGAGAGCCTCATGTGGGGCTCCAACTCACAAACCATGAGATCATGCCCATGGCCAAAGTTGGACACTTAACCAACTGAGCAAACCCGGTGCCCCTCCTCTGTATATTTTGGAGAGCAAAACAGAGTTCTGGGAGTCATGTGAACCTAGGTTTGAATCCTGCTTTTGCCACCTGCTATGTGTGTGACCTTGAACAGGTCACACTTTAGCTCCTCATTTTTTCTAACATAGTGGGGTCTCCCTGAACTGTATTTAAAATGTCTTTCCCTCCCCAAGGAATCCCTTCCTCATTCCCTATTCACTTTTCTCCATAGCATGTTCCAACTTTTATATACCGTATACAATATTTTTGTTTTTGTGGGTTTTTTGCTGTCAAGCTTACTAGAATGTAAGCTGTGCATGCAGAAGGCATTTATTTATTTATTTTCTTCTCTGTGTATTTCCAGTAGCCAGTACAGGGTCTGGTATATAGGGGTTTCTCAGGAAATATTTGATGGATGAATAAATGAATGGGGAACTGTTTTATTATCTCCCACATCTCTTTTGAGGGTTAAGTGAAATCCCCTATGTCAGAAGTGCAGTGAAGCGTGTGGTGCAGAGAAGAAGATGCTGGTTATCATAGCCCTCACCTTTTTTTTCTTTAAATGTTTGATTTATTTTTGAGAGAGAGAGAGCTTGAGCGGGAGAGGGGCAGAGAGAGAGGGAGGCAGAGGATCCGAAGTGGGCTCTGTGCTGACATCAGGGAGCCCAGTGTGGGAGAACTGTGGGATCATGAGCTGTGAAATCATGACCTGGGCTGAAGTCATATGCTCAACCAACTGAGACACCCAGGTGCCTTGGTCCTCACCTTCGATGACTATTCAAATCCTTTTTGCACTTGAGATTTTTCTTAAACAAGGGCCAACTTGCCCAGAAAGTGTCCCTGACTACCCAGTTCTCCCATTTTTCCTGAATTGCCACTGTACTCAAAATCTGGCCTGTTACATTCTAACAAGGAATTATAATCTGTCCTGCTTATCACTCTCTTCCCGTGTGCATTTTCTTTAAAGTTAAAGAATAGAATCCCTATGCTTAAGAAAATACAAAACAAATACTAGCTGAACAAAAGTTGTAGATTGGTTAATATTATTTTGTACAAATGTATGCTTCAGAGTGCTTTCAAAAACGAGGGACTGCGTCAAGTCATGTAGTTCAAGTTACTGAGCCATAGAACTATGTGTAATGTAGCGAGTTATTTGAGTAGTCTTTATTATATTAATTCAATTATTCCTCACAACAGCACATTGAGATGTGAGTATTGTTGCCCCCATTTTTCAGGTAGAAGAAGAAGTCTAGTTTTATTGAGTTGCTTGCCCAGGCTCACAGAGTGACTAAATCAGCCCAGGATTAAGGCTCAGCCCTATTTGACCCTCAGAGACCATGCACTTCACCCCATGCAATAAATGTTTTACTTGCCACAAGGGAAGAGGGAAAATGACTACAAATGGATCAGATTAATTTATTATCACTACTGGAAAAAGAAAACAAAACTATATGTGTAGTGGTGACTTATTAGTGTCATTTTTGTAGGACAGGGTAGAATTATAGAAGCCACTAATGTAAAAATAAAATGCTTCAGAGGAATGTCACTTTAAATTATATAGGAATATCAGAAAATGTGAGAATTTTTGGCCTAGACACTTGCTCATTCATTAGTCTATTCATTCACTGTGGCACTGGGAATACAATGGTGAGCAAAAAAAGAGAGCATCTCTGCTTTCATAGAGCTTACCACCTTAGAAGAGATCCATGTCAACCAAGGTGTTATATGCTAACAGCTGTATAATTTCATTAGGAATAGGTGCTTTGATGAAAAGCATCAGAGATTGATGTGATCAAACAAACAAAAACAACCTGGGGTCAGAGAAAACTAGTGAAGAAGTGATACTGAGATGAGATACCACAGATGAGTAGGATATGGTGCCTAAAGAGTGTGGAGATGAGTATTCCAACCAAAACGCAGTGAAAAGGAACAGAAGGTGTTTGGGAAGTGCAACAAAGGAAGGCTGCAAAGGTGGGCAGGGTTTATTTACACTCTAAGAGAAATGGGGAGCCAGCCACAATGGTTTTAAGGAGGGTGACATGATCCAATTTGCATTTTGGAAAGAGCATTCTTATGCCACTCTAAAAATGGATTGGAGGGAGCCAAGATTGGATTTAGGGAGACTTTAGAAAGCTATGCTGGAATCCAGGAAAGTGGTGGTGATTGCTTAGTCTTTGGAGTTGGTGATGGAGGTAGAACAAAGCAGATACAAGAAATCAGAATTTTTAGGAAGGAAAATTGAGCAAATTGAGTAAAGGGTTGTGTGTAGGACCTGTAAAGGGTAAATCTAAGTTTTCAGCCTTGTGCAGTTAAGGAAGTGGACATGTGGGGGTGGTTTTCCTGAAAAGATCCAGAAAAAATCAAGCTTTAGGGTGGGGTAAGAATATGGGCAGATCTTGGGGCACCCGGGTGGTTCAGTCGGTTAAGTGTCTGACTCTCGATTTCAGCTCAGGTTGTGATCTCGCGGTTTTGTGAGTTCAAGCCCCACATCGGGCTCAGTGTGGGCAGCGCAGAGCCTGCTTGGGATTCTCTCTCTCCCTCTCTCTCCGCCCCCTCTCCACTCACACTGTTTCTGTCTCTCGAAAGAAAGAAAGAAAGAAAGAAAGAAAGAAAGAAAGAAAGAAAGAAAGAAAGATGGGCAGATCTTGGGTTTCATTTTGAACATTTGCTGAATGTTTCATACTTTTGACAACCAAAAGAATGGACTAACTTGCTAAGATATTGCAATCTTTTCCCTTAGAATTTGAGAAAACTCAGACCCAGAGACTGTCCAAGAACATATAGACTTGGGATTAAAAACCAAATTTCTTTTACCTACGAGCTTTTACCTATGAGCATTTTTCTAATAGGAAATCAGTTCCATACTTGTGAATGTTAGCAAGCAAGACTTGTTAAATATTTGAATATGATTCCAAGGAAGGTTTGGCAATTTCCTGCCTTATAATTTAAATAATAACAGTAATGAAGAATAATCATTATGCTAATAGATACTATTTAATGAATATCTACTATGTGTTTAAATAGTTCGCATATGAATTCTCAGCTGCTTCAGTGGTGTTGTCCTAACCCTCAATTAAGGCAAAGAGATAACTGATAAAACCTTTCAAAGAGTTTACCAAACCTAAATCACAGATAAAGCAGTGACACTCATTTCAGAAGCCCATACTAACTCTAGATCAACTTTTCTTCATCTCATGACTTCCGTATATCTTCCATATATCCATATATCTAAAATATAGTTATTTCAACAAATTTCACTTAACAAGAATTTGTATCAGTTTTTTTTTCATCTGCCCAATTTTTCATTAATTTAGAACATTAATGAAAAGGGAAATGTGTGTATATATTTCATGAAGTTAGTGTGAAACTGCTTGCTTGTTATGTTGTTATTGGTGAAACTTCTTGATTATATCCTTTGTACTCTAGGCAGTGGTCAATTGGCAAACTACAGCCCTTAGGTAACACTTGGCCTGCTATCTATTTTTTTTTTTAAGTTATAGTGGAACATTGACATGCCTGCTAGATTATGAATTGCCAATGGCTGTTTTCACACCAAAACAGTAGAGTGGAGAAGTTGCTGCAGAGATCATGCCAACAAAGCCAAAAATACGTACTATGTAGAAAAAGAAAAGAAAAGAGAAGGGGAGGGGAGCGGAGGGGAGTGGGGGGAAGGGGAGGGGAAAGGCCCCTGGGCTGCCTCAGTCAGTTGAGCTTCCTGCTTCAGCTCAGGTCATGATCTCACAGCTCAGCTCCTGGGTTCCATCCCCATGTCGGGCTCTTTGCTGACAGCTCAGAACCTGGAACCTGCTTCAGATTCTTTGTCTTCCTCTCTCTCTGTCCCTCCTCTGCTCAGGCTCTGTCTCTCTCAAAAGTAAATAAACATTAAAAAAAAAACATGTACTGTGTGTCCCTTGCAGCCCAAATTTTCTGACCCTTCCTCTAGAACAATCACTATTACTTTTTTGTAGGGTCATCATTTGATACTGGGTTTATCAAGTACCTATCTCCAAGCCTGTGCCATTCCTTACTTTAAAGATCTTGATGGCATGATAAAGTTGATATATCAAATTATCAGGCTTTGATCTGTGTTTCTGATGTGTAATTATCCATGGAAATGGAAGGATAATAAATATACCACAATTAAGGAAATATTTTTTTGTAAGATAAAGTCTCATAGTATGTTGTTATTATTTTGTAGATTTGTAAATTTTATTTAAAACCTGGAGAATAACCAAGGTCGAATTGGCCTTTGAAATTATTCAGTAATGAGACCTACTAAGGAAAAGGCTTTCCAATGGAGCATTTGTGCAAATATACAATGTAAATATGTAATTATATAGTAAGCATTTATTTTTTAAAAAAATTAATATTAGGGGGTGCCTGGGTGTCTCAGTTGGTTAAGCATTTGACTCTTGATTTCAGCTCAGGTTTTGATCTCACAGTTCTTGGCTGATAGCACAGAGCCTGCTTGGGAGTCTCCCTCTCTCCCTTTCTCTCTGCTCCTCCCCTGCTTGTGTTCGCTCTCTCTAAAAATAAATAAATATATTTTTAAAAAATGAATGTTAGGTGATAATTGCAAGTAAATTCTGTATTTTATTTTGATAATAGACTATAAAACCCAGAAAAAAAAGGCTGAAGAATATCTTACCCACTACATAATATAAGCAAATAATAGCAAGAAACTTTCCTTTGTTGTTTTATTCACTATTTCTTAAAGTATGATTCATCTGCATCAGAAGATTTTAGAATATATTTCAAAAAGTGGCAACTCCTAGGCCCCCTTCTTCATCTACAAAATTGGAATCTTTAGAGGAAGGCTTAGGAATGTGCATTTTTAACAGTGCTGGGACTTTATTTTTATGTACACTGGAGTATGAGAACCTCTGATTTAGTTCAAATGCTGTCACCTGTCTGGTATAATCAGTTGAAACAAGGGTCAATTTCCTTTATGTAAAAGGTCTTCTATTTCACTGGTAGCCCCAGTAAGCTATTGTTAAAATGCCAAGTATACATGGGATACAATAATAGACAATAAACTAGGTTAATTAAAGGGATGCTACTAAATTAGAAAGTGCCAATTGTAAAAGGTTTATTATGAATGTAATGATCTTGAAGCATTGGAAATAATTAGCATTTAAATTAAGTTGTAGGTTAGCCACATTAGGAAAGGTTAGCTTGCTATGAATTTTTATAAGGCTATGATGTTATTTATGGATTGATTTGAGCATTGACTATAACCTAATTTAATGAAAATTTTGGAATAATAAAATTGTCATTATTAACTGAGCTGCACATTAATTTGAAATTTTCTTGAACACATTTTCAGTGGAATAACTATTAAAATTTACGCAAGATAAATATGGATGTAAAGTTATATATGTAATATTTAAGTAATTTTAATATTTTGTTACCATGATTAGATATATTAAGCTACTCAAAAGGGTCATAGTCACCAGGAGTGTGGCTTTGTTTCAACTATATTTTTTTCCTGAAATTTTAGGTTGTGTGTGTGGTAAATAACTTCAAAGGAAGACAACCAGAAAATGAACATCTCCACATGGATAACCTGGCACAGATGCCAATGATCAGCATTCCTCGCGTAGAAAGTCCTTTGGAAAAGGTAACATCTGTACAGGTGATTCATAATTTAAATTCTCAAATGTGATTGTTATCTAGAGCAAATGAATAATCATTCCTGCGAGTTCCTGCACAGTCATTTTTGATTTACTGAAACAAATTTAGAGTCTAATGTGGTTTTTAGCAAGAGTTTAGTCACTGAAGACATCATCTTAGAAGAATGCATATCACATTGAAAATATTTCTTTGAATACCACATGCTAAGAGCTGAGTATACATGGAATATGTTCTGTACTTTGCCATAACTTTGAGATAAGGAACATTGTGCAATGGTCTCATACAGGGGGAAATTACAAGATATTTTTATTTGAGAATACATGCATTTTTTAATATATTTCATTCTTTCCAGGCTCTATTTATGTGAGAAACTGCTTAGTATAATGCCTAGGACATAACAGTGCTCAGTGAATTTGGTTGAATCTCATTATAGAAAGGTCTGGTCTCATTATAGAAAGGTCTAATGACAGGAAAACACCGATCAGGCCCTTCCTAATCAGGGAGGTACTGAAGGAAAGATTGGGAAGGATGGAGCCAGACCAGGCTGCTCTTTGAATGGCAAGTCAAGGCTTCATTAGACATGACAATGAACACAGAAGCCAAATAGTTAACAAAAATTTTTCTTGAGATTTTTTCTTGAGACTAATCTTGTGAACTAGAGAGGGTAATATTTCTTAAACGAGGATGCAGTTATGTACATTGGTAATTGGTTAAAAGATCGCTCCGAGGGTTACTAAAAGTAACCTCATCCCTGTCCATCTCCACATTTTGATCAATACATTAGATGAAGAGATCAATTACATGCTAATCAGGAGCTTAGATGGTGTCAATCAGCGAGGCATAATTAATACATCAGTTGAAAGAATAAAAGAGAGACTAGATGCAATTAACAACTAGGAATAAAGCACATGTTTTGTATTTGGATTTAAAAAGAAGTTCATGTAGGGTAGGGTACATCTAGGTTAGCTGCACAAACAAAAACAGGCTCAGAGGGTATTGTAGGTTACCATTCAGCATGTGTCAACCGCATGTTATTGCTGCCAAGTTATATGATCTTACGTTCCATTTAGGGAAAATAATATCCTGAATGAGAGCATTAATAGTTTGCTGTGCTCAGACTAACTTGGAATACTGAATACTGCCCTTGGTGGCATAGTTTTAAGGTGGGCATCATAAAATAGAGTAGTTGGTACTCAAATATTTGTTAAATGAGCAAATGAATGTGCCCAAGATGGTGGTGCATGGACTCAAAGTCATGGATTATGAAAGCCTGTGGAAGGAATAGAACATGATTAGAGAAAAAGAGAACTCATGGAAGACGCAGTAACTTTCCATATATATCTGAAGGACTACTGTATGGCAGAGGGATGTGATTTGTTCTGCTGGGGCCTCAGAGGTCACAATTAGGTTGAAAGAAAAGAAAGTGTAAGAAGACAAATAATGTCAAGAAAGAAGGAAAAACTTTCTAAAAATGGAATGGCTTCCTTAAGAGCAACGAAATTTCCTTTTATTATAAGGATCCAAGAACAAACAGTTAAATAATCACTTGTCCATCATATTATGGAGGGAATTCAAGCATCACAGTGAGGATAGAGGTTCTGGATCATCATTATAGTAATAATAATAATAATAATAATAATAATAATTACCGTTTAATTATCATTCATCATGTGTCAGGTACTATGCAGATTGCTTATGTAAATTCAACAAATATACTCCTATGCTCTGCAAATACAACTTCATTCCTTACAACAATTTTATTTTTTTTTTATAAAGTTTTTTTTTAATATATGAAATTTATTGTCAAACCTTACAACAATTTTAAAGCTGGGTGTCATTATAGTGGCAAATGCTAATAGTCCAAAGAAGACCTCCTCCCCTTCTTTTAGTAACTGAATTCCCCAATCCAATTTTAGCTACATCCACCACTGCCCAGCCATAGTCTGTATTTCCCAGCTACCATTGCAGTCAGACGTGACCGTGCAGCTAAGTTTAGAACAGTGGGATGTAAGCAGAAGTGGTAAGCACAACCTCTGGTTCGTCGCTTGAAGATTCTTGTCTTTGTCTCTTCTCCCTCTTCTCATCAAGTGGAAAAGGTAGTGACTGGAAGTAATCTTTAACTTTTTTAAATGACCGATCCATTTTGACAGTGTAGGTTCCTGGCTGAGCTCATGAAACAGTCCACATACACCCTCTAGATGGTTCTGAAAAAGAAATAAACTTCTTTCCTTTCTGAACCATTGGATTGCTTTCATCTCTTTTGCACAGTGGCTTAGCTGATGCCATATGACAATAAATGTCTCCATTGTAGAGTTATGGAAACTGAAATCCCAACTAGTTAAGCAGTTTGTAAAAGTCCACATCATTGATGAGCAACAAAACTATACAGTGTGACATTTCAAGATACATGTATTGTACAAAATTAGATCTTTTTTAGCTCAAGAAATAAAGATAGAAAGCAGCAGAATTTAGGAAGAAATATTAGACATATTTGGAAGACAATGGTCTGGGTAACAATTAGTGTTCATTTTATATACGTCAGAAGTTAACTTGAACATTAATTACTATCTTCTGTTGTTTAACATATTTATTTGTATAAGGATTCTTTGGTAGCCTCCTAGCATTGCCAAATATTCTGATACACCATTACATCCTTCTAGATATATAGTGTATATTATATACATATGTATATATATAATTCCTGTTGTTGAATTTATGCAAATTGATTTTTATTTATAGTGATTTTTAAAATATGAAAGCAAAAATATTCTACTAGAATCTATGGATTTCAAGATATCTGTGTTTATTAACTTACTTCTTTCATTCAGGTTTTGTTTGTTTATGACAAACTCATGTGCTCTGTTTTTACCTTGGTAGTTAGGGAACAAAGATGATTTGAATCTGATTCGGTTCTCCCCTTTGCCCACCGAAGTGCACTGTCACATGCCTTGCTGAGCTCCGACTCTGCTCCCCACTCTATTCCCCCTGTTTGCAGGCAGAATGCTGTGTGCACAGGGCAGGGTCTACTCCTGCGTCACACAGATCACACACAGGAAGATCATGAATCAAGGTGCTGGGGACACATCTCAGGCTTCCCTGTGGAGCTCTGCTGCTAAGAGGACATGTATTTGTGCTCATCAGCTGGAAAGGGAGGAAGGCCATCACTTAAGGAAGCCCACAATGTTTCTCTTTCTTTTATGATAAGGAGTACTTGGAGTAAATATATTGCTTTTCATCATAGCTCATGATGGGAAACAAGTGAATGCAAAATTCTTCCCAATAGTTTGATCTTAGGAATTGATAGTTGGAGGGTGGCATTAGGTTCTTAAAGCTGGCCCTCTGAGGAGAGAAAGGGAGTCCAGTATTAAAATTCCAATTGCAGGCACGCCAGTCGTTTAAGCACTGTTACGCCAAGCTGTCGTTTTCTGCTTGTCATTTTGTGCGGGGAAGGCAAAGGGTTTCTTTCCTTTAGAAGTTGTGTACTTATATAACCTCTTATGTTCAAAGTACATGTTTGATAAACTGTAAGCTACAGAGTAATTACAGCATGCCAGCATTCTTTATTTTTATGCCAGCGATTTATCCCTTAATTATAGGGAGTTTGTCATATAGTTAATTACCACAGTTTATGAGAAAAGTCATGATTTTTCTGAAAGCTAAGTAAATCTGAACATTCATTACATTTGGTTTTATGAAAAGAATTAATCATCTATGGAAGCTGGCCCATCATATCTCATAGTCCAGTAGATTTTTAAGTTGCCAATAACTTCATTACCGCTGTTTATAATAGCAAATCATAAAAGTCTAACTGTGTATCAGCCGTGAATGATTAAATCAATGTTGGTACATCCTACAATGGAATCTGGTGCATTATAATGCGGTGTTTCAGCTCACAGGTTCTGGAGGTAGACTAGCTGGGAATTTGGGACAATTTTGACCTTGGGCAGCTTATTCAAATACTCTGTGATTCAGTGTTCTCATTCCTCAAATGGTCATTGTGAGAGTTGAGCAAGCTTATAGTAAAGCACTGAGAACGGTGTCTGGAACCTGTAAAGCCCTTAACCATTGCCAGTGATAATTATTATTACCATTTAGCAGTTGAAATGGATAAGGTAAATCAAGATGTGGAAAGTTTTCTGATACATATTGTAAAGTTTATTTTTTAAGTTGATATATATAAAATGCGTGTTATAAAATGTGTGTGTGTGTATAATGAAGCCAGTTATGCAAATTACCACACAAGATAATTTCTTTCTAGTAGGATCATTTATTTCTAGAAAAGAGCACATAGATGAGAGAGAGAGAGAAAAAGAGAGAGACTAGTTACCAACCTGAGAGCAATGCTTAAACCTAAGGAGACAACTGAGAGAGTGGATCTGATTTCTTCTCTTTCTTTCTTTGCCTTCCTTCCTTCCCTTCCTTCCTGCCTCCCTCCCTCCTTCCCTTTCTCCCTTCCTTCCTTTCCTTTTTCATTTGTTTTCTCTTTCTTTTTCTTTCTGTAATGAATAATTGTGTAACAAAAGCAATTACAACTTTTAAAAATTATCCAGTTTTCTTAAGCTGCTCTAAGGAGGTTCTGGTCATGCTTCCTCAGATTGACTACCACTGTGTTCAGATTTACCAAAGTCCCTTGGAAAGATTCCCTCAGAGCAATTTATTTTTTTTTTAATTTTTTTTTCAACGTTTATTTATTTTTGGGACAGAGAGAGACAGAGCATGAACGGGGGAGGGGCAGAGAGAGAGGGAGACACAGAATCAGAAACAGGCTCCAGGCTGTGAGCCATCAGCCCAGAGCCCGACGCGGGGCTCGAACTCACGGACCGCGAGATCGTGACCTGGCTGAAGTCGGACGCTTAACCGACTGCGCCACCCAGGCGCCCCCCCCCCCTCAGAGCAATTTAAATCCTATGCTCTTTCCTCATGACTCACATGATCCTTTTCAAAGTGTTTGGTTTATTTTTATCTGCTCAATTGGGCATGGAGGCCTTGGTTGTGGCTCAGATGCCTTTGTGCCCTCATGCCCAGGGTCCTGCTTCCTTTGGCACACCTGCAGCCAGCCATCCCCATTTCAGATACTGTATGTCCTGAGAAACCGCACACAAGCCCTGTGCATATGCCTTTTATTTATGGGATCCACAAATTCACACCCCACCAAGGCCCCAGAAAACCAACTTTGTTCATAGGTTGCACCACCCTTTCCTTTCAGACTCATCCTTTTCTGGCTCCTTCCTTTGAGGGCCCATGCATCTCAAACAAAAGCCTCAGTGGTGCTGGCTTCAGGATGTCTCCAAATACATGAAGATGTTCTTAATTACTCTTGGGAGTCCAAGAACCAAAAGTCTGACTCTCCTTCTAGGAAGTGGAGATGGAAACATTTACATATTCATTATCTTTAGTTCCTTATTTTAGCAAGAACAAAGAATTAACATCTTAATAGCTGTGTTACTAGGAAAAACTAGATAGAGTAAAATTTTAGTCATTTCTACTAAATATCATATAAATCGATCCAGTTTGAAGGATGTCACCAAAGGGCAATTAAAATGTTTCTTTGTCAATAAAGAAGCTCAATATTGCAGAATTGGCTAAAATCCTATAGAATCCCAGTAATACCCCAAAATGTCAAAGAGTAAAGATGAGATAAGAGCAATCTCTGAGAGAAGGAGGAGTGTATTCTATTTAAAGCATAATTCAGCACCTTGAACCAACACCATTTTGAGACTGGATGAGCAAATAGGCAAATACACAACAAAAGAAAGTCTTCAGGCAAGAAGCTTTCCCTCTGGTCAAGCTTCTCATTAATATTGGTTCATGGCAAGTGAAGGAGTACTTTTCCTCAACTGAACGGGTGCTATAACTAGAGGGGAGAGTTGTCTTTATTTAAAAAAAACAAAAAGCTAGCTCCAATACTTCACCATCTACTTAGAGTAGAGGTTAGGCTGAAGTGACTAGCAATAGTTCTGATGGTCCAACAACCATGAGAATGAAACTGTATAGGAATAAAGTGATAATCCTATAGTCTCAACTTTTTCTACCATTTCACTCATCAAATCACCAAAATTCTATTATAAAACTACACCCTCCATCTTTTCAGCTCAAGATCTAAGGTAAGGATTCCTTGACTATTTGTGGAACAATCTGGGGATAGCTAAATCTATTGTTCTTCCAGTGTAAATAATCAGGAAAATTACTTAAATCCTTTATATGATATCATGACATAGATGAGAAAGACACATTTTACGAGTTAGAATATGTTTTTGAAAAAAATTACAAAAAATTTAACTAAATTCATTATTAATAGTATTTTCTTCCAGTGTCAAGGAAATTAAAGAAAATATGTGAAATGAGAGATGAAAGGTAGGTGACACAATGGCGCAATTAGGAAACTAATGTAAGAAAACAAATAACATTATGACAGGATGGAAACCAATAGTAGAAACCATAAAGAACAAAATCCACACTGGAGAAAGACTTATTAAGGACAGGTTTCAGCATATGTAGTAAAAGAACAAGAATATAAAATTGACCAGAGAAAAGATAACAGATACAGAAGACATGCTACAGAAATCTAACATGAATCATTGTAGTTCCAGAAGAAAAGGACAAATAGAAGTATAGCAATATTCAGAGATATATATCAAGGAGACTTTTCCTTCAAATAAATACCTTCAGTCTAGAAAAGTTAACTAGATACAAGGTAAAATTAAAATATATACTAAAACTTAGATTGTATTTCTCAGTGAAATTTTTGTATTTCATTACTGAAGAAAGAGTCCTATAAATTATGTGGGAGATGTTATTATTCCCAATTATTAACTACCCCCTTCCTTAGGCAGAGTATCCTTCCTGCTCCAATTATCTAGAATTTGGTCAATAACATCTGAATGAACCTGACTTATACCCCATTAGTCAGAAACCTGTAGAGACATCAAGAGTTTTGTCAACTTTGTTGCTTCTGGGCCTCTTTCCAGAGGGCTGTTCCTTTAGCCTGGATCCGAAAACGGGAAGACAAGGGAAGCAGAAGGGTACCCAGCCAGCAACCTGGAGCAGATCTATAGAATCTGCCCACCAACATGTGGTATGAGGGAGAAATACATATTTGTTGTTGAAGCCACTGAGCTCTTGAGGTTTTAATATAGTATACCTAGTGAAAACTAACACACACACACCAAGGCGGAAAAAGTTGGTTACCTACCAAAGTCTGACAGCACACTGGGCTCAGACTTCTCTCTCTATAATAGTAGATGCCAGAATAGAAAGGAGGAGGAGTAGTGTTTTCGGAGTTTTCAAAGAAAAAGTTTGTGATGTCAGAATTCTGTTCCCACCCAGGGGTGCCTGGGTGGCTCAGTCAGTTAAGCATCCAACTTTGGCTCGAGTCATGATCTCATAGTTCGTGGGTTTGAGCCCCATGTCAGGCTCTGTGCTTACAGCTCAGAGCCTGGAACCTGCTTCGGATTCTGTGTCTCTGTCTCTCTCTGCCCCTTCCTCCATCATGCTCTGCCTCTGTCTCAAAAATAAGTAAAACATAAGAAAAATTAAAAAAAAAGAGTTCTATTCCCACCCAAAAGGTCATTTAAGTATTAAGACAACCATAAAATATCAGATATGTAAGAATTCAGAAATTATATTACTCATGAAAAGTTACCAGAAGGTTTTTTACCAGTTAACTGAGCAGCACACCAATATCTAGAGCTCTCAAGTTGGAAAAGTCATTACAGGAGTGAATGGGCAAAAAGAATGGAAACCATTTACATAATTAATTAGAATTGACTATAGTAAATATAGTAACATAGAGAAAATTATAATTTTTAAACAGAAAATATATTTAAAAAGAAAATAATATAACAATGACAAGATGAGATAGAAATCCTAGATGTCAACAAAAGTAAAATTATGATAATTTCCAGCTTTTATGAAGGAGGGACTCAGCATCAATCTTTTGTTCTTGACATTGCTACCTAGAAAAATATAGATTCAAGCATTTTTAAAAGTAAAAGTTATCAAAAGTAATGAAAAACACCCTATAAAATGCCAGTAACAAAGTGTAAAATATCAGCAACATATGTGTTAAAAGGTCAATGTCTGTAATATATGAAACATCCTAATTGAAAAATGGGCCAAGTTTATAAATATGCAATTATTAGAGATCAAATACAAATGGGAAATAAATACATGGAAAAGTATTCTCTGTCACCTTTTTCTCCTTTTTTCCCCTTTTTTCTTCTTTTATTGAGGTATAATAGACCTATAACATTATATTAGATTCAGGTATACAACATAATGATTTGATATTTGTGTATATCCCAAAATGATTACCACAATGAGTTCTCATCTGTCACCATAGAGTTACTAATATTTTTTCTTATGATGAAGACATTATTTATAGTCACAATGCTGCACATTGTTCCCATGACTTATAACTAGAAGTTTGTAGCTTTTGACTCCCTTCACCCATTTTGCCCATGCACCACCCCTTGCCTCTGGTAATTACTGACCTGTTCTCTGTATCTATGAGTTTTGTTTTTGTTTTTGTTTTTTTTTAGACTCCATGTATAAGAGAGATCATGTGGTATTTGTCTTTTTCTGTAAACTTATTACTTAACAGTGTGCCCTCAAGGTCCATCCATATTGTTGAAAATGGCAAGATTTCTTTCTTCTTTACGTTTAAATAATAGTCTGTTGTGTATAAACTTACCACATCTTCTTTATCCATTCACCTATCAATGATTACTTTGTAAATAATGCTGCAGTGAATATGGGAGTGCATATATATTTTCAAGTTAGTGTTTTCATTTCCTTCAGATAAACACCCAGAAATGGAGTTGCTGGATCATACCATAGTTCAATTTTTAACTTTTTGAGGAAACATCATAGAATTTACATTCCCGTAAGCAGTGCACAAGACTTCTCTTTTCTTAACATTCTTGCCAACACTTGTTATTTCTTGTCTTTTTGATAATAGCCATTCTAACATGTGTCAGGTGATAGTTTCTTATGGTTAGATTTTCCCAGACAATTAGTGATGTCGAGCATCTTTTCATGTACCCGTTGGCTATCTGTATATATTCTTTACAAAAATAACATTCATATTTTCTGCCCATTTTTTAATCAGATTGTTTGTGATCTTTGCTGTTGAGTTGTATGAGTTTATATATTTTGGATATTAACCTCTTATCTGATATATGACTTGCAAGTATCTTCTCCCATTGAGTTAGAGGTTAGCTGTGGGCTTGTCACATCCGGACTTTATTATATTGAGATACATTCCCTCTATACCTATTTGCTGAGAGTTTTTATCATAAATGATGTTGAATTTTGCCAAATGCTTTTTCTATATCTATTGAGATGATCATATTATTTTTTATCTTTCAATTTATTAATGTGGTGTGTCACATTCATTGATTTGTGGATGTTGAACAATCCTTGCATCCCCGGAATAAATCCAACTTGATTGTACTGAATTGTCCTTTGAATGTGTTGTTAAATTTGCGAAGATTTTACTGAGGATTTTTGCATCTATATTCATCAGGGATATTGAGCTATAATTTTCTTTTCCTGTAGTATCCTTTTCTGATTTTGGTATCAGGGTGTAAGGCTGGCCTTGTGAAATAAGTTTGAGTGTTCTTCCCTCTTCTGTTTTTTTGGACTTGGAGAAGAATTGGTATTAATTCTTTTTAAAATGTTTGGTAGAATTCACCAGTGAAGCTTTCTAGTCCTAGACTTTTGTTTCGGGGGAGGTTTTTAATTACTGGTTTAATCTCTTACTAGTAAGATTTTGTTTCTTCATGATTCAATCTTGGAAGACAGTGTGTTTCTAGGAATTTATCCACTTCCTCTAGGTTGTTATTTATTGATATATAATTGTTCGCAGGAGTCACTTATGATCCATTTTATTTTTGTGGTATCAGTTATAACATCTCTTTCACTTCTGGTTTTATTTATTTGAGTCCTCTCCTTTTTTTTCTTGATGAGTCTAGCTAAAGATTTGTTATCTTTTCAAAGTTCTGTCACTTGTGATGAAAATTCATGAAGAGTCTTTTATGGGATGCTTATGAAGTTGGTTCTCACCCTGTAAGCAATGGGGAGCCATTAAGGAATTTAAGAAAGGAAATGCCATGTTTAGAATGGAGAATGAATTAAATAAGAGCAACACTGAGCAAAACAAAAACCAATCTGGGAGGTTATTGTACAAATCCAGATAAATTATTAAGATGACATAGACTGGATCTCAGGACAGCCATGTCATCTCATTTTGACTGACCAGGCATCATTTGGCAACATCTGTTTTCAGTCAGATGCTGATTCTGATCAGAGGAGTTGCCTTTAGTCTGTTCAGGCTGCTGTAACAAAGTGCTGTAGACCAATGGACTAATCAACAACAGAAATTTATTTCTGAAAGTTGTGGTAGCTGAAAATTCCAAGAGCAAGATGTCAGCGAACTCAGTGGCCCATTTCCAGTGTCCCGTATGGCAGAAGGAGTCCCTTTTGTAAGGGCACTAATCCCATTCATGAGGGCCCCGCTCTCATGACCTACTCACCCCCAAATACCGCACTTCCACTTACCACCACCTTGGGTTTCACCGTTGAATTTGGGGAGGACACAAGCATTGTCTATAGCACAGGTTATCTAACTATCCCAATGATTCACAGTGGAGAAGGGCTAACTGCTAGCCAGGCATCACTAAGAAAACTGTCCCCCTACTGTCACCCCCAGAAACATGCTGACCTCTCATCTGTGACATTTGCCTGTCTTCTCCTCAGAGATTTCTCTTATTTATAATGAATGAATAAGGAGTAGATTGGCATTCCTTCCAAGGATCTTCCTGGGTCAGGCTGCATTCATCATAGTAGCAAAGCTCTGAGCCCTTTTGTCTTTTACCTCTCTCTTTCCCTCTGCTTTTCTCATAGCAAAATGCTGGCATTCAGAGTTGCATAGGTAAGCACATGAAAATAATAATGTGTGCATATGCATCATTGATTTTAACTGATGCTATACAGAAAATCTAAGGAGAGGAATACTTTAGCAAAAGAACAAAAACATTTTTAAATAAATATGAAGATAGATGGGATTTGATAGAAAAGGGTGTATTTCTAATAGATCTAAGAATTCATGTCTACATAGTTTTATTAAGGCAGTTAGACAAGCCACTATAATCACTTATATCTAATTTGGGATAATTTCTAGAGTTAACTTAGTGAATATAACCTGGTATAAAGGATGCTTTTTGAGAAAATAATTTTATTTCTATCTAAACCTAGGCATTATTTTTTCTTAGATTATATGATCTAATCAAGTGGATCCAAAGGAATTCCCTTTTGCCAACGACACAAAAGGGAAGATAACTATAGGGGTAATTTACAAGATTACAGTTTTGCCTTTTAGGTAAAGGGCTTTTCACTA
This sequence comes from Leopardus geoffroyi, assembly GCF_018350155.1. Taxonomy (NCBI): domain Eukaryota; kingdom Metazoa; phylum Chordata; class Mammalia; order Carnivora; family Felidae; genus Leopardus; species Leopardus geoffroyi. The sequence goes on along the minus strand of NC_059328.1, from coordinate 84,408,662 downwards.
ACCTGTACTACCCAAGAAATTCATACTATAAAAGCACACTGTAACAGAAGCTTCACTTGAACAAAAGTGGTTAGCAGTGGTGACAGTTCCAAACATCTAGAAATGTCATAATGAGTGGATATTATTACAGGTAGAAATTACCATGTTTAATTCCTGTGGCTATCGCAAAGGGAAATAATATGGATAGGAAAACCCTAAGGGAATTCACAATGACCCAGAGAAGCATATGCATTGACCTTTACATTTACTGTTTTGCAGATAATAAAATCACAAGGGTCGAGGAGAGCCTGACTTGAATTTTAGGCAGAATGGGAGTGGGGACAGATGGGAAGCCAGGCTTCTACAGCTGGAAATTTTGAGTTTGAAGCCTGGTGTGGCCACATAATAACTAGGTGGGATAAAACAAATTACTCCTCCTTACCTGAACAACTGGTACAATAATGATTCCCTTTTAGGGTAACTGTTGGAATTAACAGATCACAAATAAACTTCTTGGCACATTGTGGGTGGTTAACACAAATTAGTTCCCCCCTGCAACAGTGATTCCCTTAATTGGATTTTCATCTTTTCTCAGACTAAGAAACCCCTATAGGTGTATTTCACGGACTTAAAAGTTTATACAGATTGTCTACGTCATACATAGCACATGTGGCAGAAAATATTATAGCTTAAAATGTTGCATCTATTAGTGTCATAGCAAATAGCCAAACAATCCTGTGGTTTCTTGCCAAGACAGATATAATTATACATTACCGTGCTCTCTGTGATAAATTCCTTTGAGGTTTCAGAATGCTATGCATGAATAACTATGGCAATCTAATTTAGGATTTAGTTGCTTTTCTATAATGCAAATCTTTGTTTTACAGAACTGCTGAACTGTAGTATAAATGTTACATAAGACCTTGTCAAAACAACTTTATTAGTGATTAGATATTGGAACAGTTAGTGAAACTAAATATATTCATATTTTAGGCATTTCTTCCTCAAACTAAGCTTTGAGCACTCATGAAAAATATTTGAAGTAAATGAGTGTTTGCATGCTGTACTCTGTCCTCATTTGTTAAGTTTAATTTGCTTTAAAAAAAAAGCCAATTGAGGATGGACATTCCATCAGGCATCAACATTTTAGGTCAGAAAAACTAGTATATTCTGTTATTACTTT